>NC_140916.1:35330653-35635317 GCF_045865225.1 Trachurus japonicus
TCTTAGCTACTCATTACAGCAAATAGAGCAGACACCGGGGCCGTGAAGGTGCACGCCGCAGCGCGTCTTGTGTGAACGACACATTAAAATGGGCGCCGGAAAGAAACTGACACTATAAATGCATACAGTAAACATAAAATCAACTAAACCAAGCAAACTTACCTTCCACTTAGTGGAAAACGATGTTGTTGTAACCAAGGCGTTATGTTGACCACAGTCTGCTTCTGCAGGAGAAGAAACGCGCCAGTTGCTTGGTGTATTTCCTCAGCCAACCAGAGTGGCGTTTGCTGGTGCCTCAGCCAATCAGAGTATGATCACATGCTGCCTCAGCCAATCAGAGTGCCTTTGACTAGTTTAAATAATAAAGGCTCTTATCAAAGACTGTTCAAAATTATATTTACTTCTCCCTACTCTTATGAACCATGATCGGGTGAAATTATTTTCTGAAGCCATAATCTCCCACAAATTTCATTTCAAAATATATAAATTAAAATATTAATTAATTAATTAATTGAAATAAAATGAAATGAAATTGAAAAAAAAACAGTAGGAAAAACAAAGATGTAGCCTAAAATAACAAAATATCACATGTACTCAAGAACAACAATGTCTTGAGTTTAAATTGAACATAGAAGAGATGTCTACAATGCCCACATTTGGACGTCATCTGGCGTAACAGTCTGCACCTTCAGGGGACCAAAATTAGACATATAAAAATGACGTAGACAAGACGTTGTTTGGACGTCTCTTATAATGTTTAATCACAAACAATATATATTCGTATTTATTAATCATGTTGATAACAATATTGTTATTTGTCCACTACTACTATTACTAAAACTACTACAATCATTAATCATGTCAATTTCCTGCACCTGTCTTAGACGTCCAAAAAAAGTGACCAAGCCTGACGTCCAAATGTTTAACTGCATATTGACGTCCAAGTGGGGTCATGATTAGACGTCCAAATAGTGGACCTAGTTTGGACGTCGTTTAGGCGTCCAGAATTGGTCTTGGACCGACGGACGCAATATAGACATGATCTGCACGTCCATCAGACGTCCAATGTTTGGTGTGAAAATTGTATGTATGTTGTCGGGTGACTAATCAGTGACTTTCACTCTGGGTGTGACAGGCCTGGGTTTAAATCTCTTGTTAGGTCCAACTTTTGAAAAATCCTCACGTTCATCTGGTGAATCTTGTGAGTTTCCTCCTTAAATGGACCCAGAGGAGTTTGCTTTTGGCTATAAAATAGTCTCATATTTACGTGGATGAATCTACGTTAACCACACTTGTAAAGTGGTCCATTTTCAATAAATATATCGTTATGTTTTTATCGTTATTTTGATATAATTATTTAGTGGTTGGCTCGCTTAGCATTTCCTACTTTCAGTTTCCTGCATGCTGCCTGGCGGGTCATGGGAATAACACCGCCAGATTGCTGTTTATGGTCGGAAATATGACTGTATCTGATCGTCTTCGAACCTCCGACTTCCAATCTTGATTTGAAAACAATCTTGGCAAATGTTTTCACTTTCGTCCATCTTGCACCGGCCCAGGAATTTCATCATGCACATGGAGGCTCATGGGAAATGTAGTGTGAAAACACTTCGCTTTCCAAAACTCCTCGTAGTCCCTTTAAATAGTGGGGTGGGGTTAATAGTCAAAGAGTTACATAGTGAAATCTGTGTGAAAAATCTAGTGAAAAATTTGGGACTGTCGGCTGAGAGCTTCCTGTTTCGGCTCCGAGCTGCTGGAGCCTTGCGGGTGAGAGCGGAGCAGCTGCGCTGCATCCACATGCAGAACTCGGTTTGCAAACAAATGGTTTGTGGCCATTTGAAGCAGAAAGTTTCACCTTTCAAATGAGCCACAGTATGTGTTGGTGGCAATAATATAGAATACACTGTGGCTCTACAAAAATCGTCAAAAATCGTCTAAATTGCCGGTACACTTGACTAAAACTTTGAGTTAAGTCCATGTTGTGTCTCAGAAAATAAAAACTTGTGGTCTGATTTGATTGAGGTAAATATGTTTTCTCATATCAGCCAATATTTGTCCTTGTTGAATATGTGGATGCCAGCAGTCCATATTGTCTTAGCATGTAAACTCAGGACAGTGAGATAGTAAGAGGGACACAACTTATCTCTGCTGTATAAAAAAACAACAACAATAAGCATTCAGTATTCTCTGCCTAGTAGGTTTGATTCAAAGGACACATAATGGATTTTGCAGTTTAGGCTGATGACATTATCTACAATTTGGGGAAAAAAACCAGCATTGAAAAAGCTCTTCTTCGTCCTCAGAGGAGCCTTTTTAAGTCTCGTAAAATCTTTCCTGGAGATGTCACAGTGATGTTATCAAGACCATCTCGTCTTGAGATTGTGAACTTTGGACAGCAAGTTTTAGAGTTTTTAGCTGCTGCTGTGGGAGGGTAATGCTAAATTGTGTCTTTATGGCAACACCAGTGAAAATCTGAGAACCTCGTAGAATGTGTGCAAATGCGGAGTATGTTTAATTCATTTTAAAAGCCCTGAAATTGTGCTCTGTGTTTGGGTTTAACTTTCACTTAATCCGTTTGTACAATACAGTAATGTTTCTGATACATGTGTGTGGGTTCCACCTGCTGGACTTGATCTGTAGGAGGTAAAGTGTGTAAACTGGATCTCACAGTTGAATTTATCATTTATGCATTGACATCAGTTTAAAAAAGGGGCAAAAGAACAACAGATGTGCGGAGCAATCTGTTGAGATTTTGGCGATGGGTAAGTGAAATCCTATTTAAGTGTCTATACCGGGGATGGGTTTTAACACCAGGTGTAAATGTAATCCAGCTAATTCAGCACAGAGACACATGCCAGATATGAGACACATGCCTGTGCCAGTTGGAAAGCAGGCCGCAGTGAAAGAAAGAGGAAGCATCGAGGGATCATATCCATGCATTTGTTATTTCACCACTGATTCATATTGCTGCTTTAGTGAGAGATCTGGCAGCCTTGTCCACAGGGAATTAACAGTGTAGAGACTGAGGGATGGCTGCTGAGGAGAAGGAAGAGCTCCACCTAGTGGGAGGAGAATCTGTAATGAATCCAAACACACACACACACACACACACACACACACACACACACACACACAACAAGTGTGAGAGAAAAAGACGATAAAAACACACTCTTTTCAAATAATAACTGTGGAACACTGGGTGTGTTTGTAAAATTGCATACCATAGCTCTGTAAGTCTTCCCTGAAATTCAGTCAGTCATTCCTATGTTCCCACAGCCCTATGTTCCTACATCTAACATTTTTTCTCAAAATTAGGCCCTATGTTTCCATATTCTAAGATTTATTTTCAAAATTAGGCCATATGCTCCCACATATCCTTTTTCATGAATTTCCAATAGATTTCATCCCCTTTCTCCCTATTTGGTAGCCAATTATACCCAACTGTTTATCCAGTATCCAGTAGCAAGTAGCACAGAGGCCTCACATTGACCACCCTCCTGTCGTTTGGTGCAATTTAGACACAGGCAGTTAGGGTTAGGGTTAGACACATGTTAGGGACTCATTTTGAGAAAAATATTAGAAATGTGGGAACAAAGAGCTGTGGGAACATAGGGCTGTGGGAACATGAACCTAAACAACACCCTCTTTTTCTCTTTCTCTTTATGCTATGGTCACACTATGTTTGCTAACACTTAAAGCAGAAGTAAGCGATCCGGTCGTTTTGGCTAATGCTGCGTTCCAGGCAGGCTTTTGAAACCGTAAATTACAGCTTCAAGTCACAACTTACGACTTTGTAGCGTTCCAGGCAACCCACCCGTGTTTTTTCGACCTGTTTTACCTGTGAAAGTGCACTATAACAGCCACTCGTAACTTAAAAAAAACACAAGTTACGGGCTGCCTTGAACGCACCATAACAGTCCTCGTCCCCACGTCACCACATTCACGCGCATCCCTTGGCTGCACACACAGCCCTTCATGCCGTTCTCTCTCCTCATTGGATAAAACTTGTAGGATACGAGGAAAGTTTTCTCCTCGGCTCAGAGCAGAGCAGAGGGACTGGGAGACCCGTGTTTCGGTCCAAACACTCTATGTAAGTGATTGCTGTCGGAAGATATAACTATTTAAGACTCATATTAACACAAAAATATCGCTTACTTCTGCTTTAAACACATCATCATACAGGTGTCAAACAGGTTTAGCCTGCCTGATGAACATGTCTTTTTTTTTTTTTTTTTAAATATATGAGTCGTCTCTCGAAGATGAATTCATCAGCCGCAGCATTTGTGTCTCTGGCAGGGAAGAGTGTTTGTTTGGTAATATCTCAGGCTCATGTTGATGCTGCGCTGTGTGGAGAAACGTCTGCTGCGTGGCAGGTTATACAGCAGAGCTGGAGTTTGCCAAGTCGGGTGTTACTGTATCTACTTATAAGAGGAGTTCTTGGCAAGTGTGATGCTGTGACTCAGATAGATATGTATGCAAGACACTGTACGCACACACTGTGAAGCAGATCAGTCACACTGCTCGTCAGCTGCACAGAGCTCTGAACTGACTCTGAAAGGACTGAACATGGCGACTGTAGAGAGGAGGATGGATGGGAATGTGCTTGACCTTGTGCCCTGTAGAGTTCTGATTTGAGATACAAATTTGATGTCATTTTACTAGTTGTTAAAGGGATAGTTCAACATTTTGGCAAATTGGACCATTGTCATAGTCCCTACAGTCATAGCAGTAGGTTTGTTACCTTTATTTGTTGGTGAAAGCAATTTTTAGAATGGCCGAACCGAGCGGCGAGCTGCTCAGAGCTACGCTAGGCTAATGTGATTAGAAATTCACAAGTAATACTGTAATTTGTCTTACAGAATTGTGCAATGTTTGATAAATAAAAGTAAAATAATAATGCATGATGAAAATGTACATTACCCCATCAAGGCAGTCAACTCCCCCTCTGTTTTTGTTGTAATCCAGGATGATATGTGGCTTTCGGTCCTCTTTGCAGTGTGGTAATCAGGATGACATGTCTGTTGTTGGGAACATGCTCCTTTTGGAGCAACCTGGCATAAGAATTTACTTCATGATAAAGACCTACCTACCTATTTGAGTATTTGACTCTTCAACCCCTTTTGGCCTCAATTTTGACTTCCAGGTCAAATTAATGTTCAATCAAAAAATAAATGTCAGATTTCATATAGCCCACATCTTCCGTTCTTAAAATGTGTTTATCTATGGCATAAAATTCACACATGACAAAATAATGGGTAACACTTTACAATAAGGGTCCCTTAATTAACGTTAGTTAGTATTATTAAGCATTAATTAACTGTTTAAAGATATATTAACAATCATTATTATGTATTACTTAGGGTTAGGAACTAATTAATTAAATTAAATACTTAATTGAATAAAAATAATACTTACAGTAGGGCATACTGAAAGTTGCCCTACTGAGTTGTGAATGTTTTTTTAGAAAAGGTAATTTGTTCTCTGTTACAAAGAATAAACATTTCTGAGGCTACATGCTCTGAAAACGGTTTCCTATTTATCTTTGGTTTGTGAAAATACAGTTTGATTTTGCAGCAAGTGTCAAAAGTTGAAAGTAATTTAAGTGCTGAGTTTTGTGTTTACAGCTCTGAGGAAAGCATAGAGAGAGAGAAATGTGTTGTAGCAAATGTTGTAACAATGTTTATACACAGTCATGTCCACAATAAAACGTGCAAACACATTATGTTATTACTGATCTCCAATGGTTATTATTTTCTGTATAGTAGTAGGGGTAGAATATTTCAAAACCACATATAATTTGTGTTGCGATTTTATTTGTCCCCGTCTCGCTGCTTCGGACCGCAGTTCTCCTGATTAGTGTATGTGGTAGCCATGGTTACGACACGTCAGTGGGGCAGAGCTGGAGGAGCCCCTCTCTCGCAATGCAATGTAAACAAAAGAAAACACGACTGTGCATGCTCAGAGCAATTGTGTATTAACCCTCTAGGCGCCAAAGTCGCATTATTGCGACAGGCAGCATGCTTGAATAAAACAGCCCATATCTTTAAATCTACTGCCCTATATTGTTACTGCTTGGTACCACTAGATGGCAAACACGTTCAGCTTCAATCCTGACGTCATTTGTGGGTGTGTTTTTCTACAAAATATCTGAGAAAAAAAAGTTTGATTGGCGCACAGGCGCTCCGCTTTTTCTCGCGGAGCTCATGCAGCTCACAGAGCTCGGAGGGACCAGGAAGTGATCTTCACGTCTTGAGAAACACCGTGCGCCCCCCCACACCACACACACACACACTCGTCACCCCCCCCCCCCCCCCCTCCCAGCCCCGTCAATCCGTGTCGCGAGCAGCGGTGCCGGCGGGACTCCTCGCTCGTTTCAGCCGCTGTATGACAGACTCCCGGCCAGGGGGGGGGCCCCGGCGCCGCCGACGACCGGGAGACCCCCCCTGCCTGAAGCGGCCGAGGAGTCCCGCCGGCACCGCTGCTCGTCCGCGGTACTACCGCGACACGGATCGACGGGGCTGGGAGGGAGGGGGGCGGAGGGGGGGGGACTGTAAATGTGCTCCAATCACACCCTTGTTCCTTTACTTTGATGATGAGATGTCAATATAATTTTTTTTTCCTGTGTAAATATGTTCCAAATTCAGTTTTACTGGAAGTCACGTAATCCAATGGGGCTGCCACCCGGTGACGTCACAATATGCAAATTAGATGAGTAAATTTACTCCTATCACAAACTTTAGGTCATTGTGAATATTTTTTTCATTTACACCATTTATCTCTGACCACTTAAAAGCTACAGCCTTGTGAAATCCTGAAATCCAAACTTAATATTTTCCTAAATAAACTCCGGCGCCTAGAGGGTTAATGTAGATGGCAGAAATTTGATGGACTGACTGCCCCACCACAGCGTCATTTCATAAATCAGAGCTGATTGGCTCTCCGTCTGTGACGTCTGTACAGTCTGCAAGTACCGGGAAAATCACAATTTTCTCAGAGGGAAACCTTTCTTTAACTTTGAAAATGAACGAAGTGGATTTTTTATTAGAGAGGAGGTTTGAAACCTTGAGCATAGAGGAAAAGTTGGAGATGAAACGATTTGGTGCCCACCAGGCTGAGGATGTAATCATCACCCAAATGGCCGGTAAAGTTAACCGTGGGTTTAATAATGAGTGGTTTTCGAAGAAGAAGTGGCTGACTGTTTGGTGGAGATGGTACGTGGTCAAGGACTGGTTTCAAGGACCTGAAACATCTTTCAGAGAGGGTTGGAAAACACCAGAGCTGCGGGAGTCATTTGGATAATGCTGTGAAGCTGGGCCTGCTTGGACAGGTAAATGTCGCTGCACAGATTGACGGCGCGTACAGACGCTCCATTGAGCAGCACAACAGACAGGTGAGGAAAGCAGGTACATGCCCAGTCGGATCATCACATGCATTAAACTGTGTGGAAAATGTGAGACAGCACTGGGGGGCAGGACGAGTTGGCGGACTTCCTGAATCCGGGGATATTCAGGTGTATTTTTGAAACTATGTGTGAGAGAGACAGCATAGCCGACCTTTAAAGGGACGTCCAACACTGTGCAAAATGAACTCTTAGACTGTATGTATAGGCACGTTTCCACTGCAGGAACTTGGGGGTAATTTTACACGGCCAGCCCCGTTGGTGCGTGTCTCCACTGTCGGAACCTCCCCCACAGGAACTTTTACAGGAGTCCCTGCCTGGGGGTAGGTACTCAGATCGGCCCTGAGATTTACTCTGTGCTTATTGGTCAGACTCAAGCAGGATCAAGTGACGCTAAGAGAAAGCCCCAAAATAAGATGCATTTTTATAGCCCAACGTTACTAAAAACGGAAAAGAAAAAAGAGAGGATAAACTCAGTAAAAGACGAGAGCAGCAGTAGGCCTGGTAAAAAAAAAAAAAAAAAAAGGAGTGGTAAATAGGCGATTGTGGGATTACGTGACGATTGAGACGGCATTTTATTTATTTTTTAAAGCGTCTATACTGACAGAAAAAAACAACAACAAGAAAAAAAAAACGCTGCACAACTACCTTGCGGTGATTGAAACTGTTGCACGTCGCCATAAGAGCCTGTGGGTCCTGTCTGCAGTGGAGACACGGCCACTGAGAGGACCGAGTGAGAGGACGGTTCCTGTAGAAGTTCCTACCCCCTCCTTTTACCGGGAACTCCTGCAGTGGAAACACGGCTTATGAAGTGTTTCAAACGGATGTATTGGCTGCCACCATGCACGATGGAGCAGACGAGCCTGGCCGAAAAGTGACCAATATAGCGCCAGTGATGAAGGAGGCATGCAACACAGTCATCTCTCAGGTGGAACAGAGATGGTCGCAGAGTGACCACCTTGTCACTGCAAAGCTGGTTGACAGCACGCTCTTTGCAGCATAAGTCTAGTCATTCCCTGCATCTGAGTTTGACTGTGCTGTGAGAATATGGCCTGTTGGAAACCCGGACGTTAGAGTGTGAGCTGACCACTCTGTACCGCCCAACACCTAGCTTCATACTGGGAAGACCACCTTGTCACTGTTAAAGTCCATCCATGACAACAACTTAGAGGAGGCTTTTGCTGAGACCATCACGCTGCTGAACATGATTATAACAACTCCCATGACGACATCTGAGTCCGAGAGGAACTTTTCCACCTTAAAGAGGATAAAAACCTCTACCCTTTATCATCCTGCCTTTGTGGTTCTGTGCGTTGCCCATGTTCATATGTTTTATTGAAACAGAACAATATCTATTAGCAACAGGATAATTCACATTTCACGCACGCTCTCTCTCTCTCTCTCTCTCTGCTACAGTAACCTTTCTATTAATATATATGTGGCTCAGGAGGTAGAGCGGGTCTTCCAATAATACAATTTGAATCCCGCTCTCTCCCAGTCTCTGTCGTAGTGTCCTTGGGCAAGACACCTTACCCACCTTGCCTTGTGTGCATGCGTATGAATGATCATGGTGGTGGAGGGGCTGCTTGGCGCACATGGCAGCCACGCTTCCGTCAGTCTGCCCCAGGGCAGCTGTGGCTACACACGTAGTTTACCACCACCGGTGTGAATGTGGTATGGATGAATAATGGTTACTGTACGCGCTTTGGGTATCGGCTAACGATAGAAAACGATAGAAAAAGACGAGATGCAAAGCTAACTTGGAGCTAACGTCTGGAGAGGTGGGACTATTTTTTTCACAGTGGGGCTATTTTATTGGATAGTATGTATTTCTGGCTGAATATAACGACATGAAATTGATTGCGTATTTCTCTTTCATATTGTCATTATCAGTAACCGTTTTATAAAAGCAATATATCACTCCAGTCCGTGGTATATGCTCATTATACCTCCGCTTCGCGTCGGGGCGAACAACGCCCCTTAGCCGTGGTATAATGAGCATATGTCTGTCGTGATATATTGCTTAAATATATATATATATATATTTTTTTTTTTTCTTCATACAATGGAAAAAAGACAGAGATTTTGTTGGAATTATTAATGATAAGCCTGTTGTTGGTGTTGTGTTGCAGCTGAACAAAACCTGTTGGAGATATGTTGGAGGTCATTGGTCTTCTGTCCAGCTAACAGGGTGCAGAGGACGTCATGTTAAATCACTCACCCTGGAAATGTCCTTGAGGATGATAAAGGGTGGTCCTACACTTTGAGATACCTTACACATCACACTACTGATGAATTATGGCACTTCTGAAACTGTGAAATCAGTGGCCAACATTTCAGTGGGTCTGCAGGGAAGCTACCATTTGTCCTATAGGGGCTCAGGCCTGTGGCTGTGTATTCTCAACAACACTACATGTCATATGCTTGGAAACAACTTTTGATCATTTTCCCATATCTGGCCAGTTACACCTGTCAATCCTGCTATGCACTTAATACTCAGAAGGTATGGCTAGGTGTAACAACCCGGCTCGGCTTGGAAAGGGAAGGTGGGAAGTAACATAAAAAACCCAGATGTAAATATGGGTAATAAATAAATGGTATACATGGAGGCATTGTGGAGGGGCAAGTGAACTAAAAAAAAAGCTCAAAGACATACTATAACAACTGGCTGTTGCAGGAAACCATAGACTAGACTTTGTTTTCTTATTCAGTGGACATGGTTCTGTACATTTAAAGTTATAAAAGATTAAACTCCCACACAATAACACCTCCATCAACTTTGTGTGTACACATACACTCATGCACACACATCAGCAATCTGGAGCTGATATGCTGTGGGCAGCCTCAGTGTGTCCACAGAGAGTAGTCAGAGAGCCAGTAAGGTGTTTACTGCCGTATACAGGGAGATTACACTGGTTATTGAGTCCTAATGCACACACACACGCACGCCCGCACGCACACATATACACATTGCACTGCCTCAACACCGCTTACACACAGAGACTGATAAATCCTTGGTGCAAGGTACAGTAGGTACGTACTGGACATTCAACAACCACAATTACACTCACTCATACAATACACAATACTTCTGCGTCGTAGCACATGCACATCATTACACAACACAATCTTGACATCAGAAATGCTCACACTCAAAATGGAGGGCACTAAAAGATAGAGACGCACACATACACACAGAGACAATAAGACATTCACACACACACATATCCACACAGCTGTTGTGGAGCTGATGGCCCATTATCTAAGCACTGGCAACCCTACCATCAGTGTGTGTGTGTGTGTGTGTGTGTGTATTTGTGGATAGCACACCTCCCACTGTGGCTAGAAGCTTTCTAGACAGTACATTTGCTCCATGTTTACACACACACACACACATACACTAATGCACTTATGTTTACTGTGATGTATGAAGTCTCAATAATGTACTCTTATCAGGTTCTTTTTAGTTATTTACACAATGAAACATAAACTGAAGCCACAGTTATTGCACTAAATGTGTTCAAATTCAGCTCTTCATTTATGTGAATAGAAAATGTGGTAAAGTGTGTAGTCAATACATGTCTAGCTTGGTGTTGACAGATGTGGTAGCTCAGTGACATGGCTTACAGTAACACGACTTGGTGCTGAGCATGATGGCTGTGTTCCTGGTAAGTTAATGAAAGAATGTATAACATGGCCTAGTGGTTCACATTAAAGCCAGGTGATAATAAGATTGTCTTAAAGCTATGGTTGATGTTGAGAAAGATTGATCATATAATTAACATCATTTAGATGGTGTTTATGGCCCAATAGTACGACCTACACAATGTGAAGAGCTGCAGGCCTGCAAAGAAAGTGACCAATCAATCACAGCCATACGGTCCGCATGGCTGTGATTGGTCACTCTCTTGGTCACTCTCAGCCATAATAACATTACATGAATTCAGCGGCCTCTGTTTGCCCCACCGGCAAAAGTCGAAAGAAAATGCAAGTCTGGTACAGGAAAGGAAGAGACGAAGAGGGGATGCAACAAAACTAAAGTAAACATCGGGTCATCATTGGACCGATGGAGAAAGCTCCGCCAAGATATGAGCCTGAGTGATGCTGATAGAGCAGAGTTTTAGAGGTTTAGAAATAAAGATAAAGCACGATAATACCAAATAAAAAAACAAATGTACAGAACTAGCCAGGTTTTTGTAACTTCTCATATTCATTTGAAAGAATAAATTGATACTATACCTGACTACCGTGGCAAAATGACCAGAGTCTGCCAACGCTATACGACTTCTCCGACCGCTGCTCCTCTCACTCCTCACATTACAGTAAACAGTGGATCCTGGAGTAGAAACACTCTGCGTCCTATCAGGGAAGTAGCTCAGTCATGTTACACTGAGCTGCAAATAGCTCACCATATGTCACCAGACACTACAACAAAGCAATTAACCTGCCATGGCAAGCTTCCTACGCAAGTACAAATAAAGGTAATTCCCAGTGCTGACTTCACCACACATGGAACCTACTCCAACTGCAGCGCATTCCAGCTGGCGTCTACACAACTTACAATAAAACACTGACAATAACAAGACAAGAAGTCCCCAAACAATGTTTCACCTGATACAAATTTCACATAAACAAATTTTAGCAGCCTAGTTCTCCAGTGGGACAAGGCCCTTATTTATAATGGCTCAGGAGCCAGGGCTAATACAGGAACACCCACATAGATGTAACGAAAAGAAAGGAATTTTATTGAACAGGAATTAGTTCTTACTTAACTAAGAAAACAAGAATTTCAGAAAAAGAAAGAAACTCTGGTGGATGGAGCTAGGACCAGGATAAAAGAGAAAGAGGAAAAAGAATACAAAGCAGTGCAAAGGAGGAGGGAGCCTCATGAGAGCCAGAGTAGGTCTTTTAGGACAGTTACCATCTGCCTCCACCTCCACCTGATCAGATACCTGCAACAACACAACACACAACACAGAAGTCGTGGTAAAGATCCATCTAAACTGGAGGTGTCAAACATACGTCCTGCGGGCCAAAACTGGCCCACCAGAGGGTCCAATCGGGCCCGTGGGATGAAAATGACATGACAGAAGTGGCATTATATTGTTGAAATTGCACACATTTTTCACAAGAAATTTCAGGTTGTAATGTTTTGTAAAAGGATAGTTCATAAACTGTAAACATCTTAATGTACTTGTGCTTCTTTGCACTAAAACATTTATAGGTTATTATGCTATTATTTTATTAGTCCGGCCCACTTGAGATCAAATTGCACTGTATGTGGCCCCTCAGCTAAAATGAGTTGACTGATCTAAACAATACATGTTGCTTTTAGTACAGTTTAGATAACAAGGCAAGGCAATGGCAAGGCAATTTTATTTGTATAGCCCGTTTTTACAAACAGTTTGTCTCAAAGGGCTTTACATGGCATCGTAACAACATCCTCTGTCCTTAGACCCTCACATCGACCGAGGAAAAACTCTTAAAAGCCCTTTTAACAGGGAAAAATCGGAGAAACCTCAGGGTGAGCAACAGAGGAGGGATCCCTCACCCAGGACGGACAGACGTGCAATAGATGTTGTTACAGACAAGAAAACAGTTTACAGTTTGTCACAGAATGTGGGAAACATGGAAATGTTAGCAGGAGTTGATGAAGGCAGTCTCTGGTGAGGGGAGGGGGTGGGGGGCAGGGAGAGCCGGTCAGCTCGATGGGAGGACTGGGTGGTAGACTCGTCCATGGGAAGGGAGGGGAGGCCGGTCTAGCAGCAGGGGAAAGGGTGGGAGGGGGGGCGATGCAGGCGGCGGCTGGTGCAGAGAGAACTGTCCTCTTTTCTCAAATACTACTGTAGTTGATACCTCAAAGGTTGACCAGGCATCCCATATACAGTGGCTACAGTCCTGGCTGCGACCAGCTCCGGTTGGATTCCCCTGGTGCGCCCTTTGCTGCATGTCATTTTCCCTCTCTCTGCCTCCCCATTTCCTTTCTATTTCTATTGTCCTGTCAATTAAAAAGGCAAAAAAGCCCCCCAAAAATACTTTAAAAAACTAATATAGTTAGTTTTACTGTGGTATAAAATAGTGGTGGATCATTATTGCCCGTTCATTTGACAATGAACACTGTATGCAGCAGAGAGTTACAAGAGAATAGCTGCCAAAGTGCTGAATTATGGACTTGAGTACTGTTGTAAAACTGGAGTTACACGGTGGACTTGGACTTTTATTTTGGTGTTTCCTGTTGACCTTGTTGCTGATCCCTCTAGGCTGATTGCCTAATAGACACACACACCTGTGCCAGCCAGTGGGCCAGTGCTCTGGTTCCAGCTCTCTCTCTCTCTCTCTCTGGGGCTGTCCCATTCCTCCACACTTGGCTCAGGGCGCTTGGTTACGCACACTTTGGTGACGTTTTGCCGGCGGAACGTATATTTGCATACAGTGTGCAAGCATGGATTAAGTGGTCAAGCGTGTGGGGGGAGATTTAAAAGCAATCGGGACACAGTTGACAAGTGCAGCCTGTGCCGTTGCGCACAGCACATTAGCACAACTACGACACACACACACACACAGCACAGCAACAGTTGTAATAAACAGTGCTGCTGGATCAGTCTCATCTACTCCTAAAGTGTCTCTATGCGCAAGATTCAAATCATAAATGTGTAAGCCCAACTCCCTAAATAAAACAAACAAGAAAAACAAAAATATAAAAACATGAACAGAGCATGATGAATATAAAATATGACATTAAAAAGTCATAATTATGAGATAGAAAGTTAATTTCATTTTATTGAGATTAATTCAATCGTATTTCCTAAACGTGACTTGTGGCTCTGGGTGACGGCGGACTTCACCGTGGTGCATTGTGGGATTTATACTTGGCCAAATACCGCTCGGATGCGGTCTTACCTTAAGTGTGGGTAAAGTGCAAATCAAGCGCGCTGCACTTTCGGTCGTTGGAGAAATGGGACACACTTGCGCACTGACACTAAGCCCATGAACGCGCACGCCAAGTGCCCAAGTGTGTAAGTGTGATCGAGTGTGCATATTAGGACAGGCCCTCTCTCTCTCCTTCCCCATTCCCCCTCCTTTACTCCTTTCCTCCATCTTCTTTTTTTTTTGTTGCCAGTTTTATTTTTAAAGCAGAAGTAAGCGGAATGTTTGTGTTAATATAAGTCTTAAATAGTTGTATCTTCCGACAGCAATCACTTACATAGAGTGTTTGGTCTGAAACACGGGTCTGTCAGTCACTCTGCTCTGCTATAAGCCGAGGAGAAAACTTTCCTTGTATCCTACAACCTTTATCCAATGAGGAGAGAGAACGGCATAAAGGGGCGGTCCTCTCTGTGTGTGCAGCCAAGGGATGCGCGTGAATGTGGTGACGTAGGGACGAGGGCGGGGACTGCTAGCTCCATCCGCTGACAGGAAGTTAGCCAAAACCACCGGATCGCTTACTTCTGCTTTAAATAAACTTTTGTACAAATAACTTCCTTATGAGGCTGTGTAAATTATCATGTTCAGTGTGGGACCCAGCTGTAACACAGTTCACAAAATTTTTTTTACATGTAATCATATATCAGGGCAAAAATGTTTATCCATTTTGAATTCAATCAAGTTCAAACCAGTTTGAGGAATTGCTGCCATGTTTTTCTTTCTTTTCCACTTTTAAAATTCCGCATTTAACTAAACTTATATTTCGGTTCTTAATTAATGCAGGAAAAACAAGTCCCCTTACCAACTAACATGTTGGTATAACTTCCTTATGAGGCTGTGTAAATTATCATGTTCAGTGTGGGACCCAGCTGTAACACAGTTCACAAAAAAACTGTACTCCTGCTGAAATTTTACCTGCACCTTGTGATTTTATTGTTGATAATTTTAACAGTAGACTGAAGTCAACTCTGGACTCAGTAGCTCCACTTTTAACTAAAACAGTGAAAAGAAAACCAACACCCCCGTGGAGAAAAAACAATGAAATCAATGAACTGAAAAGAAAATGCAGGAGTGCTGAGAGAAGATGGAGGAAAAGTAAACTGACAATTCATTACGAGATTTTATGTCAACAACTCAAAACTTACAATAATGCAGTCAAAAAGGCACGAATTTCCCATTTCTCACAACTCATCACCATTAATAAAAACAACCCCCGGTTCCTCTTCTCCACTTTTAATGTTTTAACAGGTGCTAATTCTAATAACGTTTTTAAGACACCAACAGACGATCTTTGTGAGAACTTTGCAGACCACTTCAGAACCAAAATCAAGGACATCAGATCCTGCCTTTTATCCCATCAAGTTTTATCTGTTGACACTGAACTGTTGTCCTTGCCCGAGGAAACACTGGAGAGTTTTGCCCTGGTTGATGCAAGGACGCTTGGTCGAGTTTTCTCCCAAGTAAACCCAACAACCTGCCTTTTAGATCCCATTCCCACATCACTCTTAAAATCGTTTTATGGATTCTTCGAGGAACAGTTTTTAAACATCATGAATTGCTCTCTTCAGACGGGTGTCTTCCCCACCGCCTTTAAAACAGCGGTGGTGAAGCCCCTTCTGAAGAAGAGCAATTTAGATCCAAGTGTTCTTAATAACTACCGACCTGTATCCAACTTACCATTTTTAAGTAAAGTTTTAGAAAAACTGGTTTTTAACCAAGTTAATGACTTTTTAAACAGAAAGAACATTTCAGAAAAGCATCAGTCTGGTTTTAGGAAATACCACAGTACCGAGACAGCACTTTTAAAGATTTTAAACGACATCAGGTGGAATTTGGATAACAAAAAGCTCACAGTGTTGGTTCTACTGGATCTAAGCGCCGCTTTTGATACAGTAGACCATCACATTTTATTAAATAGGCTTAGACACCTGGTGGGCCTCTCTGGTACTGTTTTTAACTGGTTTTGTTCTTATCTCACAGACCGATGCTTTTATGTAAGTATGGATACATGTTCCTCGGAAATCCATGAAATTGGATGTGGGGTTCCCCAAGGGTCAATTTTAGGTCCACTTCTTTTTAATCTGTACATGCTGCCCCTTGGGGACGTCATCAGGAGGCACGGCATCAGCTTCCATAGTTATGCTGACGATACGCAACTGTACATCGCCGTGTCTCCTGATGACACGGGGCCAATTGATGCCCTTTTTAACTGCATTTTAGACATCAAGTCATGGATGGCAGTGAATTTCCTACAGCTCAACCAGGACAAAACTGAGGTTTTAGTCATTGGTCCTGAAGGCCAGAGAGAGAAACTTTTACCAAAACTACAGGATCTTAAACCAACACAGTCAGTAAAAAATCTGGGCGTGATTTTTGACTCTGAGCTGAATTTTCTTCCACATATCAAAAATATGACAAAAATAGGTTTTTATCATCTTAAAAACATAGCCAGAGTCCGCCCGTTTCTCTCTCAGGCCAGTACGGAGGTGCTGATGCATGCTTTTATCACCTGTCGATTAGATTATTGCAATGCCCTGCTCTCTGGTCTTCCCAAAAAGAGTATTTTTAATCTCCAATTATTACAGAACTCAGCCGCACGAGTGCTGACGAGGACCAGAGGGCGGGAGCATATTACACCAGTTTTAGAGTCGCTGCATTGGCTCCCCGTACGCTTCAGGATCGATTTTAAGGTCCTTTTAATAGTTTTTAAATGTCTTAACGGCCTTGCGCCCTCTTATTTATCTGACCTGCTTTTACCATATCAACCCTCGCGGACCCTGAGGTCCTCCGGCACCGGCCTTTTATCCATACCAAAACCCAGAACCAAAACCCATGGTGAGGCGGCATTTAGCTATTATGGCCCCCACCTGTGGAACAGCCTGCCGGAGAGCCTCAGGACCGCAGAGACTGTTGATATTTTTAAGGGAAGGTTAAAAACACACCTTTTTAGTCAGGCTTTTAACTAGATTTTAAATTCTTCTTATGGTTCTATCTTATTTTTCTGCTTCTATCTTGCTTTTAAAGATGTTATTAACCTTAAATAATTTTACTTGTTTTACTTATTTTATTTATTATCTTACATATTTTTATCTTTTTAAACTGTTTATTCTATTAACTAATTTTTTCAATGTTTTTATCCTATCTTATGTTTTTAGTTTTAGCTTTAACTCCAGTGTTTCCTCAGGGGGGTCCTCCACGCTGGGAGCTGTGTCTGGGCTGCTGCTGGGGGCGCTGTCCCTGGGTCCCTTCGGCTCGGCTGGCTGTGGTCTGTCGGGGTCGGGGGGCCTGGGCGCTGGTGCCCCCTGTGGCACGGCCTGCCACTCCTCCCAGTGTGAACAGCCCCAAAGATAGCGCTTCCTCAATCCTCAGTGTCATGCCATGTCTCCCTAGTGTCAGTAGTGAGAGAGAGTGTGTGTGTGTGTGTGTGTGTGTGTGTGTGTGTGTGTGTGTGTGTGTAGGTGTGTGTGTGTGTGTGTGTGCAGTATGGGGTGTGGGAGGGAGGGGTTTTTACTTGTAATTTGTTTTTCTGTTTCTATTTTTCTGTGTGTAAAGCACTTTGTGTTGCATTCCCATGTATGAAAGGTGCTCTATAAATAAAGATTGATTGATTGATTGATTGATGTCTGTTCCCTCTTCAGTCATTTCTTAGACACTTTAAAGGAGCAGTGTGTAGAATTCACTGACATCTTGTGGTGAGGCTGCAGATTGCAGCCAACTGAAAATCCCTATCCTCACCCACTACTATCCAAGCTGTAGGCAGGAGAACCGGTGTTGACACATGTGAAGCTTTCGCATAATGATCCAGTGACTAGTTTGTAAATTCTGGAGTATGTATGGGATGTAGGATCATATCAGTGCAACACAGTAAGATAGTCAGATACTACAGTCACTTTGCTTTGTGAAAGGATAAGGTGCAACTTTATTGATTCCAGAGAGGAATTTAAGCAGGATAATACTTACGTTATAGGCTGTGCTAAAAAAAAAACGAAATAGTATACTTACTGTACATGTGCAATATTAGTGTTATATAGTACAAAGGTATATATGGCTGCACATCAGTTTAAATCAGTACAGGTCGGTCTTGCCTGGTCCAACATGCAACATCTATGTACTCAGCCAGCACAGCATGTATATACTGTGTGTATATATATATATATATATATATATATATAGTATGCATATGCTCATTCTAAGCTGACAAGGTAATTATACACTAACAAAAACACACTTACGAACATCATAGCTTATTGTTATGCCAGTAGATCCCTCGAGATGCTACACACTGATCCTTTAATGCAGTGTGTGTACTCTGTTCTATAAAAACTGTTATGTTGTACATGAACTATGAGGACTGAGAGAATATGATAGGGATCTTAGGATGCAAAACATGTTGTGCATTTCTCTCTCTCTGCATGTTTCACATTGTGCAGCTGAAGTCTTCACACTAATTAGCTTTTAATTTGGTATTTAATTGTGCCTTGTGCTGCACTGGAAGTGATAAGGACATGTTCCAGCTCTGACGGTGTGACTGCAGTCATGGCTGAGAGCGTATGTTGAACTGGCATCAGGCTGACTAACTGATAAACAAGTGCATGTTAGAACGAGGGTTATCTTTTTTTTATCAGGAAGTGAACTCCACTCTGAGTAGAAGATAGAGTTGTCTGGACAATATCAGAGTTCCTCTAAATACTGAGATCAAAAAGAATGGTTAGAGACTTGTCCTCAGTTTTCAACAGATAAAGTCTGTGCATAAGCGTTAAGCCAGTGAATTCAAGGCTTTTTAACGTACAAAATAGTGTGCCTTGGTAATTTCTTGGGTATGAAGACAAGTCTAACCATTCATTTAGATTTTATGATGTGACCTTGGATCCAATGAGCACCTGTTTTGGATACTTTCACTAGTGAAGCAGGACTCCTTAGCCAACCCATTGGCATCTGTTTTCTTTTGTTGTTTTTTTTTACCTCTGAATACTGTTCACATTGTAAGATTATCTTACCTCTATTTTACCAGGCAGATTGCTTGAGATAAAATTAAAAAAAAAAAAAAATCTCTTTTCCAAGCAAGGCCTGGCCAAGAAGGCAGCAAACAAGATATACACACAAAGAAGAAGGGACAGACATGAGAGTGAGAGAAAAGAGAGAAAAAAACAAATGACGTCCAGAGGACTATGTCCTACAGTCTGGCGGGGGTGTAGGGGGAAGAGAAGGAGGAAGAGAGCTGCGTGGTGGAAGAGAAGACTATACCAGGGGATCCTGAGGGAAGAGAGATTATTTTGAATCAAACAAGATAGAACAGAACAATGCACAACGATACACACTAAAAGAACACTAATCCAGTAATGCTAAAATACTATACAGTAAAACATCCAGAATTTGCCATTAAAAAGCAGTTAAGTCTGGTTTTAAAATCAGTAATGGTGATAAATGCCTGTAGTTTTTGTGTTTTTTGGAGATTGTTCCAGCCAGAGGGAGCAGAGTACGCCCTCTTCCCAAACTCAGTACGAGTTCTGGGGACAGAGGTAGATAGAAAGTCCAGAGTGCACAAACTGTACGATGGGTTTGATAATAAAAGTAATAATATTTTGCAGGTATGAAATAGAAGGGGAAAGGATTGTACTTGCCATTTGATTGTTGGTTAATATAAACAACTGTAAAACTCTTCAAGACACTTATTTCATGTTCACAGGCAAAAGCTAAAACCTGTATTGTCTAATTTGTTTATTATTATTATTATTATTATTATTATTATTATTATTATTATTATTATTATTATTATTATTTATTTTGGGGGGATGATGCGTGGGTTTGGGGGGGTCGGCATCTAAATTGGTTCATATCCATAATCTGGAAGTGATCAGTAAATATTTTTTTTATTTATTTATCTGGATTTAGGAGAATTACTGATTATGAATTGTGCCTCTTGCACCACCTGCATGCTCTGGACGGACGCGTGGTACCACTTTAAGTGAATGCTTGTCTGTGTTGTTGACTGATCCTGCCTCATCTGGTTATCTGTAATTATGGGGAAATCGAATAAAACAGTTGATCACAAAAAAACGAAAGGAGGAATTTTTAAAAATAAGTGCTAAATAACAAGGACACTTGGGTAATTGTGCAGGACTCCAGTTAACTTTGACTGCTAATTTAACTTTAACTTCTTTTTCTTCTAGTTTGTTTTGTTGGCTGGGTTGAACAGTACAGTCCTGTCCATTCATCAAGCTGCAGTGCGGTGATTTGTCCTCCAGGGGGCTCTGTGTGGCCGTGTGTCTGCTGTCTGCGGCTCCATGTCAGGGCTCGGTGCTGCAGTGGTTATGTGGTGGTTGGGAGCTGGGCCAGTCACTGGTTTTACAGCATGCACGGCCAACCTCTAGGTGTCACCCATTATCTTACTCTGTCTCCATCTAATCCAAACCTCCCCATGAAACTCTCACCAGCTCTCCATGCCTCTTCACAGCAGCTATTTCCATCTGCTTCCACACCAGATTTTTCCCATCAGCAACCAACGGATCCAAGTTTGATCCTTTTTGTGAGTCAGATTGCCGACAGACTGCACAGCCAGAGACAGAAACCCTGGTTTGCATCGAGCTGTTCAGCATTTCACATATGAGCAGGAGGGTATTGCAGATTTCAAACATTGACAAAAAAAAGAAAATGCTTATGTGGAGATGAGGATGAAGGGTGCAGGGTTCTTCTGGACTTTACAGTGAACATCAGTCTATGATACTGACTGGATGATTTTCAATCAGGTGTCATATTATACATATACTATATCTTCTTTTGTGTATACTCAGTTTACAAAGATCTAAGAGAAATCAGTTCAACTACATGAGGGCCCAGAGCCAGAACACATTCATAAGCACTGATAAATTGTTGTTCATCCATCCTGATCGACCAGTTAACTGACTAAATGTACTGAATAAGAACATTAATGAATTCTCCCCCTGCCCAGCAAGCAAACAGACGCACACATTGTTTCAACTCATACAGCAAAGGTTTGTGTGTGACATGAGGGACCATCAGTCAACAGAAAATGCATGTTGTTGAACTGTATTGTTTTTGTCTTATTGTTTTTTATGTTGTGTTTTTATTCACAAATCAAATATGCCTTTTGTACCTTACTGTCTTAATCCATGTTTTATTCCCTTACATCATCCAACACTCACAATTTTCAATATAATGACACCGGAGTAAAGAAATCACAGCAAAACTCATCAACAATATGAGCCATACACTGAATAATGTTTGTGTATTATTTTATTTGTGTACCCTCCCCCTCCCCACAACAGATCACAAAGACAAGTGTCCATTAATATATTCATGTATACATATCGTAGTGACAAATAAAATTTAAAAAAATCACAATACAAAAGACAATTTAAATACGTAGAATGTCAATCGCATGTCAAAGTCTTGATTCAATGCTTCTTTACTCAACATGCATTCAAAATATAAAAATAGACTTCTGATTAAGTTTATATACACTTTTTTTTATAAATATAAGTATACAAATGTATTTTTAAAATACAAAGATAAATACCGTCACATAGTGTACATTGTGTACCAAACCAACAATTACAAACATTTTTTTTTGGATAATTAGCATTCACAAAACACAATTATTACATTAGAAATGCAACTTTAACGACAATTGCAATTGCAGTTTTTTGTCTTTGTTTCTCATTTCGGGCTTACTTCTTTGTCCTTTTGCCACCCACAGTTCCTCGCTTTTATTGTGAAAGTAAAAGGAAGTGGGTGGTGAATAAATATAGGGGAATAAAAAATAAAGGGGAAGTCTAGCTCTGCCGGACATCCTGTAAGAGTTTGTTGATCTCGGCCACCAGTTCGCTGGCGTCCACCAGTTCGTGCCGGCTGTCGCTGCGTTTGCCCTGCAAGTGGCTGAGCACCGACTCAAAGTCGTCCTCCTCGTAGTTCTCCGGGATCTCCTCCATGGCGGGAAGCCACTTGGAGGAGGGCCCCGGGAGCGGGACCGGTACCGCGACGGGGGCCGGTGCCGGCTGCATCAGAGTGGGGCTGACCAGCGCCGTGAGCAGCGGGCTGCTGTGGGATTTGGGGGCGTGGCAGCTGTTCTGGGGGCTGTTCTTGGGGGCCTGAAGCCCCTTGTGGCTGCTGGTCTGGGAGCCCAGCTTGGTGCTGGGCTTCAGGGTGTGGTAGCTGCCCCCCTGGTGGTGGTGGCCGGCCGGCCCGATGCTGCTCCCCGGGTTCTGGAAGTGGGTGTTGGCCGCCCACGCCGCCACCCCCTGCTGGTGGACGGAGGGACTGGGCTTGCCCGGCAGGTGTCCCCTCCGGCGGTCTAAAGAGCCCGTCATGGGGACGCCCACGCCGCTCAGGCTGCTCGTCCCCTTCTGGTTCTCGTTGACCTGGACGTACGAGTCCAGACCCTGAGGCAGCAACCTCTGGAACACGCTGCTCATCTCCGACAGCAGTGACGTGGTCCCGCACAGGTCTTCGTCTCCGTCCCCGCTCCCGCCGCCGCCGCCCTCTCCCCCGTCCTCTTCTCCGCCGTCCTCGCCGCTCAGGTCCTTGCCGAAGGTGGAGAAGCTCTGGTTGCGGGCGGTCCCGGCGTCGGTGCAGGGCTGCGGGGTCTTTTCCTGTGCGAGGTCGGCGGCTTGACTGGCCTCTTCCCCGGGGATGTAGAGGTTGCTACGGTAGTCGGAGGAGGACGAGGCGGGGGAGGCCAGCGGGGGCATCCAGCACTGATCTGAGTGACCAAGGACACGACACTCCTCCGTACAGAGCCTCATGGCTGTATGGAAAAGACACAAAAAGAGAAAAACTCATTAGTAATCAGGAACAGTGAGCTGCACACATGGTCACATAAAACCCCAATTCCTTATATACCAACAGAAACATTCATTATGTATCTGACTTGATTCCTAATCTGCTTTATGTCTTTGATCAGAAGGTTCTTTGACCTCAATCAAAATACTGCCCATTTATTTTACTCTCTCTGTGGCCATTCGATACCGGGATCAGGTCTTGACAAGTCTACTGACACCAGCTCATTGTAAAGTGTTTACACTTTGGGCTGCAATTTATGTCGGAAAAGTCTGAACATCACAAGTTCCAAGAGCCAGAACTGACCTAGACTTGTCAAACCAGTAACAAGAAGAAAGAATCAAAATAGGCTATGTCTATGAAATTAACTTTTTGTCATTTGAAAACTTGGCACCAACAGGCTAAAGAAACAATTCATTAATTATCAAAACTGTTGCCAAATAATTTTCTGTTGATCAAATTATAATTTAATCACCCAATTGTTTTAACTCTACATGAGGTTGTCCTTGGATTGTTCAGAGTGTGTATATGTGTGTGTGTGTGTGTGTGTGTGTAATGCAGTAACAAAGATTCGTAAGCTGGTGATAACTTTGACTTGAAGCTTTGTTAATGTGGGGATAATGTACTAGAATGGATAGAAGCACTGAACCAACATGATTGACTATGGATTTTCACTCTGCATTGCCAGTTATAGAAAAAAAACATCAAATATAAACATATAGGGAGGAAAAAAGAAGCCTTTGGTAACAATGGTGCTGCCATGTGGTTGGTTGTCTTATGACTAAGACTAAAGCCAACAAAGACATCAACTATGCCCATACAAACAATCTAATTATGTACATCATCATTGACTCTACTCTACTCTCTTTGAGTCTTCTATCACTGAACTTGTCTTTCATTCCAAACAGCAGCTCACACAAACTCTGGTTTGCGCAAACACCACAAACCCTCGTCGTGAGGCCAATACAAAGACAATAATCAGAGTCAAAATCAGCTCCACGGTTATTTTTGATCAATACTGAGATTGCAATTATTTAACACAATCGCTCACTGATTTTGGAAGCAGTATTATACTGAGAAAAGAAAACAAATTTTGTTGAAACAACAATTGGCACAATAGCCATTTTATCTCTGCCTAGTTTTCGTATTGTGTCTCGTCATAGATTGTAATTGAAAATCAAATTGGAATAATTGCAGAGCCCAGACAATGGAAAGGTAAAAGAAACTGGTGCAGCTAAAGGTTTTAATTATACACAACTAAATAATCAAATGTATCTAGCAGAAGATAAATGCAGACTTATACTATGTTGTGGCTGCTACTACATGAGTGCGAACCATAGAACCATGAGTGCAATCAAAGGGATGTGAGGACGACTCCTGACAGAGTCTTTTTCCGTCCATCCTGCCTCTCCTCAGGTGTTTTCTGCTGCATTGTCTCAGGAAACACAGTGGAAATCTGCCCTAATTAGTCTGAAAGGCTCTCTGCAGGAGCACTGCCTGCTACCTTCAAATGTATTTACCACATAGAGACAATTCAGCAAGGCCGATCAATGCTTATTACCCATTCAAAATAACTCCTCCTCTAAAAGCCCTGCATTTTTCCCTTTCAAGTCGCCCTTTTCAATATTAAATCTTCAAATAGGAAATCTCTGAAGAATAAATTAGACAAATCAAATATGCCAACTTAAAGCCTTCATTAAAGGAGCGCGGCGCTTTTCAGCCAAGCTATTGAGGGACTTCATTATCCCCTCATTAACATGAAAGGAACATTTATAATACATCTTAGAGCAGATGAAATGTGCATTTGGATGCACTGGAAGGAGAAAAACAGCGTGGGGGCAGCGGCAGATTGGGTGCCCTGCTGATGAAAGACTAAAAAATGAAAGATTTAACTCGACTGATTTGTGTGCAAAAATGAAAGAAATAATGTGTCAGGCAAACATTAACTGAAAGCCTGTCTGTCTGACTGACTGCAGTGTCAATTCAACTCATTTACTGACTGATTAATGTGCCAATAAATTATCGGGCTGGTTTATTTGGGGAATACATGACTGAGCTGCTGCTGAGTGTTTAATGTGGAAAAAATTATTGGATTTTAACATAAAACAGCTTCTACTTTTATTTCTGGCATGGAGCAGCAGCTTAACTCAGGCCTAAGACCAACATTACCTCAGTAACCAAAAGAGGGTTTAGTGTTTGTAATTTTTTTCTTCCCCAACTGGGATTTGTCTTTTCATTGTTTCACTCTTCACTGATTTTCTTAAGTACAATCCGAGTGTAGAATTATTCCAAAAATCGTTTTCTACTGAGGAAAATGGAGCTGAATGCTTTCAGTCTTGCTCTAAATTAACTCAGATCTCCTTGTACCACAGTTTGTGCAACACAGTCTGACTGGTTGTTGTATCTAAACCACAGTCAAAGGCTCCAGAACACTTCCCCCCCTGATCACTTGTTACAGGAAGCAGCAGAAGCTGAGATTTGCCTGCCTGGGGGTCAACACACTTCCCATAATGCAACCCAACGGCACTCCTTTTACCTGCCTTAGAAAGTCACCGCTGTGTGCAGTACGTGTCCTCCCACACCCCTGCCTGTATGTGACAACACTGTTTACTCTTCATTCATTATGCAAAATCAGAACAGGGTCAGGCCTGACACGCAGCTTATTTTTAGCCGGTGTTCAGGTGACGATGAAGAAGCTGCTGTCAGCGCTCTGACCATCTGTACATCACTGTCTGTGGATCCCAGCTAACAAAAAAAAAATCTCCTTTCTGTCACAACATTTTATTTAATTGAGATTTTTCAAGCACTTTTTCCCTTCCACCCACTCCCATCGATACGGTGTCTATACTACTAATCTGTGCAGGCTGGAGCCAGTCCCAGCTGGCATAAACTGGTCAGGTCAGCAGTCACAGGGCCACATAGAGACAAACAACCTCACACTCACAACCAATTCCGACCTGCCAATTAACCTAGTGTGTGTGTTTGTGTGTGTTTGGACTGTGGGAGGAAGCTGGAGAAAACCAATGTAGACAGGCAGAACATGCACAGGAGCATTAGACTGCTATCTCAATACTATCTCAATCCATGCTATCACAGATGGGGGGGGGGGGGGTCAGACTTTGTTTTTCGGAGCTGAAAACCTTCTTTTAGAGGATTATTGCATTATAAAATAAAAAATGTAGTGATGGAGCCACATCCTTAGTATCTTTGTAAGATTAACCATGGCTCCAGCTTTTGTTTCAAACTTAATCAATCTTCTTATCATTCTCTCATAGGGCAAACAGACAACAAGAAGAAAAAGCATCCCTCCAAAGTCTAAAAAGACTCTTTCTTTTTCAAAAAAAGTGGGAGAACAAAGCGGCTGCTCTTAAGTTCTTATCTTTTTCAAAAAAGTTGGTATTTTCTTAAAAGTGTTCTTCAGTGCATCAAGATGAAGCACAAAGACTTTCTACCTCCTTCTCCCTTTGTGCAACCTCTGCTGCCACATCTAGCGGTAATGACAGGGCACCGGCTAAACACTGTTTGAAATCATCTCTGCTGCAGTGGACACAGGGGCGGGAGGCGGCGTGGACATATAGAGGGAGAAAGGTGAGCTTTGAGATGTAATTATGCTCTTCAGGGAGCACAACTCAGAGCCGACTCCATAGCAACTACTCGTCACATGGCAATTAAATGCCTCCTCTTTTTTCTATTTTTTTTATCAGAGGAGCACAAGGACATCATTTTGGACAGCTGAAAGTGAAGGCTTGAAGGTGGGGGGAAAAAGAAGACTGACTAACGAGCACAGCTCCTCCACAAAGCTATAAAGGAAAGGAGAGGGGAGGGGGAGGTGATAGTGATGAGATTGTCTGCCCGTCTGGGTCTACTTTAATTGGGATGTAGCTCAAATGCAGTGTCTGGTGATGGCTGTGTGGGAAGCTGGCTGGAAAAAAAAAAAAGAAAAGAAGCGGGAGCTCTGGGAGGAGAGGGATGATGTGATAAAAGCAGCTGTGGCAGCTCGCAAAAACCCGTCTGACGGTAGCGGAGACAGGCCGACGGACAAGAGGAGCCACCGAGTGTGACCCCTGCTACCTCCAACTGGGAAACCCTGCCGGATATTTGATGAAGAGTCTACATAAGACTCTACGGAAGTCAATCAATGTTCAACAAGTGCACAGAATGGAGGATCAGATGATCAGAAGAGCTCCATGATGGTGAGGGGAGACTGAGTGGTGACGTGTGAACTGGTGCTGCAACCAACCATCGTTTTCATTATCGATTCATCTTTTGATTATTTAAATGATTAATATATTAGTAGTTTGGTCAATAAAATGTTGAAAAATGTCAATCAGTGTTTCCCAAACCACAAGATGACGTCTTCAAATGTCTTGTTTTGTCCACAAACCAAAGAGATATTCAGTTCATTGTCATAAAGGAACAAAGAAACCAGAAATATTCACATTTAAGAAGCTGAAATAAGAGAATTTGGACTTTTTTTCTTCAAAAAACTAACAAACTACGCAAACCGATTTTTCAGTTGTCAATTTAATAATCGATTTTTGTTCGATTGATCAGTTAAATGTTGCAGCTCTAGTGTGAACAGGCCCATGCACATGCAGACAGCTTGCCATGCCGAACACAACCGTCATGCCAGAAATGCTGGAGACTTTATAGGATGTGGATTCCTGTGAGGCATCCTGTTGATTTCTATTTTTCCAAAGGTGATAAGATAATATTTGTTTTGCATCACCTTTATTTATTTATTTGCTTATATTTTCAGTATATGGTCACTTGTCCTGCAGTGATCCCTCTCTGCAGCCTTGAACGTGCATGTCCAAACTATTCCACAAGGGGCCGTGTGTGGCTGCAGCTTTTTGGTTCCAACCAATCAAGAGCACACAGTTTGGACCAATCAACTGTCTGAAGACTCAGATCAGTTGATTAAATGAGTCCAGTCTGGTGTTATTCTGCTTGGTTGGAACTAAAAAACCTTTGTGGAATAGTTTGAACATGCCTGGCTCTAAAACCTGACTGCACTGTGAAACAACATCCTCACTTCTCCTATCGTGGCTCAGCTTTAATTTCTGTAGGGCTCGCTCTGGGTGAAATCAAGGGTGTGTCTAATCACTCATTCATTCACTCCTCCCTGAGCACTCTGCACAGAGTGCAATGTAGAGGAGCTGATTGGTAAGATGGAAAAACACTTTCAGACGCTACTTGGATAATTTCCCCTGCAATGTTATTTTTTTGTTCCATCTTTGAGCAATGCAAGAGGATATAAGTAAGTTGTACAGTGCTTTTCATGATGCATTATGGGAAACTATTAATGTATCATTATTATCACTACACATTTGGACAGCCCTACAAAATGGCAAACTCGCCATAAGGTGGACTGTACTGTATAGTGAGTTACTTTGGACACTGCATGTGTGTATCGTCCTCCATGGTTAATGTTTATATCATGTTATGTTTTGTTTTATTATGCTAAGTTATGCTATGCCTTCTTATATTATTTTATATTATGTTATGTTGATGTCTCTCATAATAAATTACACAAACTTCTCTTGTTGATTGTGAATCTTTTAAAGCTGAATCGTTGATTGGTCAATAATGATGATCAACAGAAAATGAATCAGCCAACAGCATTTAGCAGTAATAGAAAATCATTTTTAAATCACTTTGTCAAAGTGTCCTGCATGCCTTCTTCAACCTACATGATGATTATGAACATCCATCATGGTGTTGGTAAGCTAACTCAATAATAATGTGAATGCTACCTCATAAAAACAGGCACACCTGATTAAAGGGATAGTTCACCCAAAATTAAAATTTCACTCATTATCTACTCACCCTCATGTCAACTAAGAGCTGTGAGAAGTTTCAGAGTCCTCTGTCCCTTCTCTGAGTTACGGGGGGGTCCACGCAGCAGTATTTGTCCATATAATGGTTGTCAATGGATACCAACTTTCTTCGTCCAAAAAGACACACCAAAAAACATCCAAATACCTCCATACTGCTCGTCTGTAATGTCCCTCTTGTATTGAAGCCCTGAAATGCGAAATTGTCCCGAAAAAATTTTTAGGCCATTTTTTAAGCTTGTTTGTAGCGGAAGTTCCCAGTGTCTCAGTTCACTGCTCTTCCTGTGTCAGTGCAAATCTTGTGTGATTTGCACTGACCGTCAGAACAATTTCTAATGTCGGGATTTCAATACAAGAGGGACATTACAGACGAGCACTATGGAGGTATTTGGATGTTTTTTGGTGTGTCTTTTTGGACAAAGAAAGTTGGTATCCATTGACAACCATTATATGGACAAATACTGCTGCACGGACCCCCCCCGTAACTCAGAGAAGGCACAGAGGACTCTGAAACTTCTCCCAGCCCTTAGTCCACATGAGGGTGAGTAGATAATGAGTGAAATTTGAATTTTGGGTGAACTATCCCTTCAAGATCCAGTAAGGACACAGTCAGGGGATGATGGGAAATGAAGGGAGGGGCTGTGAGGTGTGTCAGATGGGGGTGTACCTGCATGCGGTCTGTGCTGGCCATCAGGGGCATATATCTCAGTAAAGCCCTCACCGAGGAGCCTGTCCATGGGTGACTCCCTGCCGGGCTCGTAGTCGCTGTCCCCGGCCTCGCTGTCTCCGCGCCCGCTGTCCTTCAGACTGAACTTATCCATCTCGTTCAGGGCGTATCTGCACGGAAGACACACAGGGGACTTGATGCATCTCTCATAGACGGCTCATCATCGACAATAATATAATCAAACGGTAAAGGGGAATGATGTGCTACAGATGGATAATAAGGTGCACGGAGAGCAGAAGGGGTTTTACATAAAATTATGCAAATGCGCAGTTATTGAGCAAACAGTCTGACTCTACAGCAGGAAGCTACAGGATACGGATGTTAGGGGGCTTTATGACAGCACAGACAACAGAGAAAATCATGTGGAAACGTTTCATCGTGATGTCACAAAAGGGTACGCGTACTTCTCGACTTACTCCCGTTGACAAGTCTGACAACGAAAGGCTTTCAAAAGCATCATTTTTTCTTTTTTTTTGCACTCGCATTACCTGTAGCTCCTGGTGTATTTGTTGCCTCTGAAGCTTGGTCGTGGCTGGTACTGGCCCTGATGGAGCATGGACAGAAGCTGTGAGACTTGCTACAATCCCAAGAGAAACAAAAAAAAAAAGACAAAAAAGAAATAAAAAGGACAAAAATAAAAGGAAAAAATGAAGAGGGGGAAAATGAATGGAGTCAAACAAGCAAGACCACAAGACAATGTAAAGGGTGGGGGGTGGGTGGGGGATAATGTAGGTGTGTGTGTGTGTGTGTGTGTGTGTGTGTGTGTGTGTGTGTGTTGAGGGTGGAAGGGGTTGGTATGACTTTTTTTGATTTCTACTGAATGTGATGGTCAACAAAAACATGACATAAACGGCTGGAGGTAACAGGATGTGGGAGTGAGGGATAAATTCATAACAAATACTAAATATAAGACAAATAAAACCTGCATAACACAAGTGTATTTGTATGTCATATGTTTAGCATTGGAATTAACTGTAGGTAATCATTGTTTAAGGTAAATGAAGCCTATCTTACCTCTACAGGGGGTGTGGCGTGGGCCAACTCCAGGGCAAAGTTCTCCGGCACGTGATTGGAGGAGATGGTGACCAGGCTGTTGAGGGACTGGCGGCTGTGGTGGCTCTGCCTGCTCCCCAGGGTGCCCCTCTCGGGCGCCGGCGACGCCGACGGGGAGCGGGGGTGCGCCCGGACCGGCAGAGTCCCGTTGACGGTGGGGACCAGGGTGATGTCGGCCTTGTGGATCTGCCTGGCGGGCTTCTTGGGGTGGTTCTGGTAGCTGTTCTCGGCCACCCTGCAGTTGTAGTTGTGCCTGGGGTCTTTCTTCTTCTCGCGGCTGCAGCGGGCGGTGGCGAACATCACCATGACGACGAGCAGCAGAGCGCAGACGGCGCCCAGGGAGATGATGACGACGAGGGAGAGATCCATGGAGGCCTGGCTGGAGCCGGTGGGGTAGAGCGGGGGCAGGATGTCCATGTTCTCCTGCAGCGACAGCCTGAGGACGGCGCCGGTGGACAGACGGCTGGTGCCTCTGTCCTGCACTTCCACCCTGATCTCCATCACGTCCCGGGGGGCCTGCTCCAGACTGGCGTTGGTCCTGAGCTCGCATCGCCGGGCGTCCATCACGAACAGCCCGTCCTCGTTGCCTCCCACGATGGCGCAGCTCAGTTCTCCGTTGGCGCCGGCGTCGCGGTCGGTGACTTTGAGCGCGGCGACGAGCTGGCCCGGCGACGCGTACTTCCACACCGGCAGCTCGGCCGTGTGGTTCTGGAGCGACGGCGAGTGGATGACGGGCGGGTTGTCGTTCTCGTCCAGGACGGTCAGGAGGACGGTGGTGTTGGCGGAGAGCGCCGGGTTACCGCCGTCGCGCGCCTGAACCGTGAACGCGATCCTGCTGACGTCTTCGTGGTCGAAGCTGCGCAAGGCGTAGATGGCGCCGTTGGACGGGTCGATGGTGACGTAGGTGGAAATGGGGCTCCCTTGGACCAGGGCGTCTATGACGGTGTACGTCACCTGGCCGTTGGTGCCCAGATCCGGATCTGAGGCCACCACCGTCATCAGGTAGGCTCCCGGGGAGTTGTTCTCCGATTTGAAGATCTCGTAGTGGCTCTTCTCGAAACGTGGAGGATTGTCATTTTCGTCCAGCACCTGAACGGTGAAGTGTTTGATGGTGGACAGGCTGGGGGAGCCCCGGTCCTCGGCGATGACCGTCAGACTGTACTCCGACCTCTTCTCCCGGTCCAGCGAGATGTTGGTGAGGATCATGTAGTTCTTCTCGTGCGTCTTCTGGAGTCTGAAGTGGCCGTGGCCGTGCAGCCGGCACACCACCTCACCGTTGAGCCCCGCGTCGCTGTCGTCCACTCGCACCAGAGCTATGAAGGTGTCCACGGGGGCCCCCTCCGAAATGTAGGCCACTTCCTCCTTGCCGGGCGTCATCAGGTTGATGTTTATCTCCGGTTTGTTGTCGTTTACATCGACCACCTTCACCACGATTTTGCAAAGTCCAGGGATGGAGTTGGGGCCCAAATCCTGAGCCTGAACGTCCAGCTCGTAGGACGCGGTTGTTTCAAAGTCCACTTTTTTAATCAGAGTAATGTGTCCACTTTCTGGGTTTATCTTAAACGTTTCCAGGATTTTGGGCGAGACGTGACTGCTGAAAGAGTAGACTATTTTCCCATTAGTGCCCTCGTCTGGATCTGTGGCGTTTAAATCGATGATTAGAGTCCCAAGGGGGGAGTTTTCCAGCAGATTGATGATATAGGCCTGCTCATCAAACGCTGGGCTGTTGTCGTTGGAATCAGAAATGCTGATTTTCAGCAGAGTGGAACCAGACTTGGGGGGCACGCCGTTATCCGAGGCCGTGAGCTGGAGCTGATAACTGGACTGAACCTCCCGGTCCAAATCCCTCATCACCACCAGCTCCGCGTACTTGGCGCCGTCGGTCCGGGTCCTCACCTCGATCTTGAAGAAGTTATTAGGCGTTAAGGAATAAGTGTGCAAAGAGTTCTCTCCGACGTCCGCGTCCATCGCGCCGTCCAGCGGGACGCGCGTCCCCACGGATGCGCTCTCGGAGATCTCGATGGGGACAATGGCGCGGGAGAAGTGCGGAGAGTTGTCGTTAATGTCCAGCACTTCCACCTCCACATGGAACAGCTGCAGGTACTCCGTGGGGAGCGTGACCACGTCGAATTCGATCGAGCAGTTGGAGTTTTTCTCGCAAAGCTTCTCGCGGTCGATTTTGGTGCCAATGCTGATCTCCCCGTCCTCCTCGCGGACCGACAGGAACGGCGTACTCCCCCGCTGCATAGCGCGGAACCGAAAGGTCAGGGAACTCGGTAGTTTGGATAAAACCCCGGCCACGTCCTCCCGTAACCGTGCAATAACCGTGCCCACTTTCTGCTCCTCGTAAACTTTATATCTCAAAGTCTTACCGGTGGCGCAGAGCGCCAGCGCAGCCAGGAGCAGGAGTTTGAGCAGAGGCGCGGAGCAAATATTTCCCTTGGTTTGGATCATGTTTGCCCCCATCTTCTGCGCGCATAGGTCGGTGATTACTTCCACAGAGGCAAAAATAATATCGGGGAGAGGGGAGAGAGGGAGGGGGGCAGGTTTCTTCTCAGAAGTCTGGCATGTTGAGTCATCCGCTGCTGCTGCTGCTGCTGCTGCTGCCGCTCACTATCCGCAAAAAAACTCCGCAAAAAACACAAAAGAGAATAAATAAATAAATAAATATATCTACACTAAACTGCTTCTCCGGTCAGACAGCATTCACGCACAGTCCACCCGGGGCGCGCTCCTTTTTTCTTCTTCTTCTTTTTGTTGCATATATGTATATATCCAAGCATACATCCACCGCCGCCTGTGCGTGCGTGCGCCCTCGGTGAGTGAGTGAGAGTGTTTGTCTGGGTGAAGAAAAGGCGCAGCTCTCTCCCCACTCAGTCTGCGTGTGTGAGAGAGAGATAGAGAGAGGAAGTGAGTGAGTGAGAGAGAGGGAGGGAGAGAGAGAGAGAAAGAGGAGGGGTGTGTGTGTGTGTGTGTGTGTATGCCGCCCAGCACCCAAACTGCGTCTCCTCTTCACACAAAACACTCTTCCATCCAAACCCCCCTCCTCCTCCTTAAATCACTAGAATGGCTCCTTTACGCAGCACAGGAGGGGGGAAGGAGGGAAAAACACCCTCCCTTATACCCGACACAGAGAACACACACCCGGCATTAAAAGTGTGTCACAACAATGGGGGCCAGAGGAGGAAGTATTCTGAGCTCAGCCACAGCCACTTTTTTTTCTTACCCCAGCCTCACACACTGACCCGCGGCAGACTTACATTGTTAAGGATTGCAAATCAGAACGTGTGCCAAGATCGAGTCCTTTTGTGGCGTGTGCGTAAAAAGACGCAACGCTCACCATAAAGAAGATGCCAAACTCACCATTCACTCACTCACTGGTGATCACGGTCATGATGATGCATCTTTCTGTTGAATGGACCAAAACGTATTGTCAATTCTGTCCTACAAAGGCAAAGTGCAGTATCTGTAAAAATGCCAAACTGAGAAAAACATGTTTTTGTGTTTTTCATTGTCAGGTTTACGCATCAAATTATGAATAACTACCAAGTCTATAATTGATTAGATAAAGGTGGACTGAATTAAATGTATTTTGTAGTTTGTCTTTCTGACTAAGTTTGACTGTTTTATGGCAGATACTGCACTTTGGCTTGGTTTTACTCCAATGGAATTACAGAGTAAATTATAGAATGTAGGGAGTACAGTTACTCTTTGCAGATACGGCACTTTGCCTTGGCTTCACAGTGCTTTTTTGGATGGACAGCAAAATAAAAAGCTTAATAACTCTGGAAATTTTAGCAGTACCAATATCAAAAAACACAATAAAGATGCCAAACTCATCACTCACTCACTCACTCACTGGTGATCACGGTCCCAGGGCGCAAACTTTTCTTTTCTTTTTACACCTAGACTATTGCAAATATTCCCTAACCATATCCCGCCCTATCCTGTGATACCCAAAAGCAAAACTGCTGCGCACTTCCATCAGTTCATAACGTGATTATCCTAATATTTCCATAAATTTCTCTCCGCCGGTTTATGATATTGCTCTCATCCCAAATATATCCGCTCCCTCTCTGCTCCTCCTGCGCAATAATGCACCATAGTGATACCTGTCTGCCTAACCCCGTGAGCCATTCAGATTTAAAGTTGGAGACATGTCTTGCCAATGAATCACAGAGGTGTGGGTGAATGTCTCTGTTGGAGACATTCCTCATGTGATAGAAGGAGGAAGCACCCATAACAGGTCGTCTGTGGGCAAAGTGGCAGTTTCAGATGCTGCAAAAAGAACTGGCTCCGAAGGTGAGTCAGTCCACATTTAGACTGTGCAAAAGACCGGGTTTGGGTTCAACAGCTAGGATGATTTCCTTCATGGCTTCAGGAGGAGGAGGAGGAGGAGGAGGGGGGGGGCTGCTTAGAGTGACAGGTGGGTGAGTGTCTGCTGGCCTCCAGCCAGAAGGGACCGGAGCCTCATCATTGCACATTTCAAAACCACTGTTTGGAAAATCTATTTTTAGGAGATGCTGTTGGTCAGGTTGGAGAACTGGTTGGAAAAAAAAAAAAAAGCTTCCTCATTTGAAAAGGCTGCCATTCATTTCCACTGTTTGTATTTGTGACAGTAAAATAAACTGATCTAAACGGATGTAACTTTATATCCTCAAACAAATATCTCAAACAGATGAGGGAAAAAAAGCAATGTTTCCTCTTTGGCGTCAGTTCACTAAAACAAAAAAACACGACACGATAACTCCACCACTCATGAATCTCACCCGGACTCCTTCAAGTGACATTTTGCAGCCAAATGGCGTTCTCACATTGCGCCATGCGAAGTATACAACACTTTGTCATCTGCCCAGCTGACCCACACGTGTGCTCTTTTCATCCAAAACCTCCACCTCCTCCTCCTCTGTGCTGCATAATAATGTTTTATGGAAGCCTACATCTCCTGATCCCACCAAATTACCATCCTGCCAACTCACAGTGTCTCAGTGAGCAAACAACTGGACGAGCAGCTTTATGGGAGCAGCACCCAAGCCATCTGGCCGGGGGCCTCAGACAAACCCAAACCTACAATTACCATCTATTCAGTTTCTGTCGCTCACCCCCCCTATACCCTCCTCAAAAAAAAAAAAAAACCACCACACACACCCTCCACCCCCACCTCCCTGCTGAGAAACACCAAGTGAGAATTAGCTGCAGCTCATGTCAGATAAAGTCTAATATCCTCCCTCTGCAGAGAAAAGTGACTTCTCTATCAGACTTGTTGAGCGGAGTCGGAGACAGTTTGGTGAACTGTGAGCTTTATTTGGATGTCAGAGCTGCTGATGACTTTCAGAGGAGTGAAGTGAAGACGTGCGGAGATCCAAAAAGGCCGATAAGCGCTCCGATGATATGCATTAATCCTCAAATCAGTTCAATATCGCTGCAGACGTTTCTATACAACGTCCTCGTCACCGTGTCGCCAGTGTAAGAGCCTCGTTCTGAAGATTCCCCAACATTCCGTCCCCAAATTCAGAAAAGTAATGACTGGCCGCTGCACTGGATTATATTCTGAATACGTTTCATTTGGAGTGTGAGCCATATCTGATAATCGCTGAGCTGATTGGTTTCAACAGAGCAAATTATCTGCGGCCAGCATCTTTAGGGGGATGTGTCTCTGTGATGGATTTTTATCTGCATTTTAAATTCCAATGTGTGACCCGTGGGAACAGGCCTCTCCGCGCTGCCATCTGTCTCTGAGCAAACACATGGACATCGGCTCCCGAGCTGATATATACACACACATACTGATACTGAATGATTCCGACAAAGGCAAAGCCATCAGACACACAGACACACGCACACACACACTCCATGGTTTAAAGCTGCTCAATTTCATGTGTTTTCAAACTGTTGAGTAGATGTGAGTTTAGTTTGACCCGCTGGTTCTGTGGAAACTTTGTGACATGCATCATTTCACAAGAACCAATGAGCTGGGTATCTCAATTACTTAATGTGTTTAACTTTATATCCGTTCATCACAGTTGGACAGTGAATCAGACATGTTGTTTTTACCTAAAGTCTGAGTAAAGTCGCTGAACGCTCAGGGCACAGCTTTTGTCATGGGCACCGAGGTTCATAATTGCACAATTACTGTCCTACAAAGGCAAAGTGCAGTATCTGTAAAAATGCCAAACTGAGAAAAACAGCTTTTTGTCTTTTTCATTGTCAGGTTTAAGCATCAAATTATGAATAACTACCAAGTCTGTAATTGATTAGATAAAGGTGGACTGAATTAAATGTATTTTGTAGTTTGTCTTTCTGACCAATTTTGACCGTTTTATGACAGATACTGTACTTTTGCCTTGGTATTAGCTACAGATAGCTTTGCCTTGGTTTTACTCCAATGGAATTATAGAGTAAATTATAGAATGAAGGGAGTACAGTACTCTTTGCAGATACTGCACTTTGCCTTGGCTTCACAGTCCTTTTTTGGATGGACAGCAAAATAAAAAGCCCAATAACTCTGGAAATTTTAGCAGTACCAATATCAAATTCTAGAATTGCAAATACTGCACTTTGCCTTTGGTTATTCAGAATCCCAGGGAACATCATACTTTTCTAAAGAGCTACCAAACAGCAGCCTTGTTTTCAGTTTCATGATGATGCATCTTTCTGTTGAATGGACCAAAAAGTATCGTTAATTGTTCACTTTATTTGAAAATGTTGGCGTCTATGGTGGGAGTTTGCACGTTCTCCCTGGGCCTATACGCCGGTTCTCGGGTACAATGCAAAGTCATGCACAATGGGTTGACTGGCGACTCTAAATTGCCCTCAGTTGTCAATGCGCACAGATAAGCAGCATAGACGACGGATGGGTGGATGGATAGGATCTGTTTGTTTGAGATAAGTGTTTTTTTTCTTAATTAAACAGCAACATAGGAAGTCACTTTTTGGCTCCCAAGATAAATAAATAGAAACCATTCTCCTTTTACTTTGTGTGAGGGTCTAATAACTGAATATTTATGGACTAGTCATTTGTTCTGAATGCCCTTGCTTTGTTATTTTTACTTTTCTGTATGGCTTTTTAATACATTTAGACTTTTTTTTTCAATGCCTAAAAATCAGACCCCCTCGCTAGATCAAATCAACGCGCATTTATGTTATTTATTCTTATCTGTGGTTAAATCATAGTTTCATCCAGCTGATAAGATGACAGCAGAGAGAGCGGCACACTGCTGCAGCACAGGTTTGATAAAGTGAGGTTCAGAAAGATCCAAGTTTAACTCATAGCAGAACATCATCCCCCCGCCCGGGGCTGCTCATATGGAAGGCAGAGTGACCGGCTGGGTGATGATGGGGTTGGTGGGTGCAGAGATTCTGCCCTTAGGGACCATAAAATTACTGAAAGGAGTTTGGAGGGGGGTGGTGCAGGGTGAGAGGCTCAGCAACTTTGTCATTGAAATGAAGCAGGAGACCCTGATGACAAAGGCAGCTTAGCAGGTGGAGAGAGGGCGGCACGGGGGGTGTGGGGTTGGGGGTGCGGTCTAAAACCACACCCACCACATGCCTCTAAAAGAACCAGGGTGTCAGGATGGAGCAGTGGTGGTGGTGGGGGGGTTAGATTGGAATATATGCGGCCCTTCTGGTCCTGATACTCAGTGAATGTCTTGTTCAGAAGTAAACAGACGATTCAAGAGTTCCTGATGAAATATTCAATTAAGGAGATGAACTAAATGGTCCCCACCCCAACACTGATGCTCACATGCATACACACACACAGATACATGAACACGCATACATGCACCACCGCTAATTTTCCTATTAGTTGATGTTAGTTCATTCTATTATATCATTATTAACTTACTTATTAATCCTTTTGTTTGTTTGTTTGTTTGTTTCCTATCTTTGAGATCCTCATTTGGGAAGTATCAGTTTGCACATATGTTTGTCTGTTTATTTTATTGTTTGTTATTTACTTTGGAATATACACTTGGAAAAAAAAGAAAAAAAATGCAAGGTGCAATTAAAGGGACAACGAGGAGTTTTGGAAAAGCGAAGCGTTTTCACACTACATTTATGAGCCTCCGCGCGCACCATAGAATTCTTCGACTGGCGGAAGACAGACTCATGTTTTCATTCATCAAGAATTAAAGTCAGAGGTTGGAAGACGATCACATACCGTCGTAGTTCTGACCATAAACGGCGATTCGGTGGCGTTATTCTCATTATACTTAACCAGCATTTCCGCCACCACTAATAATAACAAAATAACGATAGAGACAAAACGATATATTTATCAAAAATGGGCCCATTAACAAGTGTGGGTAACGTAGATTCATCCACATTAACGTGACACTTTTTTTAACCAAATAGAAACTCCTCGTTGTCCCTTTAAGAAAATGAAATGATTATGACTATGTTTGTGATGGTGAGAAACCTTGCAATAAAGTATATATAAAAAAGAATTCCTGATGCAACGTTTCATTTGCAGAGAAAAAGAGAAAAGCAAGAAAAAAAAGGAGACGCCATTTCAAATCAATAGTTATAGAATCATTCTGATGCCTGAAGATGAAGAAATTCATGTCTTTGTCATCGTCAGGCGGAGGAGAGGGGGGGTCACAGCATGTGTCCTGGGGGGTGGGGGTTGTAAAGGCACGCGAGCATCTGCCAACATCTCATTACCATGCTGTTAGCTCGTGTGAAACGGAAGAGATGCCGGGGCTGAGAGAGAGAGAGCGGGACAGCGCCCGGACAGAGATGACGCCACACCGAGCCCCAGATTTCAAATGTGACGCATCATCAACAGCTGATCGCCGCTTCACAATAGAAAGTCTGACTGAGGGAGTCTGGGTGAAAGCTGTTCCAGCTGAGCCACCTGGTGACATGATGACAACACTGTGTGGCAAAAAGAAGAAGTTGAACTCGTAGCTGCAAAGCGGTGCATGCAAACCCAAACTTGCACTAGCTGGGTTTACATGGAGTATTGGTTTAGATGGATTTCTGAAGGGGTAGAATATTCCTTCTCCCAAAATGATCAAAAAGTAAAATTAAATCATGTAAACAGTGAAACAGAATGTTGTCTGGTTGCTCCGTCTCAATGCAAATGCATAGTGGCGTCTCTTCAATTGTAAATATGGCGGCTTCAAAGCACAGCACACAGAGCTGGTCTAGAGTGGAGAGGCTGTTGTTGATACAAACTGAACATGAACATGAACATGAGCGCTTGGACGGTTGAGAAGAAAAAAAGAAAAAAGAAGAAATAGTGAACTGTTGAACAGCGCCAAATGAATACATCACTTGATGTTTTGATTCATCTGCACTTGTTAAAGAGATAGTTCAACATTTTGGCAAACTGGCCCATTCCCATAATCCCTATAGAATAGAATAGGTTCATTACCTTACCTTGTTGGTGCGAGCTATTTTTAGAACGGCGGAGCAGAACCGCGTGCTGCTCAGAACTACGGAGGCTAATGGGATTTCTTGGTTCTCATTAAACGCACAATCCAACAACTCCAAATCGCTCTGGTGGACAAGTTGTGACCTGCACATTCACCACGCTCTGAGATAATAACACAACGTTACCAGACAGAGTTGATGTAGAGGGAAATACAGAGACTGCTTGATGAAAAGCTTCCCCTGAAGGCAATGCGCATCAGCAGTTTTGCATGAATTTCCCTCTAAAACAACTCTGTCTGGTAACGTTGTGTTATTATCTCATAGCGTGGTGAATGTGCAGGTCACAACTTGTCCACCAGAGCGTTGTGGAGTTGTTGGATTGTGTATTTTATGAGTGTTGATGAGGGAAACCAAGAAATCCCATTAGCCTCCGTAGCGTAGCTCTGAGCCGCTCGCAGCTCTGCTCCACCGTTCTAAAAATAGCTTGCACTGACTTAAAGGTAACGAACATACTGCTATGACTATAGGGATTATCGCAATGGGCCAATTTGCTAAAATGTTGAACTATCCCTTTAACACCAGATTGTAATATCACATCATATGTAAACAGTTGACATGAAATCTTCATTTAGAATCAGAATGAAAAACAGTCTGCATGTAAAGCTGGCTACACCCCCCACCTCCACCAGCTGAGACCTTCATGTTGTTTCAATGCAAGTCCCTGAATGCAGCCTGAAGAGAGATCCATTGATAATTCAGTCTGTGGTCTCTTTCACCCTCAGGATGATTAATGCTCTGTCAAGTTCTTCCTCACCAGACTGACTAACCCTCTTCATGGAGCTGGCTTTGTCATGTTCAAACAGTGAACTGACACTTTCTTGTCTAAAATGTTCATGTATGCTGGATCATTTTCATTTCCCTGAAGTTACGTTTTTGTCTTTCACTAAATAAGTTTCCCTCTTAGGGTTTTGAATTTCTAAATTAAGATTTTCTTTGTTTTTGTGCAGAGTTTAACATTAAGTTTGTGTAATTAAGATAACTTTGATCTGTTCAAAGCTCCCTGCAATTCTTCTCATTTCAGGATTAAATATGAGAAAAGTGTCTAAATGATCTGATGCAAAGTTTTAAATTGAGTTTAAATCACAGTCTGAATTAGATTTCAAAGTAGCTTCCTTATTGCCTAAGTTTCCCCCTCAGAGTTTTGAATAAAGAGAATATAATACTGTGATTTTGTCAGAGAAAAAAAAATAATGACAATAATACAGCTAGTTCAGATTTAAAGCAGAAACTGGAAGTACTTGTGGTTGAGGTTGTTTCCATGCTGGAACTACATCTGGCCCGGCAGCAGCACTTTGTCCATTCAACCAGTAATTCTGCACATGTGTTGCCAGATACTGTCAATGATTTAGATTTTCCAGATGTTGAAGTAGATTTCAGTTCAGGCGCATTGGTCCAATAAGCAGCCAGAGCTGTGAACATCAGTGCTGCTGATTGGTGTATATTGAATGTTGGGCAGATAAAGGCTGCCAGTGTTTGCCTCAGCTACTTGCTCCTGACTCTAGATCCACACTCAACACACAGACCTGAGATTAACATCAGTTTTTTTTAATGCACTCAACAAATTTTCCCCCAAACTGCACCAGTGTTTGACATTTTCAGCCAATTTGCAAAGCTCCCTCTTGATTCTGATGTGTTTTCTCTGTTTCAGGAAGTTATTTCAGAGATGAAATCTTGCACTTTACTTTTTTTTTTCTTTTTGCAGTGTCCCCTCATTTCTCAAGCCCTACGCCGTCTGCCTCTGTATCATTTCCTACATCTCTGAAGCGTTGTTCCCTCTCAGAGGAAAGGGCTTTTAGTGTGAAGCAGTGACAGTATGAAGACAGATCTGCAGCCATGCAAGCAGCAGATTGTTATCTTTGTCTCCTCTGAATTTCTCAAAGGGTAATTGTTAAACGGCGCAAACACTTTCTCTTTGATTAGCTCGCACTTCACATTCGAGTGTCACTGCTTTAGAATCCAACTCAGTTTTTTTTAGTTTGAAGAAGCTGGTTCAGCATGATACCATGTAGCTATGTAGCCATGGAAACAACCACAACATAAGGACTGTCCTGTTCACATACTATTGGTCTGGCTCTGGCCAATCAAACTGCTCTGGTAAACAGGGGTATTCAAATAACTATGTTCTAAAATATTTCTTTCCACTGTTAAACCAAATTGAATTGCTTTGTTGCACCTTAATTTTAATCTACTCCTACTTTTCCCTCCAAAAATGTTTAGACCCCTCCCCCTTTCCATTGCATTTCCAGTTTACAGCATTTACTCTCAAAGATGTTGGAGCAGACAAGGGCTGAAAACAAGTGGGCTCACCTATATATTGTATTTACATTGAAACCTACTGGAGCCGACAGTGGAAAAGGGTTGCTATTAGAGCAGTAGGCCTATTGTATAATATCTGACACATTCACAATGACAACAAAGGTATCTAGATATTGTTTTTGACTCCAAACGTTTACTTTAAATTTAATTAAACATTTTAAAAATCAAGATAATCTGTTATTTATTTGTAATTTCAAAAGCAAAATCTGTATATCTATTATTCGTATTAAAACCCAAGGAGAAATACAGTTCATCATCAAATATTTATCTTTTTGCAGCTCTGGTTAGTGTTTTTGTGAATTCCTAACCCAGAAAGTGAAATGTAAAAAAAAAGAAAAAGAAATTGCAAAGTTTTTTGTTTTTTTTCATATTTGATGACAGGCAGATAAAGTAAATGGACAAAAGTCAGACAGGCAAGGGTAACATTAAGTTTAAGTTTAATTTATTTATATAGCACTTTTAAAAGCAAAGAGCATTTGCACCAAAGTGCTTTACAGTCAACAGGTCACAGCATAAAACAACATCAATACAACACAACAACATGATACACTTCAATTAATCAAAGGAAGCACTGGTATTACAGTAAGCACTGGTATCAGAGTTATGTTAGAAAACAGCTGGATAAATAAATGAATGCCTGCAGGGTCATGAGCTGTCCCTTTATTTACTCATTAAAAAGGTAAAATATGTCATAAGTGACTTTAAAAGAGAATTATGAAAGCAGCAAAAACTATTTCTGCCATGCACGCACACAGTGATGCAGCAGCTCCTTCAGCTCTGACTGTTGCATCACTGCTTTTGTGATGTATGGTTGTAAAGAACTTCACATCAGGGAGGCTGGGTGTAGCTCCACCTCTACATTAGCATCATTCTCAGGCAGACATTACTGTAAAGTCGTATGTCTATACAGAAAAGAAAAGAGTCCTCATGTAAATGCTCTGCACCGCTTGCGTCACATGCTGCAGCCCGTTAGCTTCTGTTTGCTCTCCCTTCGTCTCTGATCAACTCTGATTGTCTTCTCTGGGATTGCCAGCCCATCAATAAAGTTTCTGTCTTCTACCTGGGGTTCTGTCTTGTTAACCCCCACCCACCCACCCACCTCCCCCCTTTGGGCTCCATTCACATTTGGAGGCATCTGAAGGAGCTCCTTGACTCAGTAATGTGGTCTCTGCAGCCTGCACACACAAAAGTCCTTGTCTTGTTGGGTATGTGCTGCATGCGCTCTGCCACCGTTTACCTTGTTGACTTTTCTCTGAGCTTTGAAAAGTGTCAGATGTCCTGTTTCACCTTGAAGAGCAGCTCTCACTTAGAAAGGAAAAAAAAAACACCCAGTGTAAAAGGTCTCTGGATTTGCAGGAATGATTTGCCCTCTGAAAAGAAAGAAAGAAAAAAAAAATGCTTTTCATTTCTTCACAGGGACTCACTGACAGCCACATTTGTAGTCTTGGCTCAGAAGTTACAGATTTCTAAACTAGGCCTCTTTTGAAGTTGTTTCACACATGAAAATTTCATGAGACTCAAAAAAAAAAAAAAATCAGGAACGTCTCATCAATACTCTGCAGGCGGGGAGTTGTCATCGACCCTGCTCTGTAAATTAGAGCAGCGCTGACAAACAAGCACAAAGGTATCCATGTGCAAGGACTGGTTTTGTCTGCCACAAAGGCTAATTGACTTCACCGGGCCGCCTGAGAAGACTGGAGAGGAGATAGTCTTACGTTTCATGAGCAAACACTGCGGGCCTGTTAACGACGATCACAGACACTTTTCCACAGGGGAACTCTGTTCACGGAGCCGCGGCCCTCCTCTCTGACGGACACACGTCTGGCATCTGCTGCCCCGATACCTGATCACTTTGTTGTTTTAGAAGTTGTACAATGGCTTCCTGAGGCCTACGCCCTCTTTTCATATCTCAGCGCGCATGCAGCCAGTTGTTGCCACAGTGTGTAATAATGTCAATAGCTTCAGATCTATTACCCCCTTTGTATTCACTTTACCCCACCCCTCATTTTTGACTTTCTTTTTTTTTAATTATCTTCAGGGGATTATCTGCCAGATGCTGAGCAAACACCTTCTATTCATCCAGTTCTGGCAGAGCTGGACTGTAACTAAATACACTGACTTAAGTACTCAAGAGAAATGTTTAGTATCAGTTCTTTACTGAAGTTTATTTGTACTGTCTTTTGAACTTTTGTTTTGAAAATGTAACAGACCATAAACTATGTTCATCAGTCACTCGAACAGGACTCGACAGTGTTAGATAGATAGATAGATAGATAGATAGATAGATAGATAGATAGATAGATAGATAGATAGATAGATAGATAGATAGATAGATAGATAGATAGATAGATAGATAGATAGATAGATAGATAGATAGATAGATAGATAGATAGATAGATAGATAGATAGATAGATAGATAGATAGATCGATCGATCGATCGAATACCTGATACCGATTCAATACCACTGTTGAATTAATAAACTGTATACATGGCCATGTGGAAGAGAGTGAAGACTTTATAACTTTGTAAAACACTACTACTATAATTATTTTAACTTTGTGAAACTGCATGCTCTTTAAAGGGATAGTTCACCCAAAATTGAAATTTCAAGTTTCAGAGTCCTCCGTGGCTTCTCTGAGTTACAGGGGGTCTCGGCGTAGCAGTGCATGTCCCTATGACGGTTGCAAATGGATACCAACTGTGTTCATAACAAAAAGACACACCAAAAAACATCCAAATGCCTCCATGCTGCTCGTATGTAATGTCTGTCTTATATTTGAAGCCTGAAATGCGAAATTGTCCCGAAAAAAATTAAATAAGTCTATATTTCTTTTTTTTTTTTTTTTTTTTTTTTTTTTTTTTTTTTTTAAAGTATATTTTTTGGCTTTTCATGCCTTTATTTGATAGGACAGTTGAGAGTGTGACAGGAAATGGGAGGCAGAGATGGGGGGAATGACATGCAGGACAGGGCCGTCCGACGCGGGACTCGAACCGGGGCCGCCTGCAGCGAGGACTATAGCCTCAACACATGGGGCGGGTGCTCTACCAACTGAGCTAAACTCCGCCCCCAAATAAGTCTATATTTCAAGCTTGTTCGTAGCGGAAGCTCCTCTTCCCGGTTCATCAAATTTGGACGAACCAGGGTCTGTCCTCTTCCCGGTTCGTCCACATTTGACGAACCAGGAAGAGGAGCTTCGAGAAGCTTCCGCTACAAAACAAGCTTGAAATATAGACTTATTTAATTCTTTTTGGGACAATTTCACATTTCGGGGCTTCAATACAAGACAGACATTACATACGAGCAGCATGGAGGTATTTGGATGTTTTTTGGTGTGTCTTTTTGTTACGAAGGGGGGGGTGACATGCAGGAAAGGGCTGCCTGATACAGGATTCGAACCAGGGCCGCCTGCAGTGAGGAGTGTAGGCTCAACATGGGGCGGCAGCTCTACCAAGGGAGCTAAATGCCACCCCAGAACTACATCCTCTTTAGCATGGTGCTTTGGGAGGTGCTTGGCTAAGAGCCCCTCTGTTGTTGGTGTCAGTGGGTGGCAGTGTTACAGTGCTTCGTTTCAGTGTCGGCAGTTTGTATTGTATTTTGTTATCACCACTGCTTGCAGCATTTCCATTGCAGATGTTGCAAGTTGCCATCAAACTTGTTGGCGTAGCAACTATGAAATAACTCCATACAGCAACATGACACTCTGACACCTGTATCAGAGTCATGTTTAAAGGGACAACGAGGAGTTTCTATTTGGTTATAAAAAAGTCTCACGTTAATGTGGATGAATCTACGCTACCCACACTTGTTAATGGGCCCATTTTCGATCAATATATCGTTTTGTCTCTATGGTTATTTTGTTATTATTAGTGGTGGTGGAAATGCTGGTCGAGCCGACCAGCGTTTCCTTACTTTCAGTTTTGCGGCGAGTCATGACGATAACACCGCCGAATCGCCGTTTATGGTCAGAACTACGATGGTATGTGATCGTCTTCCAACCTCTGACTTTATTATTGATGAATGAAAACATGAGTCCGTCTTGCGCCGGTCAAATAATTTCACGGTGCGCGGAGGCTCATAAATGTAGTGTGAAAACGCTTCGCTTTTCCAGAACTCCTCGTTGTCCCTTTAATTAGTGGTGGAAATGCTGGGTGAGCCGACCAGTGTTTCCTTACTTTCGGTTTCGCGGACGCTGCCCGGCGGGTCATGGGAATAACGCTGCCAAATCGCCATTTATGGCCAGAACTATGACGGTATCTGATCATCTTCGAACCTCTGACTTTAATACTTGATGAATGAAAACATTCTTGGCAAGACGGCCGTCTTGCGCCGGTCCAAGAACTACACCGTGCGCGTGGAGGCTCATGGTAAATGTAGTATGAAAACACTTTACTTTCCAAAACTCCTCATTGTCCCTTTAACTAACTTGTCCCGTCTCCTCCTCTGCATAAAGCAGCAGACTGTTTTACTTCCTGCTTATAAAAACATCTAAAACTTAACCAAGTTTTGCAAAGAAGGATGCTACAAGTCACTATATACAATCCTACTTTTGGCGCAACCTTGAAAACAAACAGATCGGCCCACGGAGACGTCGTTGTCTTCTTTCAAACTGCGTGACGCATGCCGGCAGGACAATGGAGGGAGGACAGCAGCAGCAGCAGCAGCAGCAGTTAGGGAGATTTTCTGTCCCGAGCCGAGCTGCAGGAGGAGGGGGAGAGACGGGAAACAAACAAAGACCTCCTATGTGGCTCAAGTTGAATGTTTACCATGTGCAGGTCCAATGGGTGACATATTTTCAGGAGTGCTCATTCATTAGACTAAAGATTTACTACTCCCCCCCGCCCCCTTCCCAGCCGTCGTCCACCAGCCCCCCACTTATTCTTTTCTGTTTTCCTTGGCAGATGTGAGGCAGGCGCTCGCACGGCCTTTCTCTTTCTCTTTCTCTTTCTCCTCGGTGGGGGTAGAGAAGCCCGTCTCACTCCAGCGCCACGTGTTCCTAATTTTGGGGGCCATTTGCGTGGAAACTCTTATAGATCCCTGGATCAGCTTTCACAGCAGGCCAGACACCCTCCCTCTGTTGTGATGTGGATTGTGCAGCGGCGCTCCGAGGCACGGCCCCGCAAGACCGAGACCTGCTTCTCTTTAGTTTCATCTCCGGGTCTTAAATTCCTTCACTTAAAGTTGCTCTTTTGTGTGCAGTCTCCTTCTTCTTCGCTGTTGGCGTCCGCAGACACATTCAACTGGTTATTAAACTTAATGCAAATATGTAATTATCGAAGATCTGATTCATTACGGCAGGACTAATAAACTGATGCGGCTGATCATATTTCCCATGTTACTGATTTGGTATCATCTGGGCCGGTCTTCAGATTTATCTCCCAACATTAGCTGTTACTTTACAAAGTTTACAGGCAAACACATTTCCCAGTAAGTGCTCTGGTGCACTGGAGCTTTGTTAATAATTGCTTGCTGCAGCCCCACACACACACACACACACACACACAAACACGTACGCACAAACACAAGCCATCTCTATAGGATTTCCCAGTAACTGGCTATTGCAGGCAATTCAGTGATATTAGTTATCACTGCAGGATCTTGTTTTACGACCTTAATTAAAAGGTCCAGACAGTGAAAACAGCGGTTGTGTGTATCACGGTGGCCCCTGTGGGAGGGGGGGGGGGGGGGGGGGGGCATAGGGTGTACTTATTACACAGCCCATAACCAGGCCAGTCCTCTAATGACTCTCAGGCCCATGTGCTTTATCTAAACACATTCCAGGTTGGGCCTGGGGAGGAAACTGCAGGGGCCTCGACCGGCCCGATCCTCCACTCTGCCTGACCTCCATTAGAGACGCGGCTTCCAGGGGAATTCAAGGCTAAGTCAAACAATCTAAAAATCCCTTTCTACCGAAACCATCAGGTATGAGTTTTTTTTTAAGTGGGTTGACCCACTAATAAAAGCTGATTGATCCTTTTTCCACCATCAGTGGAGTTTGTCTTTCTGCACAGACTGAGCACACACAGGTAAAATCTGCTGTCACGGTGCTGAAACTGGTCAAATGGATCCATCAGCATTTTTCTCAGTGAGTTACTAATACCTGACCTTATAAGTCATGATAAAATGCTTTATAGTGTGTTATGATTATTGTTATAAAGCATGATGATCATTTTTTAAAATAATAATAATAATAAAAAAGCTGTACAGGTCAACAACAGCAACTCAAATAGCTCAAAATACACATGGATGAATGTGCATACAATATTTCCTCATTCTAAGCTAACAGGAAATACCATATCACAATAAAACAAACTTGTCAATGATAAATGGCGCTTACAGAGCTCAAACAGTGCTGTTGTGAGATGAAAATGTAGCAGCATGGAAGTAGCCTTTGTGTGACCTCCATTAGAGCGATGGGGGCTTTGAGGGAAATTCAGGCCTAAGTCAGGTAATCTAAGAGAAATCTCTTCAATCAAACATAATCAGGGAGTCTCTGGTGGTGCACGCTCAGCCAAGCACCAGCTAAAAGCCATTCCTTCCTCTCAAAACACGACAGACTAGTCGGCTTGCAGAAGAAACAACAGCGAGCGTATATTTGTTTGAGTCGGCTCTCGAATCCGCCGGTTGGGTGAAACAGACGGGGGTGGGGGGGGACGCATGCAGGTAATACAAGTTTTTTCCGAAGTGTACCAGGGATGAGAAAAGCCCCTAGAGTGGGAGCTGTGGTGTAAAAAATGAAAAGTAAACAAGATTTTTCTGACAGCTAAAGAGTCTCTGAGCATCCACCAGAGCTCATGTTCTCCAGACAGACCCACTCCCAGCTACCGCGGTGCCACAGGACACAGTGACAGGCACCTGCAAGTGTGTGTGTGTGTGTGTGTGTGTGTGTGTGCGTGTGTGTGTGCGTGCATTTCATGTGATCTCTCATGGCTGAAATGTTGGCCAGCAGCATGGCGGCAGCGCTGAGGGCCATTACCTGTGTGTTGATGAGGAGGGAGACATTAAAAGCAGCAGCAGCCACTGCTCCACATTAAGAGCTGCAGACACTTAGCGGCCTGCTCCTTCCTGAATCATTCATACACAACTCAACACGTTCCAAAAGAAAAAAAAAAAAATCCAGAAGAGTGGGGGTTGGGGAGTAAAGATGATTTGCATTACTGTAAAAGTTAAAGGGATAGTTCACCCAAAATTGAAATTTCACTCATTATCTACTCACCCTCATGTGGACAAAGGGCTGGGAGAAGTTTCAGAGTCCTCCGTGGCTTCTCTGAGTTACAGGGGGTCTCGGCGTAGCAGTGCATGTTCATATAATGGTTGCAAATGGATACCAACTGTCTTCGTAACAAAAAGACACACCAAAAAACATCCAAATACCTCCATGCTGCTCGTATGTAATGTATTGTATTGTATTGTTGTATTGAAGGCCCGAAATGCGAAATTATCCCGAAAAAAATTAAATAAGTCTATATCTCAAGCTTGTTTGAAGCGGAAGCTCCTCTTCCCAGTTTGTCAAATTTGGACAAACCAGTGTCTGTCCTCTTCCCAGTTTGTCCAAATTTGACGAACCGGGAAGAGGAGCTTCGAGAAGCTTCCGCTACAAAACAAGCTTGAAATAAAGACTTATTTAATTTTTTTGGGACAATTTCGCATTTCAGGGCTTCAATACAAGACGGACATTACATACGAGCAGCATGGAGGTATTTGGATGTTTTTTGGTGTGTCTTTTTGTTACGAAGACAGTTGGTATCCATTTGCAACCGTTATATGGACATGCACTGCTACGCCGAGACCCCCTGTAACTCAGAGAAGCCACGGAGGACTCTGAAACTTCTCCCAGCCCTTAGTCCACATGAGGGTGAGTAGATAATGAGTGAAATTTCAATTATGGGTGAACTATCCCTTTAAAGTGTCAGACAAGTGTGGAGGATTCCTCTGGTTTTTCCATACAGCACTCAGCTCCATAGCCTACATGTTAATAGTCAAGCTAATTGACTATTAATTTGAATCAGAGCCTCGCACCGGGTAAAAATAACTTGGAGAAAAAAGCCTAATGATCTGATTTAGTGTGTTCTGTGCTCTGTTTCCCCTCACCCACCTCTCCTCTCCTTCTTCTTCTCCTTCTTCCCCATTCATCCCAGCGGGTTTGTTAATGAAAACTTAAGGCTCAGACAAATCCAATCCTCCCAGGAGGCGTTTGTGTGCAGGGGTGCAGGCTGAGCGCTGCACCAGAAGCATCTCTTCAGCTAGCCGTGTTTAAGCTAATGAAAGAGCTTTCTAATTACTTTGCCAGCGTTGATTTCCATGAGAAAGCCCCAAGTCATCAGTCACGACACCTTATTCATTAGTCTTGCCTAAAGGTCAGCCCCTCCACTGCTGCCCATCGCTCTAACTCCCCCCATCCCTTGTCTGCAACTGCTTTCATTTCTAATCAACTCTTCCTCACTCCCTTGCTTTTTTTCCCGCTTTATAACTAGCCATACTTTTTTTTTCCAAGTGGAAAAAAAGGGGAGTGTTGCAATAAAGGGAATAGGAACAACCATATACATTATCCACAGCTTCATAGAGGCTGGAAGTCACAGAAGTCCAAATAGGAAATATCCCAGAGTGCACCTGAAGTGTTGCAATGCTGTTTAAAGTAAAAGTCTTTAAAATGAGGAGATTATATTAGGAGGAGGTCACTTGTTGATGGATATGTGCTGTTATGTAGATGTAGATGAATGAAGAGCCTGAAAACACTTCCATGAAGCCCTGCAGAGTCTCATTTTGGTTGGATGCCACTTTATTTATAAAACCTAATATGAGCTGTGTGTATAAAACAAATCCCATGGTGGATGGTTCTAATTTTGTAGTGCACTTTCATATTGTCCTGATGCTTTTATGCAGAAATGTTACAACCAGGGTTCTCAACTTTTGTTTTATTTTTTCTGTCACTAGAACTCGCTTTCGTTTCTGAAACCGAATTTGCAGCATGTTTTGCATTTGCACTGGTTGCGAAATTGAAGATTCTTTCTGAATTTGCAGCACATGCTGACAGTGTTGATCCATGTCTACAGACTCAAACTGATACTTATACACAGCAGCCACACTCCATATTGCAAGATATACACACCAGACTGACCAGCAAATGGTGTCATGGATCTTTGCTTTCTCATGCCTGTGTGATAAAACTTCACTTTATGTTCAGTAAATTAGTTACATTCAGAAAGTAATAACTCAATAATAAGTATGGATTTTGAACATGAAACCCAGGAGTAAAAACTGATGCGGGTCCAGACACAGTCTGAGGAGCCGATGTGGGTGTCTTAGTGAAGCAGAGAACTGTCAGTCATCTATTATGGAGCCTCTCTGACACGTATTCACTCGCAGGCGGGTGTGTCAGAAAACAATGAGCCCAGTGGACATTCAATCCACACACCCTCAGTTTATTACAATTTCAACCTTAAGTGGCGTTGTGCTAACGTTTTGTATTACACAGGAAGAAATGAAGGTAAGAACTATAATATGCATGTAATGTACACTGAAAGGTTCTACAAAATGCCATTGCTTGGATTTTAAATCAAGTGCATCATTTATTAAACATCTACAAAGCTGTGCATATGAGTCTGTGTGGAGGAAGCTGAAGCTGAAGCGTCGGTCCAGACTGACAAAGGCTGAGCCCTGAGCTCTGCACCTGTTCACCTGCTGCTCTCTGGAGCTCCAGCACTTCACTCTTTTTTTTTTTTTCTCCCCCCCCCCCCCACACACACTTGTGAGTAGCTGCAATGGGATGTAGATGGATCGTTTAAATAAGCCAATCTGTTGATGCCTGAAAGCTCCTCAGCGCCACAATATGCCATTACATATCTACAGATGTCCACCAACCCAACCCCCCCTCTTTCCCCTGGGACAGGCGCAATCCGATGGTAATAAGCCATTCCCCCCCACCCCCGGACTCCCAGGCGCATGACTTTTTTTTTTTGTTAAAGGGAGCCCCCTCATCCCCTTTTGTGAGGCCACAGGTGACCCCTGAACCCTGGGCCCATCCTCCACACATAGTTAAACCCTGACTCATTTTCTCATGAGTCGCGTGCGCCGGCGTCACCCACCTGCAGACACACTTTCAGACAAAGACACTTGTATGCTGACACTGATTCAGCGCTCAAACCCCCACCCAACCCCCCACCCCCACTCCCTCCTCCTCTGTTCCTCTGAGCTCCATGTGGGAGGTGGAGCCATCGTGGCACACGCTGGGATGAGATTAAGAATAAAAGAAAAGAAAAAAAAGAACCATTAGAGCTTACACAGCAGAATACGTCTCACCTAACTGTAACCCAAATGAGCTGTTGAAACTATCTCTCCTACCACTTCTTTATCAAGTTGTCTCAGAGCAAACTTGCTAAAAAAAAAGAAAGAAAAAGTTACACATTCAAACTTAAAGGGACAATGAGGAGTTTTGAAAAAGCAAAGTGTTTTCACACTACATTTATGAGCCTCCACGCACCGTAAAATTCTTTGGCCGGCGCAAGACAGACTCATGTTTTCATTCATCAAGAATTAAAGTCAGAGGTTGGAAGACGATCACATACCGTCGTAGTTCCGACCATAAACGGCGATTCGGCGGCGTTATTCTCATGACTCGCCACGAAACCGAAAGTAAAGAAACGCTGGTCGGCTCGGCCAGCATTTCCACCACCACTAATAATAACAAAATAACGATAGAGACAGAATGATATATTTATCGAAAATGGGCCCATTAACAAGTGTGGGTAGCGTAGATTCATCCACATTAGTATGAAACTTTTTTATTGTCGCAGAATTTTTCGTTCTGCCGCTGGAGAAACTCCTCGTTGTCCCTTTAAACGAACAGTTTTTGATAGACAAGGTGCTCAATTATTCCGAGTACTGGAGGGGTGAGGGGGTGGAAAACCAGCGAGACTCGGAAATAAAAAGATGAAAGTGGGCAAATTATCGGGATGAATATTGATGCGGCGCCTACTTTCACTCCATCAAACCAGGACAAACAACAATACTGACCTCCTTTTTTACCTTCCGCTCAGTCAGAGGAAGAACAAGTTTCACTGGAATCTCTAAAAACTTGCTTTTAGATATCGCCAGATTTACAGTCTTCATTAAAAAAAAAAAGAAGCTGCGTTCACTAATCAGGTTAAGTCATTAAGTCCATTCATCTGAATACATTATTTCAGAGATGGAACTGGGAGATTTCCAAACGCCTGCAGGAATGCAGTGTTTCAGTGAGTCACTGTGCTTTTGTTTCAGCACAGGTCTTCTTCTCTTCTCTGCTCCTCTTCTCCATGTCTTCTGCAGAACCCATGGAGTTAATGAGGTGAACATGCACTGTTGTTTAGAATGGGCTTGGATGATTGTTACTCAGACCCTTTATATCCACACTTAGGGCCCCACCCTGTGTCTGTGTCTCTGTGTCCCACTGTTTCTTGTAATCTTGGTGTCCACTGGCGGCAGTGCAAACCAGGCACATCTTAAAGCTCTGTGTGGATGTGTGTGTGTGTGTGTGTGTGTGTGTGTGTGTGTGTGTGTGTGTGTGTACACATTGTTTCATCTTAGTTGTCAAATTCAGTGAAAATGAGGCCACAATGCAGTAAATACATGATTCCTGCTTCTTGCGTTTTACAAAAATATTTTAATGTGAGGACCCAAAATGGTGATAAAGGAACTGAGTTGGTGGGAAAATGGTGTTTCGATAACAATAACAGTCACTTAAGACCAATCTAAACAAGCTTGAAAACACTGGAGACTTGACAGACCAAAGAGAAGCACAACACAAAAACCAAAAACAGCAAACTTCTGATATCCAATAGGAGGTGAAGCAGAGACTAAACACATGTCTTTCAGAATAAAACTGTAAATCAACGAAAAGTCTAGAGAAATATATATGTGCACAGGAAGGTAGTAGAAGGTAGAAGTGCCAGGATTAGGAAGAAACTGGACCCAAATGTATCAGAGCAAAGGTCAAGAGGCCTCAGTCCAAGTCAGACTCAAAGCGGAACACAAAGAGTCCGACAGAAAATGAGAAAGTTCAAAAGAAATCCAAGCAACACAAAAGACAAAGAAACCAAAAACTCCCTGAGAACAAGATAATGAAAAAAGCAGGCTGGAGGGACAAACTGGAGAGGGTGATGAAGAAGAGGAGAGGAACTGGCAGCAGGAGGGGAGGACGGGGGACGGAGGAGTGTAAATACACAGACAAAGGGAAGACAATGAGACACAGGTGCAACGCATCAGGGTGGGGCAGGTCCTGATTAAAGGAGGGAAACACAAGAGGGCAGGAAGAAGACAAGGGTGTTTTCAAAACTAAAACTCAAACTAAACAGGGGAACACATGGAAGACATGGAAAGAAGCTTCCCCGACTCAATCAAATCAAAATAATCAAATATCATCAAAATAACTGAGGTTAAAAGTCAATTATTTCAACAAATGTCTACATATTATAAAACATAATATATAGTTGAACTTAGAGTTCATTCCACACTGTTCCTTCCAAAAATTTACATTTACACATACGTCTCCAATATAATGTTAAAGGGATAGTTCACCCAAAATTGAAATTTCACTCATTATCTACTCACCCTCATGTGGACAAAGGGCTGGGAGAAGTTTCAGAGTCCTCCGTGGCTTCTCTGAGTTACAGGGGGTCTCGGCGTAGCAGTGCATGTCCATATAACGGTTGCAAATGGATACCAACTGTCTTCGTAACAAAAAGACACACCAAAAAACATCTAAATACCTCCATGTTGCTCGTATGTAATGTCCGTCTTGTATTGAAGCCCCGAAATGCGAAATTGTTCTGAAAAAAATTAAATAAGTCTATATTTCAAGCTTGTTTGTGGCGGAAGCTTCGAGTAATTTTGGGTGAACTATCCCTTTAAAACACATTTTCACTACTAACCAAAGTCAAATATGACCACTTCCACCAGTATTCATCAATAAGCATGATGCCTGTTTTTCTTTCTTTCTTTTTCCTTTATTTGTTCGAGAGGGACAGTGTACATTAATGAACATTTTAAAAAGATGAAATGTAAATGCACCCAATTATAGCCAATAGGCTAATTTCCATTGGCAGTCCCCCTGCCGGGTGGAGCATGGCAATGAGACCTATAAAGGTGATACAGTTGCTTAAGTAAGAGATATTCACACACAGACAGTGCAACTACCAACTATAAAATGAAATGATTTATAAAGTAATATCCCAAACTCCTCATCAGAGGATTCTAATGTGAACAGAAGTCAAGTTGTAGACAGAGAAGTGCACCGGCTGCACTGGGAGTTGTCATAAAGTGGTTAAGTGCAGTCCCACTGCAGATGTTTGACATTTATCTATAGTTGAGAGTTGAATTTCATGCATTAATACCACCTCCCTAAAAGCAAACACATGTCTTTTATATCATCAATCCATATTGTGCTTTATATTCTCCACATTGCTCCAGGTGATACACAGCACCAACAGTGAGCTGCAGAGCAGGAGATCACAGCACAGCTCTGTTGACTCTCCTGCACACTGAGCAGAGAACAGAAGCTCTGCTGTGTAAATGTTTTGTAAAAATGTCTGGAGCTGAATTTGTTTTTTAACTTCCACGCTGTTGTCTCCCTCCACTCGTACGTTTGTTCCTAACAAACACGCCGTTGTAATCAGCCATGCGTTAAACAATTCAAAAAAGGCTGTGTTGGTTTATTCTTTTTTTAATATCAATAAGAAATGCATCGCGGCCCGGGAAGTCCAGCATGAGGAACAGATTTTGGGATGGCGGGGCTTCTCAGATGCCAAAACGCAGCACAGCAGTTAGTCAAACTGAGAGAAAGGAGTTTAACGAGACACTGCTCAGTTTACACACTCATTCACATTCACTGTGTGTTTATATGTGCAATATATGACTGGACAACACAGCAGTGGCCACACACACACACTCTCTCTTCCTGCTTTTCCTCAGCACCAAGTAGTTTGAAGTACAGTACACACACACACACACACACACACACACACACACACACACACACACACACACACCCATATCACCAAACAACATTCGGTGTTGCAACTGCAGAGCAACACACCAGCCCTTAGCAACAAGTAGTTTATTAAAGTGTACTACAACTACTACTGAGGCAGTATACTTGAAAGTGTACTTTTGTAAACTTAAAATGACCTTATAAAGTATACTTTAATAAACTAAACTGTGGACTAGAAGTATATACTTAGTAGCCTACATGAGTGTAGCCTACTTGTATACTTGATAGTGTACTTTTGTAAACTTAAAATGACCTATAAAGAAGTATTAAATTAGTATACTTTCTAGTATACTACAAGTACATGGTCCATAGTAAGCCTATACTCACGTAACGTAACCGTGCGGGGCCCCCCCGCGGCCATCCGCCGCGGATGACGGCGGCGATGACGGGGAGCAGAACAATCCTGCCTAGGAGCTATCCATGGTTACTTAACCAAAAGTCTCTTGAAATATCAAACAAAGAGAACTATGGACTGTGGAAGCTTGAATGGCCAAAATACAGAAGTTATCATGACGTGAACCGTATGTTGCGGTGTAAAAAAAAAAAAGGCCGTTGATTCGGTGGAAACCCGGCTTAACGGGCGGGGGCGGGGCCCCCACGGCATGCGGGGCCCCCCCGCTTTGTGGGGGCTGCGGGGGTATACTTTAAGGCCCAGCCTATACTTATACTTATACTTATACTTATACTCAAGCATACTTAATTTAATGAACTTCAAGTACTACTTTTTGCTAAGGGAATGAACAAGTATGAAGACTCACAACAGAGCTGGCTTATTGCACAGCCCACGCTGCACAGGCTCATGCCTTCAAGAGGCACAACATCATGATTTCTAACCGGCTTCGTTAAAAAAACAAATGCACATGGCCAAGAGGAGGGTTAGCAAAACAGAGGAAAAGAGACTGGACTTATTGTTCCACTTACATCAACATATCAGCAGTAAGCATCAATGCAAATATGTTGGAATTAGCGCAAATGCTAAATTTCATCTGTAGTAAGGCAGGTAAGAGCTATATAGGACACTTCCATACAGACTGAAGGCCCACATTACAAATGGGAACATTACATAAAAATGAACAGAAACAGAAAAGCAGTAAGTTGTGTGGTTATTGAACTGGTGTTGTTTTTGTTGTGTTTCTATATGTATTTGTATTGTATGTTAGAAACCAAACCCCCTCTAAAGAGTGAACTCAGGTCCAACTGATTCACACAGCACAGTCCCACAGTGGATTTGCATTCAGAGGGCGTAGATCCATCCCAAAACCTCCTGATTTGCACACAGGTTTTTCTGGTTTCACAGTGTTGCAGTTTGAGGACAGTATAAAGGGGTAGGAGCACATATGTGTAGGGGAGACCGGGGATGGTTGTAACAAAGGGATGGTTGTAACAGCATCACTTTTACCAACAAGGGATAACATTAGAGAGTCTCCCCTACACTAATACTTACTGCTTTAGTCATTGATGATAAATGTTTTATGTTCAAAAGAAATTCAGATCAAATCAGTGTGGCTCTTCCTCAGAAACTAGACCAAGATACAAGTCTTTCCCTATCCCCCCCCCCCCCCTCTCTGAGCTGTGTGTGGCTTGTAGCACCATGTGGTGGGAGGGAGGGTTAACCTCTGCTCCTCCATCCCAGTGTCCTGCCTCACCACCAGCCATATGTCTGTGGGAGCACTGGCAAATAAATACTTCACTCCTGCTGCTGCTTTACATTCATACACACATTGAACAAAAACTGTTGTTTGAATGTTTCCAGCTGATGTTGTTGTTGATCAATAGAAGAAAAAAAAGAAAGGTTGTTGCAGTAGTCAGCACATCCAGCAGAGACAGAGATCACTGGTGACACCTTGGTTTAGCATTTTAAAATCACAGTTTAGTAGTTGTGCAGAGAGGGCAGAGTTAAATCAGTCATGCATGGAAGCACGAGAGTCTGCAGAAAGCACGCACATGCATAATTAAAACAACTTGAATGAAATTTTAATTTAAAAAATCATAACATAATGGTAATTAGAAATCACCATATGTATTATAATGATGTGAAATTATAAAGTACAAGCATAATCTTGACATTATAATGTAAAACAGTGTGAACACTGTTGTTTCCAGCCTTGTTTAAGAGTATTTTTTTTGTTGTTTGTTTCTGGAGCTTTGGGTCATTTTATTGAAATGATAGTAACAGGACACACTGTTATTCTCACTCTTTCTTAATGCTCCTGTACTTTGGTGCTAAAAATACATTTCCATTTGATTTTATTTTTTACTTGTTTATTTGACAAAGACAAAACATATTAATGAACGTTTCTGTAAATATGCCAGATTTAGCCAAAAGGCTGGTTTTCATCTGGTGTCCTTGGCCAGGATTTACAAAGGAAACTATCTATCTATCTATCTATCTATCTATCTATCTATCTATCTATCTATCTATCTATCTATCTATCTATCGCCATTTTCCCACTAAAATTAGCGGGTCGACGCAGGTTTTTTAAACGCGGGTCGACCCGCTAACAATCGGCATTTGGCTGACCTGGAGCACCAGGACCGCGGAGGACAGAGAGTCTGCTGCGGCCGGATGACGGACGTCCACGGCACAACACGTCAGTTAAACAGACTGTCGCTTCTTTTCTTTTCTTTTTTTCAATCGTTTTTGGTCAGTGTTCTCTGATCTTTTGATCCCAGTCTCGGATGAGAGCAGAGCGGAGCAGAGCTTTGTTTTGGTAAGTGATATGAGACGCGACCGGCGCGATGACGTAGCGTCACGTAACATTCAGTGTCATCACGTAAATTAGCGGGTTGACGCGGGTCTGGCGCATAGGTCTGGCGTTCCCACTGCAAGCCGTTCGGAGCCGAGCCGATTAAAGGCGATTTTAACCCACGTCGCTTGCCGAGTCCGCGTCGACGCGGCTCGGTGCGCCTTTCCCACTGCCACCAAAAGCCGATTGTTAGCGGGTTTAAACGGGTTTTTTGGCCAGTGGGAAAGGGGTATGTATATCTATCTATCTATCTATCTATCTATCTATCTATCTATCTATCTATCTATCTATCTATCTATCTATCTATCTATCTATCTATCTATCTATCTATCTATCTATCTATCTATCTATCTATCTATCTATCTATAATAATATAACATATAATATACCATAGATAAGATTGACACATGGAGAAAGAGTTGACAACACAATCAGTTACAAAGCAAGACAACCTCACAACAAGCAAGACAATAGGAGCATGACAGCATGTGAGCAGGACAATGAGCAGTTAAGGCGTGCAGGCAGCAGTCCACATAGGCATCAAAGTGCATGTAACATAAGACATTAGCAAGTCAGTAAGCAGCGCATTACAGTAACACATTAAAGTTAAAGGGATAGTTCAACATTTTGGCAAATTGGCCCATTGCCTATTCGCTATAGTCATAGCAGTAGGATCGTTACGTTTAATTGTCGGTACGGTCGGTAAGAACGGCGGAGCAGAGCTGTGAGCTGCTCAGAGCTACGCTACGGAGGCTAATGGGATTTCTTGGTTTCCCTCATCAAACTCACAATCCAACAACTCCAAAACGCTCTGGTGGACAAGTTGTGACCTGCACATTCACCACGCTATGAGATAATAACGTAACATTTTCAATAACAACAACTCTGTCTGGTAACGTTCTGTTATTATTTCATAGCGTGGTGAATGTGCAGGTCACAACTTGTCCAAAAGAGCGTTGTGGAGTTGTTGGATTGTGTGTTTGATGAGTTTGATGAGGGAAACCAAGAAATCCCATGAGCCTCCGTAGTGTAGCTCTGAGCAGCTCACGGCTCTGCTCCGCCGTTCTAAAAATAGCTTGCACCGACAAATAAAGGTAACAAACCTACTGCTATGATTATAGGGATTATGGCAATGGGCCAATTTGCCAAAATGTTGAACTATTCCTTTAATCATCATCAGTTTACTGTAATTTACAGTAAGCTAAAGAAAGACTGTGATTCTCAGTCCTCCTGTGGTTTCAGTGATAAACCTCCATAAACCTCTGTTCTACTTTGTTTACTGCCATGTAAATGTATGGGGCTGTGAGAGTCACAGTAAAATGACTAAATGGTTGGGTGCTGTGGCTTCAGAGCCGTGGATAATGTAAAAGCTCGAGCATGAAGTGATGTACAAAGTTAAACTCACATCAATATTGGATGTGTTTGATGGGCTCACTCATTAACAGCTGTTAAAGTCAATGAGAGACAGAGAGGAGGAGAATAAAGCAGGAGAGAGAGAGGGAGAGGCTCCAGATGAGACTGATTTTCTCCACAGAAAGAGAGAGGGAGGTGTCTGAGTGTCTGCGTTCTTTTGTGTGTTTGTGTGTGTGTGTGATGTGGTGTAGTGTTATGCCTGTGATGTGGTAGATTTTCATCTGCATATATTTCTGTGTGTGTGTGTATAAGGGAGAGAGGGAGAGGGAGGGAGGTGGAGGAGGTTTCGATTGGAAATATTTATTTTGGAAACTAAATGTTGGAAACCACGCTCTCTCTCTCTCTCTCTCTCTCTCTCCCTCTCTCTCTCTCTCCCTCTGTGTCTCTTCCCCCCCACCTACCTCCACCCCCTGGTGTCCCATAACCAGAATGGACCACTCCATACCACTTGAAACACAAGACCTCCTCCATCCTACCCCCACCCCTCTCCCTCTCCCTCTCTTCTCCCTTTGAGGGAATTCAAAACAATGAGATCCTTTATAGTCTTTCTCTCCCTCCATCTCTCTCTCTCTCTCTCTCTCTGTATGTCTTTGCAGACATCAGCTGACCCTCAACCCCCTCTTCATTCCATAACCCCTCCATACCTTTTAAAAGTTGTGGGGGGAAACTTGAGCAGTTATAATACACATGTTCTTGTTCTGTTTTTTAGTGCATGGAGTGTTTATCAAAGAATATAAACTAATATGGTAACATATTTTAAAGCAAAAGTAAGTGATCCGGTGGTTTTGGCTAACTTCTTGTCAGCCGATGGAGTTAGCAGTCCCCGCCCTCGTCCCTACGTCACCACATTTACGCGCATCCCTTGGCTGCACACACAGAGAGGACCGCCCCTTTATGCCGTTCTCTCTCCTCATTGGATAAAGGTTGTAGGATACAAGGAAAGTTTTCTCCTCGGCTTACAGCAGAGCAGAGTGACTGACAGACCCGTGTTTCAGACCAAACACTCTGTATAAGGGATTGCTGTCGGAAGATAGAACTATTTAAGACTTAAAGCAGAAGTAAGCGATCCGGTCGTTTTGGCTATAACTTCTTGTCAGCCGATGGAGTTAGCAGCCCCTGCCCACGTCATGGATCTATTGGTCCTCGTCCCTATGTCACCACATTCACGTGCATCCCTTGGCTGCACACACATGCCGTTCTCTCTCCTCATTGGATAAAGGTTGTAGGATACAAGGAAGTATACAAGAAGTTTTCTCCTCGGCTTACAGCAGAGCAGAGTGACTGACAGACCCGTGTTTCAGACCAAACACTCTATATAAGTGATTGTTGTCGGAAGATAGAACTATTTAAGACTTATATTAACACAAAAATTCCGCTTACTTCTGCTTTAACTATTAGCAGACAGGAAATAAAAGTCTCTAGTCATATCACACACTCTACCAAACATTTCACACAGATTACCATCATGTTCTCATTGTAAAACTGTGTGTGAAATCAAAAAGTTACACATCTAAAACACATACGTACCTTAGACATCGCACACTGAGCATGTGCAAGACGGTGCAAACAGGAAGCACCTTGCACCTTCACAATATGACTGTGTGATGTTGGCACCATCCAAGAGTCAGAGTGGATGTTCCCTGTCAACTTCCTTGAATTTGAATTTGAATTTATTGGTTTAAATATACAGAGACAATGCACATTAATAAACATTTCTGTAAACATGCCGGTTTAGCCAAGTTAGCTAATTTTCAACCTCTAACCTCTTTCCAGAACAGCCATCAACAACATATTATTATTATTATTATTATTATTATTATTATTATTACAGATATTATGGACCTGTGCAATACATTTTTCACATCTATTTATGAACTTGCTGGTTTATGTTGAGCTGTCTGCTATAATGTGATGTGTGCTGCTTTTTATATTACACTTATTTTTCAATTGCACTTCTATTCTATTTTTGTATTCTATTGTATGTACCACATGGGTTGTTTTTGTACCGCTGTGCAATGACAATAAAGGCATTCTACTTCTAATTCTAATTCAAGAATATTTATTGTAAAATAAATAAATAAATACCACTACTAATAAAAAAGAACTATACTATAACTACTTATAATGATAATAATACTTTGTTTCAGTATCACTTTTCAATATAAGTAATATACAGATACAAACAACTAAATAAATTCAGACTAAGCAGGGGCTGATGAGAACACATGTTTTGGACTCTGGTGGAGCTGCAGCATCTCGACCTGCAGACGGAGGATTGATTTCAGTCAGAGCAGGAGGATCTGGTAGTTCAGAGTTACAGGCGAATCAAGTATATGATTTGTCTGTGAGAAACAATTCGACATCCAGTGCTGTGTTGTGTTGGGTTGCTCTGTTTATCTGATTGATCGCTGGCTCTGGTTGGTAGATCAATCAAACTTTATTTGTAGAGCACTTTTCATACAGGAAGCAGCTCAAAGTGCTTGCACACACTCAAAATGTAAAACACTGAGGAGTTAAAAAATACTGAGGAAATGCTTAATCGATCCCCTGTGCAATTGATGTTATATAGTGTGATATAGTGTAACAATACAAGTTTACTACTACTACTATCTTACACTCGACAATTTGTACTTTGCAGTGGGTAAAAACTAAGATGAAATAGGTTAATAGAATAAAATTTAAAAATAAATAAATAAATAAAATACAAATAAATAGATACAATAATATATGTGTAATTGAATAAAAATAGATATATTGCATAAAATCAAAGTTTATATCTAATAAAGCAATAATAATCATAATAATACAATTCAGTTAAATGGTAGGTCTTCATTTTGCTTTTAAAAATATCCATAGATAAAGTATTTATGTTGTATAAATGTTACTGCTTTCAGTCTTGATCCATTACCAGGATTGCTTCCCACCTTCCATTCATCAATTAGTCTGTTTACCCAATCACTGACAAGACTAATTACTGTAAGAGACAATATTAATGTCTTGGTCTGGGCCTTCACACGTGGTAGTTAACTCCTCCTAGTCACATGCTGGTCTTTGGCTAAATGGCCAAACTGTGAGCTGATACTTAGAGCTTGACCTTCTTTTCTATTTTCATTCTAATGTGTGTAAATGTCATTGTGAGGCACATACAGTGTTTTCACATGTATTTAAACCGTGCTCAGATTTGACTTCAGATGGGCTGTATTTGGAGAAAAAGGGCCTAGGCTACTACATGTGTTTGGAATCATTCTGGGAGAGCGGCCATAATTGGTTCAGTCTCAGATTTCTCTTTCTCTCTGTTTCCTTCTCCTCCCGTCTTCCCTCTCTGATCTGTCCATCTTTCTCTACCTCTTATTTTCTTTTTTTTCTATTTTTTTCATTATGGAGCAAGTGTTTCCAGCCACAGTCTTGGATTTAGACCTTACATTACAACACACACACACACACACACACACACACACACACACACACACACACACACACACACACACACACATACACATACACACAGAAATAGAAAGAGACAGAGAGAGAGAAAGAGAAAGAGAGAGAGGTATACAAAGTTCATGCTTTTTTATGCCACATTCAGCAGAAAACCACTCTAAGCCCAAGGGATCTCCGCGCACCAGACGCAAAGACTTGCACAAAAATAAAAGAGCAAAAGCAGGATGGAGGAAGGAGGAGAGAGGGAAAAAATAGGAGAATGAGTGAGTGAGGGAGGAGGGAGGTGGGCTGCTGTGGGAACAGCTCTGGCTCCTTTGATGCTCTCAAATTGCAGCCTCTCTCTTTTCAGAAAACCACCAGAGCGCCACAGAGTTTGGGGACTGCAGCTAGTCAAATATTGGTTTTGAATGATGTAAGGAACATGCCATTCTGGAGAGCCAGAGCCAGCGCTCAGCTCTGGAGACCCAGTCTCTGTCTGAGAGTGACAGTGGCAATGCATCTTTAAGCACAAATACATGGCCGTCTCCCACTGGCACTTGTCGATACGGAGAGCAGAAGGGGGGGGTGAGAAAAAAGCCTGCATGTGTTTGACTGCGGATCCCTTAAGACCACTCGTCTTACTCCTGCCGATCCCCTGCTGTCTGGGACGAGGGGAAAATATGGTTTTTAAATAGGAAATTGGTAATATTTAAACATCATACTTCTGCAGGGGGTTGATTTGGTTCTCGATGACTGCCAGTACTTCAGTAATTACTTGGACAGCTGCTGGGAGTTTTGGCTTTGAGAGACGACTCTCTACTGCATGCTGCCTGGTGTGTGCTGTTGCTCCCTCTGCAGTACAAGAACACCCCAATCCACAATGATATTTTGATTTAAATACACAGCATCTTTTGCCAGTCCTGCGGTAGGCTACAACGGTTTCCTATTGCTCCGTTCTGCCAATATTAGAAAATACAATAATACATAATACAAAACTCAGGTCTACACTCAAAAAACTGACCCAGGGCATGTGTTCGATTAACAAACTAGAAATATGTTCACATTAAATGAATGAATCATGTTTATGTTCATTAAATTATTTGTTCTTGTTGGTTTAACATGAATCAAGGAAAAGTTAGATGAATTAGATTCATTCATTTCAGTCCAATGAGACTGAGGTCCTTCAAATCAATGACTCTGATAGGGACAGCTACTGCGCATGCGCCACACCCACCGGAAGCAGAGAAATTTCAAAAGAAGAAAAAAAAGTCGGAGTGGAAAGTTTGATGGACGTTTGCCACAAGTGATATTGGTAAGTAATTTAGATGTATATATACAAGAGTGTATTGAATTAAACAGCGTGAGTGATGTATTGTACACATTAGACATTTGTGAGACATATTTTAGTCACGTTTTTCTCAGTTAATGCTAACTTGCTATGGCTAACAAAAACGAGTGGAGAAGAGGGGAAAAAAGCGCATCATGTTTATGGTTTCTGAGTCCGTTTAGCATGTTAGCCGGTGTCCGTTCGTGTGTGTGTGTGTGTGTGTGTGTGTGTGTGTGTGTGTGTGTGTGTGTGTGTGTGTGCGTGTGCGTGTGTGCGCGCGCTCGTGCGTGCGCGTGTGTACGCGTGTGCTCGTGCTCGCCTCGGTTGTGTGCTCTGGTTAAACAGCGTGTGACGTGCCAGGATGTAGTCATAGCCACACACAGTTACAGCGCTGCTCGACTACCGGCGTTTGTGATGGCTCGTCATTTTTCAGCTAAGAGCAGGCTAAATAACTGATGGACGACCATGAGTTGGAGCTGCAGTTCTGGGAAGGTAGCAAACGGTCTAAATCTGTTGATGCTCTATGATGCTATGAAAGCTGTGGTGCAGTAACTTAGGCTATGTGTCATGTCGATGAAGACATGTCATGTCTTCAATGTATGTAATTGCAAGTATTGTAATACTTGCTATAGATTATATCTATAGATTATTCACTATAGAAACATTATGTTGTATTAACCTTTTTTAAACAATTTCTCTTTTTACCAGAAATACATCCCAAAATAAAGGAGTGTCCCCATGCCCTGAGATTTGTGCACCTCAAAAATACATGGTAAGTTGTTAATATTTTTGTCTGTGTGTATTCATTTATCATTTGTTAATGTTTTTGATTTTCTTTCTTTTCTTTCAGTGACGTGTATGTGGCAGTGCAAGTCTTGTGTCGCCAGAGAGAGTAGTAGGTAATTACTTAAACATTATAAACTACATCATCATTATTATTCTGTCTCCTCCTCCCTCGTCTGTCTTCCTTCCTTTTCTCTATCCTCCTCCCTCGTCTCTGTCCTCCTTCCTTTTCTCTATCCTCCTCCCTCGTCTCTGTCCTCCTTCCTTTTCTCTATCCTCCTCCCTCGTCTCTGTCCTCCTTCCTTTTCTCTATCCTCCCTCGTCTCTGTCCTCCTTCCTTTTCTCTATCCTCCTCCCTCGTCTCTGTCCTCCTTCCTTTTCTCTATCCTCCTCCCTTTTCTCTATCCTCCTCCCTTGTCTCTGTCCTCCTACCTGTTCTCTGTCCTCAGACGGACAGCTGATACTATTGTGATAGTATTGTGAATCGATTTTTTTCCTTCCACCCATAATATCATGACGGTACAGCTACAGTAGTAATAATGACAAGTGTATTGTTGATGTTTTTCAGATCGACAACGAGTTCATACGCATATGAACTGTACCTCTGCTATCAACATTTTGCTGAGCTCGACCAACACTCTCCACGCATGATGGAGCTCTTTCGAGGGAAAGGTGGAGCGGCACAGGAAAAAATTAGAACTATGGTGGCCATTTCCAAGGTTTGTATTTAGTTTTTCAAAAGTTGTGCAAAAGTTCAGAGAGTCCGTTAATACTGTGGAGTTTCTTTTTGGAACTGCTGCCTAAAATGCAGAATATTGTTAAAATGGGTTCCTTTTTTTTCCAGGATGACACTACATACAAGATGAGCATGCATCCTCAAGTCCTTGCGACTACCTGAACGCAGACCATGAGAAATCCGTGAAAGAATATATGGTGAGTTACATGCACGAGGTGTGACAAAGTAGCCAGTCAGAGAAAGCACATATTTACTTGTTGGATGTGTTAAATTTGCGCTATTTCTCATATTTCTGCAAGGTTGAAAACTAGAGATATAATTGGCTGAATGTATGTTTTAAATGTCCTAAAACAATATTATTAACCATTTTAATATATTTAGTACAAATCCTGGCCAGAATTGAGCCTGTTTGTTGTGTAACATTATCATTTTACATCCCTCAAACATAAATGACATCTGTTGTTTGATGCTAAGTACTGTTACTTTGAAAGCATAAATTAGAAAAAAAAATTTCATAAAATTAACGTTTATGCAGTGTTCTTGCTGAGGTTGAAGCCTATTTCCACATTTTGTCTAGACTCATATCAAATGTATTTATTGTCATATTTTACTCCATAGAGTGCAAACACGGAGGCCAAGACTTCAATGGAGCAATCTGTGATGGGAGTGTACGTCATACAGGAGGGTGCAGAGCCTGGAGATGATCCAGAGGACATCGGCGTCCTGATTGAAGGTGTGGGGATCCTCAGTGGTTTGGGGGACACTGCGATTGCCTGTGCTCTGTTATTTGGACTGTCTGAACCTGAGCTACCCACGCTCCAATGCACTTTGGATGGGTGGAGGTTGTCATCCAAGGCACAGCTCCTGAAAAACAAGCTTTTGAATAAGCTTGATCAAGACTGATTCAAGGGTGGCATTTGCCCACATATCTGCCAATGCAGATTTTTGTTTTTGAAAGTTCAAGATTAGAAGAAAAATGTTTCAACAGGCAATTTAGGTTGCACAGTGGACTGAGATTAAGATTGTTGTCTCCTATGTTGAAAAGTATCGTGTGTGTGTGTGTGTTTTTGTGTTTGACAAAGGTTGAAAAAATGTTGCATGTTAAACTTTAAATGCACATATTTTGCAAGACTGTACTGTATATGCTGAACTCTGAATACAGCATTCCCAAATGCATCATATGGTTAATGGAATACTTCACCCAAAATTCAAATTTTACTCATTATCTACTCACCCCCATGTGGACTAAGGGCTGGGAGAAGTTTCAGAGTCCTCCGTGGCTTCTCTGAGTTACAGGGGGTCTCGGCGTAGCAGTGCATGTCCATATAACGGTTGCAAATGGATACCAACTGTCTTCATAACAAAAAGACACACCAAAAAACATCCAAATACCTCCATGCTGCTCGTATGTAATGTCCGTCTTGTATTGAAGCCCCGAAATGCGAAATTGTTCTGAAAAAAATTAAATAAGTCTATATTTCAAGTTTGTTTGTAGCGGAAGCTCCTCTTCCCGGTTCGTCAAATTTGGACAGACCAGGAAGAGGAGCTTTTCGGGGCTTCAATACAAGACGGACATTACATACGAGCAGCATGGAGGTATTTGGATGTTTTTTGGTGTGTCTTTTTGTTACGAAGACAGTTGGTATCCATTTGCAACCGTCATATGGACATGCACTGCTACGCCGAGACCCCCTGTAACTCAGAGAAGCCACGGAGGACTCTGAAACTTCTCCCAGCCCTTAGTCCACATGAGGGGGAGGAGATAATGAGTGCAATTTGAATTTTGGGTGAACTATCCCTTTAATATTTGACACAAACAACATGAGTTTTGGAGAAAATGTGCTTTTCATTGAGTGCTGGAAGGATTTAAGACACTGTTAAGTCTGCAGTTAAGTTGTACTGTGGCATATTGTGGAGATGCATCAAAGACAATAAGACAATGGTAAGGTGTCAATTCTATGTTGCACCCAAATGTTAAATAAAAATTGTAAACGTTTATGCTTGTTGTTTATGTATGTTAGTTAAACATAATGCTTACACCAGCAGTGAAAACAACACTAAGACAAGATATTAGTATAACAGACAAAACCTATATTAGTTAATCCAACATGATTTACATTAGTTTAACAGACAAAACCTATTTTAGTTCATCCAACAAGATTTATACTAGTATAGCAGACAAAACCTGTATTAGTTCATCCAACATGATTTACATTAGTTTAACAGACAAAACCTATTTTAGTTCATCCAACAAGATTTATACTAGTATAGCAGACAAAACCTATATTAGTTCATCCAACATGATTTACATTAGTTTAACAGACAAAACCTATTTTAGTTCATCCAACAAGATTTATACTAGTATAGCAGACAAAACCTATATTAGTTCATCCAACATGATTTACATTAGTTTAACAGACAAAACCTATTTTAGTTCATCCAACAAGATTTATACTAGTATAGCAGACAAAACCTGTATTAGTTCATCCAACACGATTAAATTGTGTTGCACTAACGTAATTTAATTAAATCAGACCAACACAATCAAGATAGACTGACTAAACATGATTTGTTTAGATGGGATATATGTGGCATGATTAAATTATGTTCATCCAATGAATTATTTTTTTGAGTGTACTTTCTCTTGTGGTCTTTACTTTCTCTTCATGTGTGTTTATGTTCTTGCCTGCTAGCCCAACCCTCTTGTTACATGTGACGTCTGTGTGTTTACCTGATTTAATGCTGGAGTTACTGCTATGCGTGCCTAAATGCTTGCTTGAATGTTTGTCTGTATAACTTTCACGTTGCATGGTTACTGTGTTGATTGTCTCTTTTTTCTGCTTTAGTTGTGTTTCTTTTGGAAACATGTCTTTATGCATCTGCTGTGCTCTTCTACATGCTCCGTGCTTTCACGTGCTACACACTTATGTAATGTCTGTATTTGCTGTATGTCTGTGTGCATTGTTTACTATTTTAGTAACATGTGTTTTTGATGTACCATGTATTTTGCATTACAGTATGCAATGCATGTAATGTTGTTTTCTGACAGGTTGGCAGTTAACAGCTCGCTCAGGGACTGTTGTCGAAAACTAGCTGCTAATGTGCACTGTCCCTGTGAAAATAAACAAACAAAAAAGATAAATCCTGCATTACTTGATGTATTGTTACAGTTGGGTCAGCCCAATAATCACAAATATCACTGACTGACTGAGTCCTGAGTTACTCTGCTCTGGTTTCACAGCAGCTTGGGAACTGTAGGGAAGTAGAGGAGCACTTCCAGTGCACTGAGCCTCACCTCCATTACAGCAAATAAACTACTACTATTATTACTAAAAGGAGGGCAGAGGCATAACTGTAAATGCCTTTCAAAGCACAAACACTGTAAACGTACTTGTAACCCAGCACGGTGCTGGTACAAGAGTTAATACCCATGGTTTAAAAAATAAAAAAAAACTGCTTATACCCTGTGATTTTGTTGGAGAAGGGGTATAAAGAAGGCAAAGGTTACCAGAAAATAACTTTCAAAAAGAAATATAGAGTAAATAAAGTGAAACAGCTGAAATCAACACCTGGATATTCTTGGTTCTGCTTTATTAAGTCTCACTCAGATTTAAGGGAGAACAAGTAACCTTTCTGACTGTTATTTTAAGTAAATACACAAGGATTATGAGAACAAGGCAAAACAATAGAGGATCCAAAATCTACAGTGTATTACACTTCTAATCACCATGTGCAGCCTTAGTATTTAAATCAATGTAATAAGGTTAAGGTTTGATTGAATTAGAAAGCATGAAAGGCCTTTTCACAGCAGACAGAAATGTCACAGTGGGAAAGGCAGCACAGCTGTAATGAGTAACAATACTGATGGCTGCATTCCATTTAAATGTGTCAGTTTCAGGATCCAAGTATTGTGCATGCTTGGCTCACTGGCTTGGCTTACTGGAATACTTAGATGGAGCAGAGCCATCATTAACACCAGGGCAAGTCATCATGTCTGCTGCAAAAAGACCCATAGGTGTGGTGTGGAATGTGTGTGTATATAGCAAAATCATTTGAGAGTTAGTTGTCAAGATTTATTTTTACAAAACTACAGTGAGAGTTGGATCACATGACACTGTCTGACTGAAGGCTGTGTTTTCACAGAGTGATTTTACTTTGACTGATCTGGCAATGTCCCCCCACATTCAGTTTCTGGTAGAAGGTAGAGCAGCAGAACCTGGTGACTGGGGCGGCAAAAAGGGGAAAATAAGGAGAAGGATTCCAGGGGCCCATGACTGACAGGGGCCCAGAGAGACCCATAATACAATTACGATACAAATATATACAGTATATAATAATAATATAATGAGGTATTATTTACAATGTACTAGTAATGCAAACTTTATTTATTTTGGAAACATTTCTGTCTCGATCTGGTCTACATACTTTTCTCCCCATATTAGCTCATATTTGTATAGAAAACTATGGATTTCTACATTTCACTGTTGTTTTAGTTAAAGCCCCACTATGTAGGATCCCAGAGAAGCATAGTAGCCTACGTGAATTAAGAGCAGTAAATAGTGAACTCCATTGTTACCACTAGGTACAAGGCACCTGTCATGTTGTTCTTTTAACAAATATGGGAATGATCGTCAAAAATATCATTAAAATGCAAAGCTTTATGTAAAACAGCGTCAAAATGTTTCACCAGCCTCCCTGGCTGGCTGTAAAGAAGCAAGTAGTATTTATTCATGTGGTCCAAAATCCCTGGCGGTGAGTTTTTGAACAACAACATAAGGGTTGAACCTGGTTTGTTTGTCTAGGAAATTTTGAGTGCTCGGTTTCATTCCCAATAAACAGGAAAGACTTCTATTCACCCTTCTACTTTTGGCAAGTTGATGTATTTTAGGTCAGTAGATCAAGCCTAGGCCTCCTACTGTTAATCAATGGCATGTGAAGATACTCAAAGTTCTGCCAATGGAGAGACTGAGTGCAGTACTGAAGGACGATGACTGTTCTTTGACAGACCGTGGCCATCCTTGCTTGATTATATCTCACATGTCACATGAAGAAGGCATCATGCTCTAATTTGGAGCCATTCCAGAGTATCCCATGTGTATGTGCTGACCTATGATGTGATGTGTTAAAACAGTGATGTCTATGGGTTATTTGTTATTTACATGTATTGTTTGATTATGTTCTAACATTAACCCTTAAAAATCCATAAAAAAGTAAATTAGATCTAAAAAAAAAAAAAAAAACTACAATGAGAGGGGGGAGGAGCACGGACACATCCCATAATGTAGAGCCAACAGTAAGACAGTGTTGCTGCGCCGCTAATCTAACCTGTAGAGGATCAGATGATTTCCCAGAGCTAGCTCACCAGCTACAATAAGTGATAGTGAGTCAGTCAGGGACATTCAATATTATGGGACTAGTCACTGTCCTGTATTTGGCTGGTTGTTGTTTTGCATGTTAAACAATTTTGTTTCCACATGTTAGCATTTGCTAATTAGCCAAATAAATTAATAAATAGAAATAAAAATTCTATCAGTCACCGTGGTTTCATCCTGTGGCCGCCACAAAGGTCATGTGACATCTATCTCCTCATGCATGTGCTTACCTACACAGATGTTGTCAGTAAATAATAAATGCACAGCCAACATGTGTGTGCAGACCGTGGTGGGGAGAGGATGTTTTCAAGGTGGCTGCTCCCCGATACCATTACTCTCACACACACACCATTCATCTTCATTGTAGTTGTATGTCCTCTCAGTGTGTGAGTAAACGTGTGTGTGGAGACTGTGAATAGTTGTTTCTTCCTCAGTTGATTTCTGAGAACCACAGCTCTCCTACACACATACACACACTGTGGTATGATATTGTTTAGGCTGAAACACAAACAGCCATTGTCTCGTGCTGTTTCAGTGAAAATTGGAGTTCAGGTTGCACACACACACACAAAAGAAATACACCTCCAAACAAATCTGCCCAAAGAAACTGCACAGTTTGATGCAGAAAATGAGATGTGTAACGCTGTGGCTGTGCCGCTGCTCGGCTGGCTGCTGAGGATACTCAAAAAGGTTTTTTTTTTTTGTTTTTTTTCTCAAAGACAGGAGCAGAAGTCCACAAATGCCAAAATAAAAAACAGTCAACATCCTGTGCACCAAAATGTTTTTTATTGATAGTATTAACCAGACCCTGTGTGATCAGAACATCAATGACGGGTGTAAGAGAAGCCAATACACTGCATAAAAACATTTTGCTCGTCGTCTTTTGTCTCCACCAGTTCCAGCTGCTAACAGCTGTCTGCTGTTGAGCTGAACGATTAAAGGGAACAGCAGAGGTGGTGATAACTCTTTCTGTGTTCATCTCTATGAGCAGAAATTCCCCCTTGTTCTTAGTAATTTGATTGGTAATACATAAATATTAATTAGTCCAAATTCAACAGGCAATTTAATTACTGACTTTTACTGTCATTTTTACTTCTGCTTATTCTGCCTGGTAACAGTGTGTCTATACACATAGACGCATATTCTTTGAGGGATATTTCAACATTTTGGTAAATTCACCTATTGCCATAATCCCTATAGTTTTAGGAGTAGGTTTATTAACTTTAATTGTCGGTGCAAGCTGTTTTTTATCGGCAGGGCATATACGTGAGCTCTGCACAACATGTGGTATTTTCGTTTTTCCCTCATCAAACTCATGAAATACACAATCCAACAACTCCAAAACACTCTCATGGACAAGTTGTGACCTGCACATTCACCACGCTATGAGATAATAACAGAATGTGACAAGACAGAGTTGTTATTATCTCATACTGTGGCGAATGTGCAGGTCACAACTTGTCCACCAGAGTGTTTTGGAGTTGTCGGATTGTGTATCTAGTTTGATGAGGGAAACATGGAAATACCACGAGCCTCCGTTGCGTTAACTAAGCAGCTCACATCTCTGCCCTGCCGATCTAAAAACAGCTTGCACCGACAATTAAAGGTAATGAACCTTTACTCCTAATGGTATGTCCACAGCGAAAACCCTCCACCCGGAAGTCATTCATTCTTAATGGAAGCTGGCGTTGATGGGCGTCTGGAGCGTCGGCAGCGGCGAGCATCCAGAGCGTCATATTGAAGTTGAGAGAATCTCAACTTTATGTAATGAGGAGCGTCACTACCAAAGCAACAGCCAATTGCAGACCGTGATTCTCACAGCGGGAGAAATTGAGAGATCCTGAATGGACACATCTGCAGCGCTGCTTGAAAGTCCCGCCCCTTTGGCCACTGGCTGCTAGAGCTGAGATGCCAGCGACCAGAGCGCTGCAGACACTTTTGGTGTGAAGGTACAGTAAGGCTATAGGGATTATGGCAATAGGCGAATTTGCCAAAATGTTGAAATATCCCTTTCAGATTGGGTAGGAACTTTTTCTTTTTACAGAAAACATCAAAGGCCAAAGGTCAGTGTGAGCTCACAAAACACTTTTCTAGCCATAACTCACGACTCCACAACACTTTTTTTTTTTTTTGGTATTCTATGTGTGTCTTTTATATCTCATACTGAATGCTCATCAACAAACTCATGTACATGATTATATATATATATATAGAGGGAATGAAATGCAGTAAAGATCATCTTGACTGGGAGTTGAACCGGCGACACTGCTTTAGACTACCAGCATGGGATGTGCTCTAACCACTTGACCACTTAGCACCCTATATGATTGTTACTTCTTGTTCTTATTTTGGTTCAAGAGGCATATTATTGGAGTAGCCTAAAGTCAATGAACCCCTTTGACCTGATTGTAACAGGCTCCACTGAACCGTTAAATATGTAGATATGTACATGAAAAATCTGCTTTCATGCTTCTTTTATGCCTGTTTGATGTGCGTGTGTGTGTGTGTGTGTGTGTGTGTGTGAGTGTGTTTGTCACAGTTGTGCGTGATGCTCTGTGATTCGTGGGCTAATTCCCCCGTTTGCATGTTTGTTCCAGCTTCTATTCTTGCTCGCGATGTGGGGAGGAAACTGGGAGAAGGAATGTTGTCCCACGTCCCTCTAGGGAACACGGAACCTTGAGGGATATATTTTTGGCATACACTACCAGTAACTTTACCAGCAGCTTTATTTATGCCTTTCCAAATATGTTGCCGGGTTATACACAGCAAGTGTGGGCATGACACAGTCGTAGCCAGAACAAAACGCTGGATTAAGGGACACTGGAAATAGGATATTATTTAAAGGTCCAGGGTGTGTTGAGTTTAGTCTTAACTGTGCCTAACAATGAACACACACAGACTGAATGGCTTATATAAAAGAAGAAAAAAGCTTCCTTGAAGCTAAGAAAAACAACTTTATTAGACCAATGCATTTCAGCTTATAGGGTCATCAAGAAGCACACATTACAGAAAACATCACTTCTATAAGCAGGTCAAATAGAAGACTCACAAACACAGCCAATCACATTCATATCAGCAAATGCATCACCTGTGAAGCTGGGTTTGACAATATGGTCATGTGGCTTTTTTGGACCAATAGAATCTGGCGGTGAGGTGAGAGGAGTGTGTGTAGACATGAATGATGCCATATATGGTTGTGAGTTGAGGAATGGCAGCAAGGAGGTGGTTTTGGAGTATAGCTATTTAAAATGCCCTATACAGAGAACGATATAAATAAAAAAAAAGGCAAAGAATACATTAAAAACTGCATGGAAAAAAGCACAGAATGCACTGCACTGAAACCACTGTTTGCAAAGATAATACAGTTAGATTAGATTAGATTTTATTTATCATTCTGTCACATAAAAGCAAAATTGTCACATGTCAGAGTTCAGTGCAACTAAAACAATAAATAAGCAGGTCATTAATCATAAAAAACAGGTGCACTCAAAACAGGAATACTTTAAAAATACATACATTTTCTCATGCCATCAGGAAATAAACCTTTAAATGGAAAAATCCAAAAGGCTTCTCCTCTTTTCCTGATAAAATTAACATTGCCACCTCTTTGGTTTGGTTTGATCACTTCTATATCCAGGAAAACTAAAGAAAAGAGTGTCTAGTAACAGGGTTGGTGGTATCACTCCTTGTGATGGCACTCCTGTGTTCAGAAACACATTCCTGTGGTACACAATAGGCAAGGCTAGATTAGCTAAAGACTGGTGCAGTGTCTTCATAAACCTTCAATAACAATAATTGCATGAAATATGTGATTTAACACAAAACAATCTGTGAGATAAAATGTAACGTGAAGTCAAGTAGAAGCTGAGATGATGGAGACGGTGCCTGGAGATGTTCCATCAGTCACAACAGTGTGGTCAGTGCTCTGTTAGGTGCTGCTTCTGCCCGTCCAGCCGCTGGCTTTCATGAGCAAACATTTCATTCAGAGTGATTAAATCAATGTCTCCTTCTCCCTTTCTGAATCACACAATAGAAAGAAAAGGCACCCCGGGCCCCCCCACCCCAACCCCACGCTCACTGCACTCTGTCAGACACTCTGGCTGCACAGCAGTACGAGGTCAGGCCCTGCAGCGGACTTACCACCGCTGCACGGACACTGGGGCAGTGTGTGAGGGAGGGAGGGGGGAGAGGGGGGAGAGGGAGGAGAAGGAGGAGGAGGGGGTCGTGGTGGGGCAGAGGAGGAGGGGGTGGGGGGGGGGGAAGGGGGGGGTCACTCTGCAACATTAGAGCGTGTGGCCATGTGGTGAAAGAGACAGACGGTGGGTTGAGGAGAGCGTGACAGATGCCCCCTTTCACTCCCCAACGCAGGCAGTCCGCCAGAGGTCAGAGCGTCAATCAGGGGTCAGCCCGCCTGCAGTATGCATGGGCAGGCAAGTGATGGAGCAGATATGATAATCAGGTGGGGGGGGGGGGGGCTGATTCAGTATTAGTGGTGACACATTAGTAGGATGTGTCCCAGTGCACTAAAAACACAGCAGCAGCGTAACTGCGGTGCATGGGCGTCAGACCCATCGTAGGCGGGTGGGACAAGTCCCTGTTGGACCCACTCTTTAATTCAGTGCATCTGTCAACTTTCAGAGTGCTGTCAGTTAAAATCCATTCCACTGAGGAATGTCCTGATTAATCAAACTCCACGCCGTGTTTTCACTCCTCCCTCTCTGTCCACTCTCTCTGACTCCCCTCAGATCCGTTCCACTTGACCTTCTTATTCAGGGTCTATAGAAATGAAACTCGGACATCTGCGTGGGTATCACCTGTAAGAACGCTGCCGCAATATAGTATATATTAAAAAAACACGGCGCTGCACTCTCACATTGAGAGGAGCGCAGTGTTGTTAGGCTGCACTTTGAGAGTTCAAGATGTGGAGATCTAACCTCCATCTGAGCGACGATCAGCTGAGCCAGAGCACCGTGCACAAGCCAAGTCACATAGGTTTAATGGAACATCTTTTTTTATTTTTTTCACAGGTGAGAAATGGGACAAGTTCGTATGTTATGCTTGTAGCAAAATTCATAGTAATAAAGATAATAAACATTGATTAAAAACAAACTGACAGGGAAAAAAAGAAGAACCTGGTGGTCTAAATAAACACAAGTTCCCAGACATGGATGTTACATACATACACACTCTCACACACACTTGATAGAGGGGGGATGGAAGGGGGGGGTCTGCTCAGTTAATAATAATAATAGATAGAATAATTAATAGAGCATCTTAATCTTATCAGGTTAATAATTGGTTAACAAGTGTCAGTTATCGATAGAAAAATCAAAGTGTGCATCCCTAAAATGAATTTTTTTTAAATGTGATCACCTGGCTTTTAAAGGCATTATTATGTGTTTTACTGGCACATTGAGCTTAATTGAAGCTTGAAAGGCAGCTCAAAGTTTTTCTATAGAGTAAAAATCTTCCAGAGGACTCACCCACTTTTTTTTTTCTTCAGACGTCAATGCATGGGTGCATACACAAACAAACACATACACATACACCCTTATATGTGGGTAAAAGCAACACCAATGCCATCGCTAATGTCTCTGCATGAAAGACGAAAGATTTATTTAACAAGAGAGCAACGGTGAACCCTGAGGCCTCTTCTCACAGGAAATAGATCCTGTCTTTGTCGCTGCAAATGTGTGTGAGTGTGTGTATGTGTGTGTGTGTGTTATGTGCGAGCAAAGCGACTTGTTTGTGAGTTGCTGGCAGAGGATGCCTGAGCACACATACATAAAGACCTGGATGCTGGGAGGGGTAAATAATATGTCCTATTTTTAGAGGTCTGCTCCAATTTGTGCTTCACTCCTCTGAACCCAAACAGAGTCAGAGCTAATCAGTGCTGCCTCGCCACAGCCACCGAGAGCAGCGCGCCTCAGCCCAGGATGTTTGTGTGAAGAAACTACCTGCAATCTCTCCACGGCACGGTGATGGCCAGATTAGAGCCAGATAGAAAAAAAAAAAGATATATACAATCTTTGTATCTGTAGGCTATAGGACGTATTCCATATTTCGCTCCGAGGTAATTGTTGCTGTGTGTAGTTGAAGCAGAGAACAGTTAATTTGTCATGAAATGCTTTGCTTTGAAAAAACCTTCACGGTGCACCACAGTGGGAGTGGGAAGAGAAAAGAAGGAAAAACAACATTTAACTGATGTTGATGGATTTAATCGGATTGATATTACCATGGTTACCAGTGATTTACATCAATGCTATCTACTATTCATGTGCAGGTCGATTCCTGGACAGATCATAAACAGTGACCAAAGTCCAGACTAAGGTCCTGGTCCTCAGTACAGTACATCAGATCAGACCTGCTTTAAAGGGATAGTTCAACATTTTGGCAAATTGGCAAGACATGGCTCCAATTGTTTTTGTTTTTTTCCTGCGACCAATCGACCAATGAAATTTTGGTCGGCTAATGATTTTTTGGACTATTTGGGGGCAGCCCTAGAAACCAAGAAATCCCATGAGCCTCCGTACCGTAGCTCTGAGCAATTCGCCGCTCTGCTCCGCTGTTCTAAAAACAGCTTGCACCGACAAATATAGGTAACAAACCTACTGCTATGACTATAGTGATTATGGCAATGGGCCAATTTGCCAAAATGTTGAACTATCCCTTTAAAGAGGAACTAAGCAGGATTTCTCCCGTGGCTATGCTTCATTTTTACCTCAATTAAAAAGTTCAGGAGTAATTGTGATACGAGTTTTATAAGTGAGAACGGAGGCTCTCTGCCTTCACCTGGCGTCTCACGGCTGAAAACCAACCTTGCCATATCAGTGTAGTTACTCGGTCGCCGCCCCGGTCTCTCGTCTCTGGACACTGCAACACAAACGCCCTCCGTAACCGGTAATCTTTTGTTTATGACAGTTAAGACTATACAAACAGAGCGATAGATATAACAGAGTGGCGACAGCCTTTGATGTCACCGCTAGCGCGGTCACGTGGTTCATGTAGCTGCCAATAGTTCCAAACGAGGCTGCCGCTGTCATGTTCTGCTATGGGACAGACAGCACTGAGCTTGCTTTTGGACGGTAAATATTAAAAAATAAACCGTACAAAGGTATATTTACAACTGTTACTGAATTACTGTATGTACATCAATGTCAGTTTCCAAACAAAAGGCAAAATCGTCTTGCTTCAATGTTTTATTTGTCACTCTAAACTGAAGATTAGCCTGCCCTACAGTAAAAATGGCATAAGAAGAGGAGTAAGGCAATATATTAAACGGGAATATATATATTTAAGCATCAAAGATGTTCAATCAAACCCACACAGTTTGAAACAACGTTCACAACACACACAGCCAGTATCACAACTAAACATAAAGCCCGCTAGCTTAATGCTAACGTATAATGCAAAACCTCATAGACGGGCTAACAGAAATTAGCATCGATATCGCCATTTCGTGGCAACCGAGCCATAGCAGTAAAGCTGCCAAAACCTGGCTTTAGCGCTGTCAACACGTCACAGTTTAAATATTTTTTTCATGCAAGAAAGTCACCGTTTAATCCAGAGTCTGTGGTCAGTTCATGATGTTTGTTAGGAACTTGCTCCGATGTCTGTTCTGGGAGAAGTGCAGAGTCTGTGTGAGCCCCGACTGGGGACCAGGGGCAGCGGCTGTCACAGCAGCAGCAGCCGCTCTAGGAGCTGATCTGCCGGGGCCGACCGTCCTCCTCCCGTCGGAGAAAACGAGCCAAGTAACGTATCCGCATGCTTTTAGAGGTTTACTGCTGGCTGGTTAAATTGTTTTTAGGAGATTAATTTTGGTCTCATTGATGAAATTTAACAATTGTGGCAGTGGCATTAGTTTGTTTGAATGAAAAGTGAGCAGGGCTGCTTCTGGGCTACGGACTGAAATCACCACAGTTACGTAAATAAATAAATGTTTTTCAATGAACCGATCAGTCTAATAATTTTTATTCTGTTAAGTCAACATGGTTACTGTACTTGGGAAAGATTATTACCACTTTATGACTTAAAATTGGTCGGTATTTCATCAACGTAGCTCAGTAGTTTCTTGCTGTGCAGCCATAGAAACAGACGTGGTCCAGCGCCGCGGGAGGAATGTTTGGAACTATTGAGGGCTCCATAACCCGGAAGTCGGCCCGCCATTTTTTACAACGGAGTCCTATGGGAGTGTCGCCACTCTGTTATATCTATCGCTCTGTATACAAACACACATGTTGTAACATTGTATGTGTTATGTAACGTTATCCGCCGCTCCATGTATCGATTTTTTGCCAGCTTCGTTGTAAACAAATGCACATGGACAGGTGGAGGGATAGCAACACAGGGGAAAAGCACAGTCCAAAAGAGTTGGATGACTTGCGTAGTTCCTCTTTAAAATGTGTCTGCATCAGCTTGAGTGATCACTTGTGACCAGACCTCACCTCCCTTCTTTATATATTCATAGATTAGAACAGGTAGATGATGTTGTTGTGATTGGATCATGTTAACAGCTTTCATACCAGCCCAAGATAAATGGGTGATGCGTTTGTTTAATGCAGCACACAGTTAACAGGGAAGGCTGGTCTGCTTGGATTAATACTGTTGTATCCTGATCGTGGATTAATGATGTTTAGTCTCTGACACCTCTTATGCACTAGTTATTAATCCGTGGGAACTGTAGGCTATACCGGGGATGGTTGTAACATGGGTCAGTTGTAACACTTCCAATTTTTCAGGAACAAGTTATGAATCATCTAATTTACTCTGTACATGCTCTATTTCCATATGTGAGGAAGTAGCACAATTTATTAATTTTGAGGCATGGAAGTATTTTTTTATTTTTACTTCATTTATTTTTGTGATGCACTGCCTGCTTTGTACTTAAACTCATCAAACAAAAGACATTGTGTCTCTATGTAGATTTCTTTCATGCAAGTTGATGGTGCTAATGTTTCAGTTGTAGCTGTAAGGTAAGTTAGTTCATGTGTACAAGAGTCTGGGTTAGTTGTGTTGCAGAGTTAACAGCTAAACCATTTAATAGAAGAAACATGGAACTAGTTTGTATCACATTTTGAACACACTGGATTAAAAGAACTCCAAGATACAGACAGAAATGTCATAGATACTGTACTGTAAGCACCGGTCTAAGAGTTGGACTACTTTCCTATAACACCTGTGAGTGATGCCCTGGCTTCTCTCCGTGCTCCCTGCTAGGCTTCCTGCAGCTGAACTAACCCTGAACTCGTGCACACTCATCCATCCCAGCTCACATGCTCCGTCTCTTCGCGTGTGTGTGTGTTTTAGAGTGTGGGCGCCTGAACTCGTTTGGTGAGGACTGTTGAGTGTGCAGACAACATCTTGACCTGTGACTGAAAAATCAAAAACACGTGCAGCATGGATGCACACTATCCTGCTCACATGCTTCACATTCCTGCCTGCTCGCTCCCCCTCAGTGTTCCTCTGTTTGGGGAAAGAGGAGAGCGTTGACCTCTGCTCGGTGTGAGGAACAAGGAGGGAGAAAACCATGAGATTACATCCACTTCTATTCTTATATTTATTTATTATCATTATTATATTTTGAGCAGTTAATGTGACTATAGGGGCTCAGGAAGTAGAGCAGGTCATCTAACAGAGGGTTAGAGGTTCAGTCCAGAGTCATTGAGAAAGAGACTGAACCACGCATTTCCAATGAAGCTCCAATGCTCCAATAAACACTGTGGGTGAGTGTGTGTGAAAGCTGCTGTCTAGGAGCAGCACAGTATGAATGTGTGACTTAGATAAGATTAGAAAAATTCTATTTACCAAATACTAATGAGAATTGACTTCATTTTATGAAGTGCAATCAATGGTGTTGTTGGACAGCATACAGCACTGGTTAGTATACCAGTAGTGAGCAGTATTACAGTCGTAAGGGATTTCCATTGTAGTTAGTTAGAAAGCATGTTGTTATGATCATGCTGAATGGAAGACTACACCCTAACACCAGAAACTACAAAATCAGCTACATCTTAAAGGTGTTCAGAAATGCTGTTTGTCCTGTTTGTTGTGCCTCCTTCCACAAGTTGCCACACGAGTTTACCTGAGTAAGGAAAACAAATGTGATTGGTCGTTATCGAGCAGGCGGGATATTCGATGTTTGGTGCGGGACCGAGCTCGTTGTGTGTGTGCAAGTGTTTAGCTAACGTAGATAACTGTTAGCTAGTAGGCTTGCTATGTTATAGCTTGCTAGCTAGCTAGCGAGGCTAAGTGATGGAGCGGATGACCGATGACGGATCCAATATCATTGGCTGATGAATCGTGAGCAACGTCACGCATAATTTGTGCGCCTCCATTATCCAATGCGAAAAAAAAAACGACTTCACTTTCATCCTGGAATTACTCGAAAATAGAATTTTGCACAAAGTTTGGCCTACATCGTCTGATAGATGAGTGATTACACTAATTTTAAGACTGAATGAATGCCTAATCAACTACACCCTAACATCAAAAACTACAAAATCACTACACTCTAACCTCAGAAACTACAAAATTAGTTTTATCCAAACACCAGAAACTACAAAATCAGCTACACCCTAACACCAGAAACTACAAAACCAGCTGCAGTCATTTAATTACATTTTAGAGATGTGATTTTAAAAACCCTTATTCTTCACATATTTCTGTTAGTCTGCACAGTTTGCACTCTTCGCATACAGCTGCCTACATTAATATCACATAAGCGACTGTGATTTATCACTAACACATGTGCTCATGTGTTTATCACGCGGATTTATTCCCCTGTGTTCTCCCATGCACCTGTGGAGCAGATTAATGATATGCAAACTCCCACGTTTCAGCACGTGCGTCTTCCACATTAATACGATGAAGAATTGGCTGTCCCGTGGACAATGGTTGATATAAATATGAGAAGTTTTTTCCTGTATAATTTTGAGACAGGGAGCAGGGAGAAGAGGAAAGAAAAAAAATCCCATTTTTCCTCCTCTCATTGTTTATGCAAAGTCAGCTGCTGCACAATCCTTTTACACCGATAACAGAGACGAGATCGCCGCTGCAGATCTGCAGTTTTCTGCCAACATCTGCACCATCTCGGGCTGATGCACACACATTTGCCCACAGGCGCACGCACACACACACACATGCACACACACACACACACATGCACACGCATTCTCTCTAATCTGATTGTTCCGGAAAACTGAATGTGAAATTGCAATCAGTGTAGTGCAATTATTAGCCACACTGCAACGCAATCTGCACTCTACCTCTTCACTGCTGGAAATCAGCACTTTCACTACCAGCACAAAGAAGAACAAGTTGGTAGGAAGAAAGACAAAGAAAGAGGTGAGTAAAGACAGACAGAGACCCGTCACACAGGACAGCAGCACAAAGACGATGGAAGGGAGGAAAAGGAGAGATGTGGAAATGGCACAACAGCACAAAGAATAAATCCAAATAAAGAAGAAAAGTCTCTATTTAAATCAGGGTGAAAATAACCACAGCAAATATTCAGCTATTTAACCCTTTAAAACCTACACAGACAAATAAACCTCTTGGACATGGTCTTATATGTTTACCAACACAAATACAGACACGTACAGCTACACACAGGCTGCACACACACACACACACACACACACACACACACACACACACACACACACACACACACACATAAACACACACAGAGAGAGAGAAAGAGAGAGAGAGGGAGAGAAACAGTCCTCAACAAGGCCATTAGTCAGGCAACTTTTTCCCTCTCTTGCACACACACTGCAGATCAGTAATCAATAACACTGCTTCTGAGCATTCCATCCAAATAGCACGGATCCACATGTGAGTTATGAACAAAACATGGTGTTTTGCAATGCACGAAAAGACCAACGTAGGTTTTATTTATAAATTTATATTACTAAGTTGTTTGTCCTCTATAAATGGGTCAGCACTGCACATGTGTTATTGAACTCGTGCAACAGCCACTTTTTAAAGATTAAACCTGTGCCTGACACTCGCCACAAGCCACTTGTTTTTTGCAATAAGAGGTTGGTGTGATACACTGTTTAATAAACACCACATAAATCATACATACATACATATGGGTGGTGTTCCAAATGTTTTATCGATTGCCGCTATAGCAGAAAAGCTTACAGAGGTCAAAGAGAGAGTAGAGTAAGTCTATAAATGAAGGACGTTGTGGAGGATGGGTGAAGCACCTTTAAATGACTGCTGTTTTTGTTATTATTCTTTTTTATACTGAACTGACTTATAAACTTTTTTTTTTTTTTTTCATTAATATTACTATCACCATTATCATCATCCTGTCACTGTTTGGTTAGGTTAGATGTCAAATATCTCTGAGGTACCGGAGCAGTGGGAGGAAAAGAAAATGAGAAAGGCTAAGGAAGCAATCACATCTGAAAACCAGCATCTAAAATTCAGAAAGCCTCTTTCATGAAACCACTGAAATATTCAAATGGCAAAAGCCCAGGGACGGCACATCCATTGGCCTAATATGTTTGATTTTTCCATGTAGAAATAAAAACCAGGGAGTAAAATATTGATATATGCTTCCTAATGACCTGTTGGGGGTCTGGAGGGAAATGATAATGTATAGAGGAGGAGACAGGAGAATCAGGAAAAGAGAGTGAATGAGGAAGACTTGTTTCCCCAGGGGAAGTGAAGAGGACTCAGGACAGACATCGAAATACACTACAGCATCCATGCAGCCACTAACTCTGCCACTTTGTCTTGATACACATGGTCCTACCTTGCATGAGAAGACTATTGATGACGACTTGCGTTTATTTTGCCATTCACTACTAATTCAAAGCCTGGAAAGAACTCAGAGTTTTTGTTAAAGGGATGGTTCAACATTTTGGCAAATTACCATAATCCCTATAGTCATAGCAGTAGGTTTATTACCTTTAATTATCGGTGCAAGCTGTTTTAAAGCAGAAGTAAGCGATCCGGTCGTTTTGGCTAACTTCTTGTCAGCTGATGGAGTTAGCAGTCCCCACCCTCGTCATGGATCTATTGGTCCTCGTCCCTACGTCACCACATTCACGCGCATCCCTTGGCTGCACACACAGCCCTTCATGCCGTTCTCTCTCCTCATTGGCTAAAGCTTGTAGGATACAAGGAAGTATACAAGAAGTTTTCTCCTCGGCTTACAGCAGAGCAGAGTGACTGACAGACCTGTGTTTCAGACCAAACACTCTATATAAGTGATTGCTGTCGGAAGATAGAACTATTTAAGACTTATATTAACACAAACATTCTGCTTACTTCTGATTTTAGAACGGCGGAGCAGAGCCGTGAGCTGCTCAGAGCTACGCTACGGAGGCTAATGGGATTTCTTGGTTTCCCTCATCAAACTCATTAAATACACAATCCAACAACTCCAAAACGCTCTGGTGGACAAGTTGTGACCTGCACATTCACCACGCTATGAGATAATAACACAACGTTACTAAAACAACTCTGTCTGGTAACGTTCTGTTATTATCTCAAAGCGTGGTGAATGTGCAGATCACAACTTGTCCACCAGAGCGTTTTGGAGTTGTTGGAATGTGTATTTGATGAGTTTGATGAGAGAAACCAAGAAATCCCATTAGCCTCCGTAGCATAGCTCTAAACAGGTCGCGGCTCTGCTCCGCCGTTCTAAAAATAGCTTGCACCGACAGATAAAGGTAACAAACCTACTGCTATGACTATAGGGTTTATGGTAATTTGCCAGAATATTGAACTATCCCTAGTAGCATCAAAGTCAGAACAAGGCTAAGGCCTCTATTATTTTAGTTGTGCAGCAACTAGCATTGTCATGGCTTCTGAGAGGTAGGTCGCACACAGCTAAGTGGTTGTGCTGTCCTATTTTTAAAAATGTTATTTATGGACTGATAGGAATGTCGCTACTTGTCCTTGTCGAGCAAACATAGTTTTTGCACTATACTTTCTGAGTGTATCATGTTGCATTACTGTTAGCATTAGCATGAGAATTAACACTATAGTCTTGGCATATTAATCTTATGTGAGAGAGTAGTGACTGTGTCCCCCAGCTGAAGGTGAAGTGCGCATCAATGCAGCTGCACCGAGACCGGCCTGAGGGGGTGCTGCAGTTGAACTGCCTGGTATACACCACAAGTTTGAGCTGAAAAGGCTCCCGTAGTTAGCTCCCGCAGCTGCTCTTCATTCTCAAAAACTATTATTTGCAGAGAGTGGTAAATACAAAAAATATAAAAACTATACTAACTCTACTATACTTGTTAACTGTGTTTTGTGTATCTCCATTGTTAAAGTTTAGCGTTACCTCTTTGCTCTTTGCTTTCTTTGCTCTGGTGAAAACACCAGAAGGAGATCAAGCAGCTTGAAACGAAGTTGCTGCTTCTCTTGGTTGAAAGGACTGAGCCGAGGTGGTTCAGATGAATCCTGGTCACCTCCCGCTCTGGAAGAATTTTCAATCATGCACACTGGGAACTTGGTGGAGCTAGAAAACATTAGTGGAGAAGAAGGTCTGGAAGCTCCTACCCAGCCTGTTGCCACCTGACCCCAGAAAACAGGGACAGAATGGAAGGGAAGGTGGCTGGGTGGATGGATGGATCTTTACACTGAAATCTGACCATAACTTTGGTCCTTTAATTAAAAAATAATAATGTTCTGGTCCCATTGAATGAGTGTACATCCATGGTTCCTTGACCCTCCCTGCAGCACAGGACTATATCCAAATGAAGCCAGACTACTGAACTTAGATTTACTCAGGAGGTTAATGCTATCTATCCATCTGTCTATCTTCCACCACTTAACCTGCTACCACTCACATTTAATTGATCAAACTGTCTTTCCTTTTAAGCAATCTTTTTTTTTTTAAATCTTCAACTGCTGTCATTAGTGCAATGACCCAATTTAGATACCGACAGTCATTAAAGTTTGATTTCACATTTTATGAGTTTTATCTCTGAGTTCAGTCTAATAGATAATGTCCACGCTGATTGAATTCATATAATATGTTTGGACGGGGTAGATGTTGAGGCCAATGCTGATTTTGTTAAGCACATAAGCCAGATGTCACAGTTTCAGCATCATCTCACCAACTCACTTTTTAATATTGTCTTTTGTTGTCATTACCCTGTCATGATCATTGGCTCAAACAATTTACAGTAGTGGAATTTATATTAGATAAAGATCTTAACTTTAATTAGAAATTTACCAAAATTTTCATGAAAGATTTTTTAAAGTTTTTTTTCTTTTCTTTTCTTTTTTTTTTTTTTTTTTACAAATCTCCTCAATCATCAATAAAGTGTTAAGACGGATATTCTAGATAGTGAAATAGTAATTTCAATGGACAAATATCTAAACATTTATAAAACATACTAATCAAAATCACCTAAATTCTCAATCATCAAGTGTAACATCCAATATTTGTGATACAGTATTACATTTATAAATATGTTCAATTATGTCATAAATCTGTAGAAGTACAGACAGTGTTTGGATGTAGCCAGAAACGGTATTTATCAGGAACTAAACAGCTTGCAAGTAGAATATTTGGACACCATATGCAGGAATGACTCCATCATTTTAAAAGTAGGTCTGTGGTCATCAGGGGTTTGAACCCCTGAGCTCTGTATCCTCAGAGAAGGTGACCTACTAACTGAGCAACGGGGACAGCTCTCCATTCCGACACACCTCCACTTCGACACCCCGCTGTTCCGAAATACCCCCACTTCGAAACACCGCTACTCCGACACCCCCTCCTCCCCCCCGCAGCTGTCCAATGTCCAAGGTGCTGAACCGCGTGACGTTGTTTACATTCTGCTTTGTGGCTTGTCTGTGAAACGTGCGCTGCTCAGAGACTGGGCAGATCTGTCCCACTTGCTTTCTCCCAGACTCCGTTGTTGGAGATCTCCCACACAGTAATAGAAATACACTTTTTTTCTTTTTCTCCGCTCGAGCGCGGCTGAAGCCGGCTTGAGCTCACACGGGCGCGAGGCTGCTGCAGCCGCCGCTCGTGCTGACAGCTGACTGAGGGAGATGCTTTGGTTGGATTTAGGCAATGAAGAAAGGAGTTGGTTAAGTTTAGTAAAAAGACCAGGTAGAGGCTAGACAGGCTAAGCATAATGAACATTATGTCATTAATACAGTATGAAGTATTTGCTTGTTTTGCAGTTAATTATGCACATGATCCGTTTGACCCCAAAAAGGAAAAAAGGATCACTGCGCACTGCACAGCCTCTGGTTCCTTTCTGATTAGGTCCGTCTGTCCGTTCGGAGTGGGGGGGTTTCCCCCACTGGCCTTTTCGGAGTAGCGGGGTCTTTAGAAAAAATAGAAAACCCCGCTATTACGATGAATGGAAGTCTATTGTCGGAAAGGCGGGGCTTCGGAAAGGCGGGGTGTAAACCTGAGCAACATGAGGTGCACACACCTTCACACAAACTGAGCCAGTGACATCAGGCAAAACAAAGTGTTTGAGTAGACATCCTTCATTATTCCTCTGGTTTCAAGAGTATCATTCAATCAAAATAGATCATTAACTACAGATTTTATTAATATGATCTAGATCACTGTGGAAGGTCTGGGTGTCTGATCCAAACACTTCTATTTTGCTTTTTTTTTTTTTTTTTTTTAAATATAATGATCTGTATCTTTGTAACCTAAACATAGTTTGTAATTTGACTGTTGCTATCTTGGTTCAGTTGTTAGTAGAGTGTGTGCATTACTGCCTCCAACACTTAGGGCCGGATTTACTAAAGGTTTGCGTGTATTAAAACGTGTGCAAATGCACGCGCAAACACACGTGGAACCTGATCTACTAACCGGATGCACCGAGGATTGCGTCTCTCAAAAGGGCAAAATAGCACGTGTGATCCATTTAGCGTGTTTGCCTTGATGAATATGTAAATATGGGCGTTTCAGCCAGAACGTGCAGAATACTGGGAGGAGTAGATGCAAATCGATTTATTTATCGTGCGCAATGTGATTTACCAAACCAGGAAGAGATTGCGGTGGCTGTTTTTGCGTCTTTATTCACCACGTCTGAAAACCATGTACTAACTGATACAACTTTGCCAAAACGTATGCGTTTATTGGTTTGATACCTGTCAGAGCCCCATGGTCTTACATCTCTGCATTTCCTCACGTCTGGGTAATTCTGTAACAGTTTTTCAGCCGTGTTAAAAGTCTTTTATGCGCCATTACGCATGGCACACGTCTGTCCTGCAGTGCGCTCCTCTCCTCTCCTCTCCTTTCCTCTCCTCTCCAGTACCTGGCTGCTCAGCTCCGTCTCTCAGTCCCAGTCCCGGACTGAGACACGTCACCGCTGCCTTCACCCGTCTTTGATCCCTCTGGTCAATGGTCAGAGCGTTTAGATCCGTCTGTCCCACCTGAGCTCTCTATTAATCCACTCGATCATGGGCGGTACAGTGTGATTACAGGTGTGTGATTGTCGCTGCAGCTGCTCCCTGTTCGTCACTATATGACGAGTTTGGCCCTGTAGCGATTTGTGTTTATTTATCTAAACAGAGCGCGAGAGAGATGAACACACATGCTGTTATTGTATGCATCGGATCAAATGTCATTCTGTCCCTTCGTCCATCCAGCTCTCTGTCCACTCTCTCCATGGCGGAAACGATTACCACGCGCAAAACCCTCATTTACATATTGTGGTTTGCACGTGTTTTCATTTAACGGGTTACTCTTAGTAGATCAGCTGTTTTGCGTGCACTAACCAAACACGCAATATTTTAGCGGACGCAAACAATTTAGCGCCCGCTATCTGGGATCTTAGTAAATCCGGCCCTTAGTCCTCTCTCCCCTTTTGATCACAGGCTAACTCTTGAAAGCTTATTAAAAATTATACACATCGTGAACTTTACTTGCACAGTGTAGATTTTAGCAACTTCATCCTCCCAATGCTGGACCTAGCCAGTCTATTGCACATCCTTTAATTTGTGCAAAGAGACTGGCCACTCTCAATTGGGAAACATTTAATTCCTGATAGGTGGATACTGTGTTGAAGTTTAAAACTTACCCGATCGCTTCGGAAACGGATGGGAGACGGAAGAGCGTAGGTCTTTCCACTTAAAACTAAAATCCCTCAGTTCTTAACAACTAAAGACTCATTGCCAAAGTTCAGTTTCTCTCATGAGTCAGGGAAAAAATATTTCCCCATCTGATCACTAAACTCAACAATAACAACTCCTGGATTTTGTGCCTTTCTCATCATAGAAACTGTCTTTCTAAAGGTTAAGTACTGACCTACTGGCAGTTGACTCATGTTACAGCTCAGTTCTGATCTTCCTGGACTTAGAAACAATTGATCATTGTCTACATTAGTCGCTAGGTGACACTCAGTCTTAGTTCCCAACCTTTTCTCTCTTTTTTCCCTACATGTTCCCTTTGGGTGACATCATAGGAAACCTTCACATTTCATTCCATCTCTACACACATGTATATTTGCTTATTGCCTCTTCTTTGGCTCTCTTTTTTTGTACAGCAAATTAAACTTCTTTTATTATTTTTATTTATTCATGGTCATGTGAGATTTTTATGTTGGCTGCTCATTATTTATCCCCTGGATTTGTTTTCAGACAGGAAACCATCCTGAAGAGCAAATAAGCATCTTGACTCAACACAACAGGAATTGTTTGTGAACAGCTGAATCAGAAAAAAAAAACTTTAATATTTAATGAAGCCCCATTAACTGATATCAAGAGATAACACCAGAATCCCAGAAATGAAAGAGACAAGCAAATCATATCTAAGGTTACTTTGGGAAAAGTACAGGCTGCTGAGATGTTGAAAAACAGGCAGCGGGACTTTCAAAGGCCTGCGGGAAGCGTTTGAAGAGAAAAGCCTGAGCCTGAGCTGTCAATACATATGCAGATACATCTACTGAGGACAACATACAGACCTGATGTCAGCAGGATGAGCGGAGGAGGAAAATAAGCCAATACAAGAAAACAAAGTCAAGAAGTGGAGGTTCATTTTGCTTTGTCCCCTTTGGGTGTGCATCCTTCTATGTCTGATGATGGGACATGGATGTGCAGCTCTGTCAGTTGAAGCAGTTGTGGACCGTGAGGGAGTTGTTAAAACTGTATGCTGTGATACGGCTGGTAAGGACTGTATGAATGCTGGGTGTGGGAAATGCAAAGACAAAAGACAAAGAAGTGTTCCTGTGAAGTGACCTTCACACACTGCTCTGGGTTTCCAATAATATGTTGATACACATCAGAGCTGGAGGACGTTGTCTTCTGTTCAGTGTTGGAATAACCCCGCGATCTTTGGGCACGCACAAGCACACATGCTATGAAAATAATGGCATTTTCTGCCACTCAAGTTATCACTTCCATGTAGCTAGATTACAGTGTAGCACTTTAGCATGACCAATTTTGGGGAAAAAAAGAAAGAAAGTATAAGTAAGTGTGTGTGTGTGTGTGTGGGGAGGGGGGTCAGGGTAACGGTCGCTGCTCACATTATTCACTACAGGGCACAACGCATTGGAACACAGGATCTACCTCTTTATAGGCGATAGTCTCTCCCTATCGCTTCTACAGTCTACTCTGAGAGAGGTCCAGATATGGTGCAGTCCACCTTAGGGGTGTATGAAAATCCTAAGAATAATACTACATTACTCTCCATTTACACTTACACGACTATAATTTCAACCCATTTTAAAACAGTTTTTCCATATCATCATTAGGGGGGTCAGACCCCCCAATATCTCCCATAATTCATCATTGTACAACATACATCTGACTTCATTCGTCTTCGTCTCGTCACCGTGCTGTCCTGTCCTGATCCTAGTGTTGTTCTACATTCCTTCTGAGTCATTGGTTCTGTTTTTGAGTTGTATTCCTTTGCTACTTTGATACTTATGTCCAGGACTTAGGCCTGTTGACTTTTTAGTTGATACTTTGTGTTTTTCCTCTTTGCTTGGACTTTGAATCCCTGTGTTGTTTTATGTTTGTTTTTGAAATAAATTTAAAGTTTTTGTTACTTTGAACTTTGGTCTGCATTTGGGTCCTGTCCCCAACCCTGACGGCCACAGCCGTGGCCACACAGCCATGATAAAGGGTAGCCCTCTGCACCTACACTTGCACTATACACGTTTTGTTTCTATATTTATGTTAACCATATTTTGTTTATACATTCTAACACTTAAGTATTGAAATAACTCACACAGGTTTGGTTGCATACAACATACTTTATTATTTGACAATACATTAGTTCCATTTGAGCACACATATTTAGTTAGCTTTTGTTCTTGTTTCTAATCTCTCTTTTGTTCTTTTGAGTTACCGGTGCTGCTGGGATCCTCCATATAAAAGGATCCGCCCCCACAAGCTCAGTCATTTTATAACAGGCAGCACTAATTGGGCCAACCCAAGGGCCGGTGCACCATGGGGGGAAGTTTAGTGTTTTAGTTATGTTTATTAATTTCCTAGACCATTAGTAATTTCAGTTTTGTTTGGTTATGCATAGATTGTGTTTATTCTAATAAGTTATCTTTCCTAAGTTGTTTTGTTTGTGAATTAGCTGTGGTCTTTTGTGTTTAGGGTTTAAGTTAACCCCTCTTTTGTTAGTATGGGCTGACCACCCAGTCTATTAGTTCTCCCTTGTGTTCATTAGCTAGGTCTGTTTAATTCTGTTCTGTTTCGTCTTCTGTTAGTTTATTCAGTTGACTTTTGCACAGTTCTTTTAATTTCACCTCTTTTATGGGCCCAGACCTTATGTTCATTTGAGTAATTTTGTTTTCTGTATACGTTGGGTAAATAAGTAAAAAATTTTTTAAGTTACTATCTGTTGTCCTCATTGCAACCGACTCGATCCCACCCAATAATTCAATCACATGGATGTCTCTGAGATTTTTTCCTGCAGGTGCACGCCTGACATCCAAGCGGTGCACCTTGGATCATCCCACCAGCAGACGACGCCACATGCAGAACCGATCATTATACCTCCACCTCCACCACAGAACCACTGAAGCCATCCTCTCATTCTGCTGCAGTGTGAAGTGTGCGAGTTGCACGGCGTGCGACCTACACCACGTGGTGAAGGACGGACGCCCAGTGGAATGGCCGGCGCTGACCTCCTGACCCTCGACAGTGTGTACACTAAGCCGCCGAGGTGGAGGAGGAGCTGGCAGCGGCATCACCGGGGACACAACAAACCCAGGCCATCATCTGTCTGATCCGCTACCATCTGGCAGGCGGTGCAGGGGTGCAGCCATATCCCGGACAAACAGATTGAGAAGCAGCTTTTTTTTTTCTTTTTCTTTTTCCGTGGCTGTTGTGTCCATTTCCCTCCTGAAGGACCGCCGAGAACATGCACACTTGTTTTCTCCAAGGGCTGGCACACACACACACACACATACACCTCTGGGACCAGCTTGCACTCAAGTAGCCTGACCCACACTTGAGAATATACTGTATTTAAAATGATGATGTCCTCATTATTATTGTATGATAATGGTATATATTCCACATTGAGGATATAGCCACACACAGTTCCCTTCCAGTGAGGGTTCAATAGATCTACAGAGACATTTAAGTGCATGTAAACCACATGTAATCACTGTTCTGATACAATACAGCAGAACAAATTTGCAAATTTAAAGAATGACGCATAGAATAAAAGCATTAATTACAGTTCCATACATGCTATGTAAGGCCTTACTTGTCGATGTGGCTGTTTTTACCCTAAATGCACAAAGTGGCTTGTGAAAGATGAAGTAGCAGAGAACAAATGCCCTCAGTTACCCCCATACTGTTCTGCATTGCATTACAGTTTCCAAATCAAAGCCAAACTTTCCACTAAAGGGCCACATAGCCACAGAAAAATGAAACACATGATTTTATGAACACTTTTACAAGCGCTTTTTTTTTTTTTTTTTCATATAGTGACTTATTGGATAGACAATGTTCCAAATCTATGGCACATTTACACATGGCACATTTATGGATACATTATAAGAAAGCCAGCATGCTGAGACTACAAGTAGCTTATAATGATGCTTTGTGAATATTACCAAAGAGACCTAGATGGCTCAGTGCAAGTGAAATGTTACTCTCCAAGCTGAGAAATCTGATGTATTTATTTCGACTCGACACCTCAAAGAACAAAATTATTTTAATATCAAGTAGACTACTGTTCAATACCAGTCGCCATTGGTATAGATGCGTCTTTTTTGAACTGTCTACTTCATGATTATGGATTTTTCACATTGATATCATCTTTTATTATGTGAAATGTGTTGTCTGTAATAAAGTTAAACATAACACATGGCTTCTTCCAGCCGTCTGCAGGCTTGTGTTAACATTACCATACAATATAGTTAAGTGACAGTGCAGTGATCTGCTGCAGGCCTGTAAACAGTTTTACTGCTGCAGCTGTAGGACAGTCAAGTACAAGAAAAACCAGACCATGTGCCATGTGTAAACATGTGACCTCGCCCTCCTCCTGGAGACACTACTGTTGCACTGTGAGCATTTGCAGATGTGATGTTCAGTGTTAAAGGTAGACTTCGTAGGATTTTCCTAAAAAACAAAAATAGACTTATACAACAGAAATCCTGCTTAATTATCACCTATAGGACTTCTATGTGTGGTGGTGAATGTTGTGTTTACAAACTGTAATGAACAAATCTGCTGACTGACGTAACATTCTATTGTGTGCTATTTACAATGTTTCTATTGAAGAACGTTAATACAGTATACACTTTATATCAAGGTACACATATTCGCCATTAAAGGGATAGTAGCATTTTTTTAAAGTGGGGTTGTATGATCTACAAATAGCCCCTAAGTACTTTAATTGCAGTAGAAGACTCTCTGCACTCCTCCCGTTAGCAACGCCAGCTCATAGCCCTGCCCAGAGATTTACAACATACATTGTTGTGAATGGACCCAAAGAAACGGCCTATTTTCGTGGCCTAAAAGAGGTTTTACCTGGAAAAAAAATACACAGTTCCATTGTTCACTATAATATAATTTTTTCCAGCCCTTCAAAGTGCAGGAAAAACACAGTTTTTATTTGGACCTAACCAACTCACGTATCCCTCCGGCCCAGGGTTAGCGCCCGCCGATCAGCAGTTGGTTAGGTCCAAATAAAAACTGTGTTTTTTCCTGCACTTTGAGGGGCTGGAAAAAATTATATTATAGCGAACAATGTATGTTGTAAATCTCTGGGCAAGGCTATGGGCTGGCGTTGCTAACGGGAGGAGTGCAGAGAGTCTTCTACTGCAATTAAAGTACTTAGGGGCTATTTGTAGATCATACAACCCCACTTTTAAAAAATGCTACTATCCCTTTAACTAGGTGATTATTAATATGCATAGAAGTAGCATACTAGCCCTATATTTGTAATTATTAAGCATGAATTGACACCTAATTCTTATCCTTTAACATGAAAGAATCATTTGCATTGACCTTTGGATTTATTTTTGTTGTTTACAATAAATGTACTTGTACTAACTGGCTGTCTTCTAACTGCTAGCTGTATGCTGTAATGACTTAATTAAATGAATGAAGAGTCTGCAAATTTAGTAAAGGGAACAATGAGGGTTAATAAGGGTCAAACTACATGTGACCCCACTTTAGAATAAGGAACATATTTTGAGTTAAAAATCATTAATTTGTAGTTATTAGGGTAATATTACCATTTGTAGTGATAATTAGGAGTCAATGTCAGGAAAAACCTTAATTCATGGTGTCATAGAGGTAGAATAAGGTGTTAATACATGCTTAATAATTAAGAAAAAAAAGGGCTAGTATGCTGCTTATATGCATAAATAAGCACCTTAAAGGATAATTCCGGCCATTTTTGACCCCTAAATTGTTTTCCTGATGGTCATCCAGTGTTGGGCGGAGCAAAAAATCTGATCGCAGAGCGCCTGCTCTCCCCGCCACAGAAACAAACACTTTTTCCTTGTTGTGATGATTTCTTTACAAAAATAAACGGTTGAGCAGTGCAGTGATAATGTCCAAAATATCTCTGACCGTTTATTTTTGTAAAGAAATCATCACAACGAGGAAAAAGTGTTTGTTTCTGTGGCGGGGAGAGCAGGCGCTCTGTGATCAGATAGTAGCCTAATGTCTTTCCAGGATGTTTCAAAGTTAGGCTATCTGAGGTGAGTGGCTGCATGCAAAAACACAAAGTTTATACTGTTTATACTGAACACTGTATGAGTTCAGTGGTGTCTCTAAGGATTCCAGTCATGTACCATAGATATTTGATTGTTTTTTGAGTGATTGTTGTGGTTGAAAGAATTGCCCCCATAGCATTGTCGCTATGTAGCCATGGTGTGACTCTTCATGACACAACTCTGTGACTCTTTGCTCCCCCCAACACTGGGAAAACGATTTAGGGGTCAAAAATGGCCGGAATTCTCCTTTAATGGCGAATATGTGTACCTTAATATAAAGTGTTACCCAGTATATATACAAAACAGACTCTACCTTAAAGGAATGTTCTGAGTGTTTTCTCTACTTGCATGTGTGTTCTCATGTTGCAGTGCGTTGATCTCTCTGGGCAGCTGCAGCTTTAAGAAACCACTGAGCCTTTCAGAGCATTAGGAGAGAAACAAGACAGTGAAGTGGCAAAATAAACGTTAAGAGCTGCATTCCTCTAAACGCTGTTTGCACAGTCTCCTTCACACTCACCAGAATAATCTTCCAGGGAAAAAACACTGAATGTGATAATATATTTGCTCTCTCCTTTAAAAAAAAGAAAAAAAAATCCACAGTAGTCAGAGCCTGGTATGACTCGTCCACACTGCATTATTACAGCACATTACTCTTCCATTAGGCTCAGCGACAGCTTGACCAGCCAAGTTTAATGGAAAGACACAGAGCGGTGACCACAGCCAGAGCTGGACGCTTCGCTGCGCTGCCAATATTTTGGTCAAATGATTCAATTACTCCTTCAACAAAGCGCCGAGCCAAAGAAAGCAGGCCACCCCAGACTCTGAATGTGTGTATATGCACGTGCACACGAGGAGACCTAAAAGGGGACCTAATTGAAACCAGCTGTTCCACCGAGGCGGCGCTGGAACCAGGCCAGAGAGCCACATTAGTCTGACATGGATCTGACACGGATACAGCCAGAGACTTCTGCAGAGACAGAGGGAAGGGGAGGGGGGGCAGAGTTGGGGTGCAGGGGGGGATTAAAGAATGTGAGGCTCATGCAAAGAGTCAGCGTTTGATGTAGAAGAGTATGGCGGGGGGTGGTGGTGAGGGAGCCTGATTGTTTCTCTCCAGACTTTGGTGACAATTTGACGCGTTTTGAACTCGGAGACGCGTCAGGCGCCGAGTGACAGACAGGCTGACGGCTCCCCTGACAGGAGGGGGGGGGGGAATAAAACCATCAACACCATCAACCAGAAGCGAGGAAGAACAGGCTCATCGTGAGAAGGAGCTGATGTGCGGTATAATCGCGGCCGGGTATATACCTCCGCAGCTCTTTGGCTCAAACATCCCAGCTTTTATCGAACGTGACAGCTGGAGCTCAGCTGTGGGCCGGGGAAAAAGTTGTGATCTCGACATTTTGCTCGGTCACATGCAGAAGGAGGTAGAGACGTTCTCTGTGATTCTGAGCTGAAGGGGAAATGAGTTTATTTGTGATTAAAGCAGAGGTAGTGGTGGGAGTTCCTGCTGTAGACAACAATGTGTATCACTCACTACACTGTAGGAAGGAATAATGAATTACTTCTCTTATGCCAAAGATTTAAAAAGTTCTACACTGAGATTCATTCTCTTGTAAGTAACTGTACATATCACAGCATATATAGTGTAAATACAACACTTAAAGGGATAGTTCAACATTTTGGCAAATTGGCCCATTGCCATAATCCCTGTCATAGCAGTAGGTTTGTTATAATTGTTGGTGCAGAACTGCAAGCTGCTCAGAGCTACGCTACGGAGGCTCATGGGATTTCTTGGTTTCCCTCATCAAACTCATCAAATACACAATCCAACAACTCCACAACGCTCTGGTGGACAAGTTGTGACCTGCACATTCACCACGCTATGAGATAATAACACAACGTTACCAGACAGAGTTGTTTTAGAGGAAAATGACTGCTTGCTGAAAAACTGTCCCTGAAGGCAACGCGCATCAGTGGTTTTGCACGAATTTACCTCTAAAACAACTCTGTCTGGTAACGTTCTGTTATTATCTCATAGCGCGGTGAATGTGCAGGTCACAACAATTTTATTTTATAAATAACACATTTTACTCGATAAACATGTATTCAGTGTATATTGTTTGATCACTACCTTGTTATGTTAATCTGTTCCAGACTATCTAAGAAAAAAAAAAGCAATTTTTCAAGGTTTCAGGTTTCAAAGTTCAAAAGTGCCTGCAATGGAAACATATGTACACATTTGCACAGTCTCTGTATGACATCATACAGTACAAACTTTTTAATCCACAGGTTCTATGATCTGTCCTTGGGATGTTTCAGAGCCATTACAGTCTGTAAAACAATGCTGATGATAAAGCAGTAAGTTAGATCAGCTGCTCCGAAAGCAGCAGCAGCATTTACAATACCTCCCCTAGTCCTGGTACCTCAGCCAATGACACGTGTGTCCTGATGCTCAGGTGACTAGAGCAACTCAGTTCATGCTCTTATCTCCTCCACACTCGACTACCACAAATCACTCCAGCAGGCAAAACATCCAAAGCCCTGTTACACCAAACCTTGCAGCACCTCAGCAGCTTCCGGAAAGAATTAGAAGTGACTTCAGAATTTGCTGCCTGCTTCTTTTTTTTTTTTTTTTTTTTTTAGAAGCCTTGAATGGTCCAGCTCCTGCATACATCTGCGATCCCCTGACTGCATTGATCTGGGAGCGGTTTTACACCAGACGCCCTTCATGACACAACCAGCCTGGGATTTATTGGCTTGTAGGACCCCGAGGAGCCGGGGATCGAATGACCAACCCAGAGATCAATGCTGCTGCTCTTATAATTGTATCATCATGAATAAGTAAATAGGTATCTGTGTTAATTCTGAACATTAATTCGTCCTCACTTTAAATATAGCCTACAATATGAATTTACATCAACTAAGGGTGTCCCAGATCAATACATTTAACAGTCAAATCTGATTTGTCGGATTTTGTCTTTGGTCAACAAATCATCAAATCGTGTTGTTTTTCTCTTCATTGATTCATGATTCATTTGCATCTTCTCCACTCGAGAAAAGAGCTAAAACACCCAAATAAACGGATTAAATTCTTCAATTGGCATGAGATAAACACCACGTACCACGTATCTTTTTCCCGTCAGTCATCATGGATACATGACACTCTGCCAGTGGTGTGGCATTTGGACCAAAGTGAATAGGCTGTATACCACGGATTATTAGAAGACTAAGGAATTTGATGTAAAACCCCCATAGTCAAAATGGTACAACCTTTTTTTCATAAACACATTGTGCGACGATTTCGAGTCAGACCTCTCAGAATAGAATCAACGAATCGTGGACTATCGGGGGTCACCCCTAACATCAACACTTAACAATAACATAAATCAAACCAGGATGTGCCCAAAGTACTTCTCCTGTGTCCTGTGTCTCCCCTCCAGGTCCGACCAGCTCTCTGCCCCTCCCTCAGATACATGACTGTGGTTGTGTCCTTGTGATGCTGCTGTTACCAACGCACGCCTCCTGTCTGAACAGGCAGACTCGTCTCATTGATTTCTTACTGCCACACTCAAGGTGTGAAATTTTGAAAGGATAAATTGCTCCAGCCATTAAAAACCACAAAAGGATCAATGTTGGACGGAGAGCAGCAGAGTCGGATTCACTGTAAAGATGTGAAAAAATGTATGACAAAAAAAAAGTATAGAAAGAACAGGTGAAAGGAAAAAAAAACAAGAAAGCTGTAGCTGTGTCATCTACCACTTTCTCCTCTTTCTCCTTCTTATCCCATCAATTTTTATCTCTCTCCATTACACTGTACAGCACAGATGACAACTCTTTATGGCCACACAAAGACGTTGTCTCCTTCCTGTTCTTTATTACGCCCTTACCTCCCTCTGCTCCTTTTATCTACTTTCTCCTGTCCTTCATTTCTCTCAGGCGCAGAAAGAACATGCAAACTCCATATTGAAAGGTTGGGGGGGGGGGGGGGATTGAACCCAGAACCTTGCTGTGAGGCAACAGGACTAAACCACTGCAGCACCGTGCCATTTATCAGCACTAATGGGTTGAATGTAATGATGTACTTTAGCTTATAAATGGAGAGGGCAGACTTCCTGGAAGAAATGTATAGCAGACAGCCTGTGGAAATAAAGGGCTGCCAGGTCAGATAGGATATATCTACATCAAAGACCTATAATCAAATCAAACATATAACAAGGGGTTATTTAAGTCCACAGTATCACCTGTTGGGGCGTTGAAATCACATTTGGTGGTAGAGAGAACATGTATTGAAGAATCACCGACAGAGATCTGATTATCTATCCATCTATTGTCTTTACTGCTTCTCCCCGCAGGGCTGTGTGTGTGTGTGTGTGGGAGGGCTGTGGCGTCTTTTTTTAAACTTGAAAGAGAAAAAAATAATCAGGTAATGATCCGTCTCAAGCTTCCAGACTGTCCCAAACTGAGTCATGCTTGTTCTCTGTCCTGCAGCAGTTGCTCAGCGGTTTAGAAGAGGTTTTGGATGACAGTCTGCTTGTTTTTGGGACCAGGTAGGTACACGGTAACATGGCGCAGGCATGTCACCTCGGTTCACTTCCTGATGGGAAAAAGAACGAGCATCTGAGTCAGCGAGAGGAGCAATATGTCTGTCTGTGCTCCGCTGGTGTTCAGGGCTCTGATGGCAGCAGCTCTGTACACTCTAAAATGATTGGTAGTAGGTTGTACTTTAGTTTATTTCTGTCCTTGTCAACAAAACATGAGTAAAATAGCATCTAGTTGAAAATAACACAGAAAAGCTGTAGGCTGAGGCCCAAGCTTATTTTGCCCATGCACCCTGTATGAGGATTACAGTCGAAAAAACTTAAAGGTACATTGTGTAGGAATTACTCCCATCTAGCGTTGCGGTTGTATATCGCAAGCAACTCAATGGTATTTTTCATGCTGCATTCACGTGAAATTGGGCAGACGGCAGACGGACTACAGCCGCTGCACGTAACAAAGATGTGCTCAAGTATAAAGTAATATAAATCAATGACTATCTATACATACTTACATACATAGACACATGGCATGCACTTCATATTGCTACTACTTGTGATTGGGATACTTTATCATCATGTCTTACAGTTATTTAATACCTTGGTTTTAAACGTCTTTGTCGTTTGCCTCTGTTTAGGGATGTTGAGATGTTCCATGTACTGTATCAATGTCTGGTTGTTATCTTCTGAAATATGAATTCTTTGTGTTTGCACTTGTTCTTGCTTTGCATATTGGGGGAGGTTGCTACACAACATGAACAATAATACTCTGTTTTCTTTATATGTCTTTTAATTGATAATTTTGACCAATAAAGAATTAAATAATCGTCTCTCCTCTCCTCTCCTCCTCTCCTCTCCTCCTCTCTTCTCTTCTCCTCTCTTCTCTTCTCTTCTCTTCTCTTCTCTTCTCTTCTCTTCTCTTCTCTTCTCTTCTCCTCTCCTCTCCTCTCCTCTCCTCTCCTCTCCTCTCCCCTCCCCTCCCCTCCCCTCCCATCCCCTCCCATCCCCTCCTCTCCTGGGTTGTCTGTGTTGCTTTTCGTTCCATCTGTCTTTGAGCATCTCTCTCTTGTGGCAGAGTGCAGCTTTGTGAGAGACAATCAACAGCCCCATTTTTATTTTTTTTTTTGCCATTTTTCCGGCAGACAGCCTCTGATTCATGTGCCCATCACCCCTCTGCCTGCAGGGCCATCCGACCAGCCACAAAAGACATAAGCCTTCAACCATCTCTTTCGCCTTTCTGCAGTCGTTTTCACTGCTCTCTTCTCAGACTTGCATCTCTTTCTTCTCCTCTCATCCCCCTGTCATTGTGTCGTACCTCTGTAGTGGGTCTTCCTCTGTCAGGTTTTTCTCTCTGTCTGCTGTGCACTCATCATTCATTGCTGTTTTCTTCCCTTTATTTGTTCGCTTTTCTTTCCTTCCCGTGGCCTTCGTCTCTCTTCTGGTTTCAGTCTCTCTTCCTCTTGTATCTTAATTTCTGCACTTGTCACTCATGTTCATCAAATGGAGCGGAGAACAATGTGGAGCAGTGTGAGATTTACACAACTGAATTTATATGGAGAAGACAGAGACTGTGTGTGATGTATGTGTGAGATCTTCTTGGTTTCCCTCATCAACCTCATCAAATACACAATCCAACAACTCCAAAACACTGCCGTGGACAAGTTGTGACCTGCACATTCACCACGTTATGAGATAATAATGGAACGTTACAAGACAGAGTTGTTTTAGAGGGAAATTCAGAGACTGCTTGCTGAAAAACTGCCCCTGAAGGCAACACGCATCAACAGTTTTGCATGAATTTACCTCTAAAACAACTCTCGTAACGTAACGTTATTATCTCATAGTGTGGTGAATGTGCAGGTCACATCGACAAATAAAGGTAACAAACCTACTGATAGGGATAATAGCAAATGGCCCAATTTGTGTGAGTGTTGAGCTATCCCTTTAACCAACTCCTTTCTTCATTGACTGAACCCAGCCAATGGGACAATTACACTTCTCGCTCAAAAATAGACAAAAATATGAAAAGCGGGGAACATAGAATCCTTTTTCTAAAAATCTAGGAGAACATAGGGAAGACCCTGAAGGCAGAGAGCCTCCATTCTCCCCGTAACAAGTCATTTAACCATCACAATTACAAGCTGTTTAATTAAGGTGCAAATCTTGCATAGCTCTTTTTTAATTTGGCCGGCATTCGTATTGCTCCGTGGTTTCCAGGCAATCCAGTTGTGTGATTCAGTGCAAAAACGAATGGAAACACCTTAAAATGCAAGAAATCTATTCGATACACTAATTTCATCGCAAAACACACTGATTTTTTTATTACATTTAAAGCTCTTAGAATGAAACACATTTTCACCGGCCTTATTCACATTCATATTTTTTGAGCTCTTCAAAACATTTGAATGACAAGTAAATAGAAACATAGCTGGTGACATTTCAATAGAGCTGGATGACTGAAGCCTCGAACCTGAACAGAGCATCTAACTGACAGGCAGAGACACTGACACCTCTGAACAGGTCTGGTCCAGTCTGGGTCAGTTGATGTTTCCAGTGGACATCACATACAACATGATGCTCATATTGTGATCATACATAATAACTTGACTCCAACTCACTGTGTGCATGTGATTTTATGATTCTTAAAGGGATAGTTCATCCAAAATTCAAATTTCACTCATTAGCTACTCACCTTCATGTCGACTAAGAGCTGGGAGAATTTTCAGAGTCCTCCGTGCCTTCTCTGAGTTACAGGGGGGTCCACGCAACAGTATTTGTCCATATGATGGTTGTGAATGGTGCTCACTTTTCTTCGTCCAAAAAGACAAATGCAGTGCAAATCACGCGAGATTTCTACTGACGCAGGAAGAGCAGTGAATTGAGACACTGGGAGCTTCCGCTACAAACAAGCTTAAAATATAGACTTATTTAATTTTTTTCTGAACAATTTCTCATGTTGGGGCTTCAATACAAGAGGGACATTACAGACGAGCAGTATGGAGGTATTTGATTGTTTTTTGGTGTGTCTTTTTGGACGAAGAAAAGTGAGCACCATTCACAACCATTATATGGACAAATACTGCTGTGTGGACCCCAGTGTAACTCAGAGAAGCCACGGAGGACTCTGAAACTTCTCCCAGCCCTTAGTCCACATGAGGGTGAGTAGATAATGAGTGAAATTTGAATTTTAGGTGAACTATCCCTTTAAAATAGTTTTGGCCTTTGTTACTGGAAAGGTAGGTAAAGGTAGTTGGCTGTTTGTGTCTTCTTTCTTGTTCTGCTGTTTCTTTTCTTGTATGTCTGCTGTGTGTGTGTGTGTGTGTGTGTGTGCGACACACAGAGAGCATGTGTGTGTCATGTCATGTCATGTCACATCACACGTTACTACACGTTGCTGGGGACATGCGTTTCTCATCCATTTATGAAGCCGTCAGCATAAAAGCCAGCCAAGCATCTTAATGACCTATGACTCAGCCCCATGAATAATGTGGCACAAACACTGACACACAAAGCACAGTCGCACTCGCAAACATCGCGACCCCCCACCTCCTCCTTCCTCACGTCGCAACTACAACTACATTGAGAAATATTCATGAGCTATTTCCAGCTATAGTGGCCCTGACTACAAACAGCAAGTGTAATGAAACAGATGTTAAGAGTCTGGAGTGAGGATGACTGACAGCTATAACGATTAAAGTCTTAATTATAGAGGAGAGACGACTGACAGCAGTGTGTTTTACGAGGACTGTGCAAAACACCATCGTCTCTGACAGGAACAGCTGCATCATGTGTTTGTCAGTATCTTCCACAACACGACATAATGTTACACAAACGATGACATTTCTGCCACTTACCAGTTCATTTTTCATGATGGTATATTAACTCTGGTTGAGTCACATTAGACGCAGCCATTCTGTGTGAATGTATGGTCTTTATTGTTATTGTAACTAACTTCCATGATAATACACAGGGGGGTTCTAGGAAACAATGCATGCACACACTCAAAACCTCAATTGCACACATCAAACACCAGATTAGCTCCAACGCAGGCATTTCTTTCTTCTTCTTCTTTTTTTTTTTTTTTTACAACTCTCACTTTGTGCAGTAACCATGGCAACTAGAGTGCAGCTAAGATGTGATTATTGTGAGGCAATGATGTAGGATCACACTTAGGTTATTAGTAAGCGTCAGTTACAAGTCTAAGGCCTCTTGTACCACTACTCTCCATGATGGTGCATAAAGTAAGTCCTGTATGTTTGGATGTGCAGAAAGGGCAGAATTGTCCTCTACAGATGGAAGTCATAGAGATATTGGGCCAAAACGGATACACAATGCACAGGATGAGAGCCAGTAAAGGTCAGTATGACCATGTTTAATAGCCTGTGTTGTACCTGTGTAGCCAACAATGTCAAGATGAAGGTCAAGATAAAGTCAAGAAAAGGTCGACATCCTTGTTACATTAGAATTTGCTAAACTGCAAGCTTTCTCTTTAAAGCAGAACTATGCAAGTCGGCTGGAAATCCTTCGTTGGTTTCTCTTTTTTTTTCCCTCTCCGGAGCTCCCCCACAGGTCTGGGAGGCACATGTCACTGTGGTAAAAAAAAAAAAAAACACCTCCTCCACCCCCTACATGTGCTTATGTTTACTGCTGAAGGTAGAGGGCGGTGTTTGCTAAGCCCTGCTAACATGGAGCTAACGCTAACACTTAATTTCATCCACTATGTAGTGGATGACAAAACACCCACAATGCACCGCGAAATTGAGTGAACAAGCGATGTACACTACTTTCTACTCCCGTATCCCACAATGCAATGCGGTCGTGTTTTGCCAGAGAAGAAGAGGAAGCTAATTAGCATGTTAGCTACGATTTATTTAGGCAATTTACCAAAAAAACTCCTCAGACGTATTTGCCTTCGCTCCGTTTGCCTCGCCCGAGGAGCAGGAGTTTGGCAGCAGCATCCGAACATTAACAGGCAGCATTAAATCAATCTAATTAAGAAACTGTAGTAGAATATGTAGTAAATACGATCTGACGAGCTAAGCTAATAGCCACAGAGCATAGCCACAGAGCCGCTAACGGCTCACGGTCGGGACACAACAGTAGTTTACCAAACCAAACTTCCGATATTTCAACAGTTTATTGTCCGAGTAACACAACCACACATAATCACGTCCTCAAATGTTCCCGCAAGTGTCTGGTTTTTATTTTTATGTGTCCGGTTTGTTTCATACATCCATGGTTTGTTTACATGATTCTCGGCGCGTCTGCTTCCGTCACAGCAACACCTGGCGCATCAGCTGACGCAATCACGTCCAGAAAATTACCGTCTAGTGTCCGAATTCTCCTCCCGTCGTTCCCTACATCGTGTACATGATGTAGTCCACTATATCATATACATGATGTAGTGGATAGGGAGTGAGTGAGTGAGTGGGTGATTTCGAACACAGCCAAAGACACAAAGACACAGACAAATAAAGGTTCCAAAACGCGAAGGCGTGTGTGTGTGTGTCATGATGTAGGCCTATTACATTATCTTATAAAAGATCCATGGTGTTTGTGTCCATGTTAGCCACAAGCCGAACTTCATCAGTCCAAACATTTCATGTTTCCATGGTTTCCTCCGACTTTCCGCACTCAAACCAATCACGATTCATGACACATAGATATATATACGTAGGCCTATATATAGTATCTATGTTCATGACATGCATGACGTCATCTGCGTTCTCATCTCGTACTACCGTAAGGCAGTTTCTCGCGATAGTTCTATCCATTGATGAGATTTGTAACACCGAGATGGACGCCTGATCTTGCAAGTGCGGTTTTCAGCCAGTGGGCGCATTGGCCTAGACCCCATTCACCTCATAATAGGTCACTCAACCATCACAGTGTCTCTGACGCATAATAATTACAGCCCAAATCCTGCATAGTTCTGCTTTAAAAACTCAATTTAATAAGAAATATAGTCCTTAACCCGTTAGGCCCGCCGAACCCGGTACCGGGTTCAGTAGAGCGCTACAGTGATTACTGCCTATAAAATGTTAATAACACGCTGTGGTGTTTTTTTTTTTTTTTATGTTTTCAAAAGACGAGGCTTCAACGCTATCAAAACAACAGTCCGAGTGTATTTTTCTCAAACACAGTTTGTTTGGCAATAATTTAAACATTTAATTCAAAAAATAACAGCTGCGTGAATATAAGGCACAGTCGAAATTAAATGCAGCAGTACACTATATCCGCTCGCTCGACTCAGTCATGTTAGGTGTCATAATTAAACTAGAGAAGTTAATCTTTCTGTTGATACCAAGCAAAACATAGTCCGACCAAACCAGCTAATGTCAGCCCCGTAGCAATGGCGCTGCAAAAGTTTGCATTTTATCGTCAAAAAGTGAAATTCTGTGTTTATGTCTCAATATTCCATCAAATAACAAAGCAAGTGTCACCAAAAGCGACTAATATTGTTTCCTTAACCTTTCGTGGTCATTTTGAGTCTATTTGTATAGTTCTCCGATCAAAACAGACGCCATGACAGCCTATATTGCATACACAGCAGACACACAGCATCCTCACTGCTCTACTTTATACACGGTCCTTTACTTCCACCTACTGGTCGTGTGTTGGTGTTGCAGAGTCAATGACACTGCAGCGATATAGTACGTATCGCGAGCTTTCCAACGAGATCTCATACTCCGATGTGACCTTCGGGTCAACTCGGTTTTTTTCGATGCGCAAGCATACAGACGCCGAAAAAAAAAAAAAGCTGACGGACACCTGAGCGAGAGAGAGAATTGTTAAGCTGTGTTCACACCAACCGCGATGAACGCGATTTTTTCGCGCGACAAATGAGAATCCGTCGCGCTATCGCTCGTGTTTTGACGCGTGACCGTTCGCATCATCGCGTCCCCCCTCCCCTCCCCTCTACTGTCAATCCAGCTAACAGGACGGATGTAAAAATGTGTTGAGACACAGAAAGTGCACTCATTTTACCGTAGGCTTGACAATGGACGAGGTGAAGCTGATCCTTGACGTCCTGGTCCTGGTGTAGCAGGTAAAAAAAACTCCGCTCAGCCCTGCTCGTATCGCGGCCGTTGTACGGTACTTCAGCTGACTGTTGCTGAGTTTGAGGACTTGCTAGCAGCTAGGGTTGTTGCCAGGATCTCCAGGCAGGACACCAACTAAAGTTACAGGCTCTTCATTTCAGCTGCAGAGTGCCTGTCCATCATGGATGTATTATCCATCTGTCTCCGGTGAGTAGCAGTCGGTAGCAGTGTATTGTTGTGTCAGAATCTCAACGCTGATAGGCTGTCGCGTCACGGCGTCACGCGATGTCGCGTCAAAAGTTCAATATTTTCAACTCGGGCGTTGGCGCGATTTTCGCGGCATCGCGTCCATCGCGTCGCGTGTGACGCGCGTATCGCGTCGCCCGGCGCGATTTCGCATCTAATCGCGTCTGTGCATTGACTTTACATGTAATCTCGACGCGCAACAACGCAGCATCGCGTTTGGTGTGAACACCCCTTTACGCACGACGCGCGAGCGCGATTCCACTGGTTTTTTTCACCCTTTTTATTTTTATCAGACTACTATCAGTAGTAATTAAGTTTTAAAATGTCTGAGAAACAGAGGTACTCGGTACTGGAGGCCTTAGAAGAGATTCAGAGGAGAAGTGATGTGGAGTTCACGGACTCATCTGACAGCAGCGATGAAGAGGATGACACGGATTTTATGGATCCAGTTTATGAGTAAGTTATTGTGTTTCTTTTCACATTTTGAACACATTGGCTGTACATTTTTGGCAATTTTATAGCGACTGTAGCGATTTTTGTTTTTATTTCACCTTTTCAAACAATATCAACAGCTGATCTGTGTAAAGGGAAGAGGCACAAAATGGCGACCATACGTTGGCATTTTCTGTCATACTTGCGTTTTGTTGGCATGTTTTTCCACAAAATCAGATATTTTACTTACTTATTTTATGTCAGTGAGTTTTTTACTATTATCACATAGCCCGAAAACCTTTTCAACCTGCCATTGGTCTCATACGTGCAGGCATTTGATAGCTACAGCTACAACTACAGCTATAGTTACTAGCTGTAGTTAGCTACAGCTGTAGTTACTAGCTGTAAGTTAGCTAGCTACAGCTGTAGTTGGAGGGCAGGCTGCAGGGTCAGGCTGGGGGGCTGGCGGGCTGTAGTGCTGCAGAGCTATGGTGTAGCTGTATTAGCTACATTATTATTAGTAATATATATTATTACTATTAGCTATATTTATTGTATTCATTTGTATTTTTTTTTAATATAGTTTTATATTTCATTTCACCAACTGGATAGTCACCTGCTTGTATGTTTGACCTGTGGGACTATTTTATATACAGTATGTATGTGTGTGTGTGTGTGTGAGATATATATATATATATATATATATATATATATATATATATATATATATATATATATATATAAAGAGAGAGAGATACATACATACTGTATTAATTATTTCTGCTGTGTAATTCAAACACTATTTGTACGTGGTTGCTCAAGATTAGTCTCTTTTGGCTCAACACGTTATTATGAATTGGACAGATGTATTGTTCTGTGAAATGATTCTTATCATTTGTCTCCATTTTCAAAGCCAAGAGAATGATGTGGATGAGACCCCAGGACCATCTGGCACCAACGGCACTGCAGCCCCCCAGCCCCCCAGCCCTGAGGCTATGTCTCCTCTTTCCAGTGAGGATGATGATGATGATGATGATGATGATGATGAAGATGAGGACTTCGTGCCACCAGCAAGGAAGACGAGGAAGACGCGCTCCAGTTTTGCCTCTTCCAGTGCAAGGTCACGCTCCCCTGCCCCAGCTCCATCACAGTCAAAGAGGGGTCAGCAGAGACGACGTGGGCCTGTCAGTAAACAGCCAAAGCAGGCTACCTCTGGATGTGGGGATGGTGGTGATGACAAAGAGCGGTGGTGTAATCCAGAAGAGCCAGATGTGGAACCACTGCTGCCAAAATTTGAGCCAAAGCATCCACCAGGGCCCAGAATTGACAAGACAGTGGCATGGTCACCACTGAGCTTGTTCAAGCTTTTCTTCAGCTACAGCACCATTCACACCATTGTCAATAACACAAATGACAATGCAGCCAGAAGAAAAGCCTCAGGTATGCGTTTCAAATGGTCTCCCCTCTCAGTTGAGAATTTTTTCATATTTTTGGCCATAATACTTTATTCTGGGATGGTCCATGTGCATTCAAGGGCAGACATGTGGAGAAGAGAGTGGCCCTACAACTTCACCTTTCCACGGAGCTGCATGACCAGAGATACATTTGAAGCCATTTTTTGGTCCCTTCATCTGTGTAACATCAAAGATGACGAAGAGAACCAGAAAAAGAAGGGAACATCTGAGTACGACCGGCTTTTCAAGATCAAACCCCTCTACAGCCAGATTGTCACTGCTTGCAACTCACTCTTCCAGCCATGCAGGGAAATAAGTATTGACGAGCGAATGGTGGCAAGTAAGGCTAGAATCGGCTTCAGGCAGTACATGAGAGACAAGCCAACCAAGTTTGGATATAAACTGTTTGTGTTGGCTGATTCCTGTTCTGGATATACATGGAATTTCTTTGTTTACCAAGGAAAAACTGCCGATGTTCAGGAGGAGGGTCTCAGTTTCACATCAGTCATGGACCTAATGAACTTTGCACTGCTGGGAAAAGGTTACCACCTGTATGTTGACAATTTTTATTCCAGTCCAGCACTTTTTCAACATCTTGCCAAGAATTGTACAGCAGCTTGTGGAACCATCCGCCAAACCCGCATTGGCTTTCCCAAAACAAAACCTAATGATTTAACAAAGAAGGCTGAGAGGGGAGACATGAGGTGGCTGCGGAAGGACAACCTGCTCTTTGCGAAGTGGAAGGACACAAAGGAGGTGACAGTGTGCAGCAGTTTCCACAAGGCATACAGTGGAGACTCCACACGCAGGAGAGTAAAGGACGATGGACAGTGGCACAATAAAAACATTCCTGTTCCTGATGCGGTCAAGGATTACAATAAGTACATGGGAGGGGTGGATCTGTCAGATGCCCTGATTCAATATTACTCCGTTCGAGGGAAGACGATGAGATGGTACAAGACGTTCTTCTACCATTTTGTAGATATTGCTGTCGTCAACTCCTACATCCTCTTCAAGCACTTGGCCATCGGGAAAGGAGAGACTCCCATGAGCCACAAAAGATTCAGGGAGGTCCTCATGAAGGAGATGGTCCATGAGGCCCAAGCTGCAGTTGCTGCTGCTGCCCCCCAGCCCACTCTCAGCAATACCTGTATGCCAATGTATTTTGGACAAACTGCCACTGACCAGCGGAGGGTCTGTGTTGTGTGCAAGGAGCAGGGGAGAAAGGCGAAGACACCAGTGTACTGCAGCAAGTGCAATGTTGCTCTGTGTTTCACCTCAAGCCGGAACTGCTACAAAGAGTACCATCTGAGGATGTAGCGAACTTTGAAATCACAGCACTCAACTAGCCTAGTGCATACCTTATTGTTTTTTTTGTTTTTGTTTTTTTGTGTGTGCTTTCTTTCACTTTCCCCTTGATTATGTTTTTATTATACATTACACAGTGAATTAATTTATTATGATTATTGATATTCTTTTATATATTCTTATTATTTATTATAAGTGATATTCTTTTATGTATTCTTATTATTTATTATTAGTGAGATTCTTTTATATATTCTTATTCTTTATTTATTATGATTAGTGATATTCTTTTATGTATTTGTTTTTGACTAGTGATATTTTATATATTTATATTTGTACATAGTTTACAGGATTCATTAAAGTTTTATAGTCATAGTCGCATAGTCAGTTTCAGTTTACAGCCAAGGTTTCATAGTTTCAAAGTTACAGTTTTATAGTTTTCATATAGTTACAGTCAAGTTTTCCTAGTTTCATAGTCAAAATACAGTACTTTTACAAGTTTTACTTATTACATGTTATAATAAAATTATTCCATTTGGTGACAAATTGATACAGTTGAGTTTGTTTGTTTTTATTCATCATCATCGTCATTATCTTTATTTGCCAGACTCAGGGTCCATATACTGTGCACAATGGTAGTAGTTGATGGGCCACAAGGTAAATTTCATATCCAAAAGCTCCAGTAAATGGCAGTAGACTCCTGTAATGGACATAAGTTGTATTTTTGAGCCAGTTTCCTTTGGAAGTGGAAAATAATCTATTTGGCACACTCTGGTGCCAAACTGTGCCAAATAGTGCCAAATGAATGTCCGCCTGGTCCTATCCTTACTAAAACCTTTGTGGAGGCTTTGCCCTTTGCTCAAATTCCATCAAATTTGTTACATTTGTAGTCAATAATTTGCTGAAGGTGATCAGTAGCACCTGTGTGCATGGGGTTATTGTTATCATAGTGTTATCATCTTACAAATAGGGAAAAAAAATAGGCGAGGATAGAAATTTCACATTTCTCCTTTGATTTATTCCAATTTACTCAAGTATAGTAACAGACACAAAATTTTTGACACTGGGAATACATTCCCTGAGGTCCCTAGATGTTCCCAGACACCAAGGAAATGCATGTGAACCATATAAGTGTGTAACAATTCTTCATTTACTTTGGGTATGTATTTTTAGGCGTTTTTTCTTAAAATATGGCTAGGGTTTAACAGGTTAATGTTTCAGTTGCATTTCACATGAATAGAATAGAATAGGTAATAAAGATTTAATCTTTATTGTCCACCTTGGGTGGACAATCAGCTGGAAATCGGTTCATCCAACAAAACAAAACAGCACAAATTACACTGGTAACAGAATCTAAAAAACAGTACATCTGGTTAAAATAAGTTAAAATAACAGTGTGGAGTGGGAAATTAAAGCTGCGTTGCAGCAGTGGTCGGGGCCAGGCAAGAGACAAAATAGGAAAACAACAAGAACATCAGCATCACAATGTCAATTTGGCTCCAGCTGGGGTTTAAACTCACAACCTCTGACACCAAGAACCATCCTCTAACTCACTGAGCTAATTGACTGGAAGTGAGACCTGGTGAGTGGCTCCACAAAATGTATGTTATCAAGACAAGACAAAAATCTGACAATACATAAATTGCATCTAGACAACATGGAAATGTTGGTGATTTATTTTTAATGATAAGTGTGAATAAGTGTAAGTGCGAATTTTAAAAAATGCCACTCTTAGATTGACTGCAGTTGTTCCCATGACAGCAGAATTCAAAATGTTGCCAAAAGTTTTTGAGATAAAATTCTGATATTTGCCAAACTTCATCAACCATGATGCCAATATATTGTCAGGAAGATTGAAAATGTATTTAGCAAGAACTGGATGGTATATGTTTACAGTCAAATGTTTTCAAGCACTGTAGGCTCAATTTTTCAAATATCAAAGAGCTGGGTGGTATTTCTGTGCAGGACAGTCTGAAGATCAGTGTAGCAAACTTGGTGTCTAATGAGCAAAAATTGTGGGAAAAGAAAGGTTTAATATGTTTTTACAGTTTTTGAAACAATACAGAGTGATGGACTTCATCATTTGCACCAAGTTCAAGTAGACAAAGGTTTCTAAAGTATTGGGGCTACATTTTGGTGAAAGTTGCAAAACTGTAGCATGTACGTTTGGTTTGGTAGGAATTTTCAAAGTTTTAAAATTTAAATGCTATTCGTAGAGCAGTTCCATGGATGTCTCTGGGTTGGTCACTTGTTTGAGTTGAGAATGCTGATGGCCAGCGGGAACACAGTAGCACCCTCTGGACTTCAGGAGCTGTTGCTGTTAACACAATGAAAAATCCAATGAACATTATTATCACAGTATAGAGCACGTCTTCCCACTCGTTAAACATGTCTTATGAACATCAAGCATCAGGCAACTACATGCCCTCAGTAGACGATTTACATCTCTAGATGTAATCAATGAGTTAATTATTTTCATATAAACTGTGGGATTATCATGATCCTGTATGGGTTGTATGAGTGTAATATTTGTGTTGATAAAATCCTTTTAAAACCTCATTACACTCACATTTACTCACGCAGCAGATGCTTTTATCCAAAGCAACTTACAAATGAGGAACATCACTGAAGCTTGGCTGCAGTAGGAGGCCTTGAGGTAAGTAGTGATTATTAAATCATGGAGATGTTATGGTGTGAGAGGTGTTAGCAGAGGAAGTGCACTCAATGAGTCTCCGAGAGCTTCTTAAGATAGAGATAGAGAGGGATGTGTCTGCTCTGAGAGCATTGTAACTTGTTCCACCACCGGGGAACCACAGACCGGGGGCCTCATTGATTTAACCGTGTCTAGGACTCATACTGTAAATGTACTCTGCAACAAAGGAGTTTATAAAAACTTGCAGGCAATGCTTCTTTTATGACTCACAATCAGTGAAAATGTGCAGATGTGGCTCCACCTCATAATCCTACCTCCCCCAAAAACGTCCACTTTCAACCATAAATAGACAACTCAAAGCACCTCATGAACAGTGATGTATATAAATAACCCTGTTTATTAGTGGTTCGTTAGGATAAGTCACGGCAACAAGTGAGTGAGGAGAAAGTGAAGAGGAGGAATTTCTCTGACAGAGACTGAGGTGTGAAATCTGTTTGGTGGGGTCACTAACTTAGGAAAATCTTCTCACTCAAAAACAAACAGAAAAAAATTGAAAACAAAATATTATAATAAATTAAATAACATCTCTGACGGGCAGACCCCCTCTCATTGGGTCTGGAGGTTTCCCATAAATAAATGAAGACAATAAGACTAGAAATTAAACATAAATGAATAAAGAGATAAATGGGAGAGGGCGATGGGATGGGAAAGGATGAAGTGGGGGAAAGGGAAGGGAATTTAAGGGAAATATATATTATCTTTTTCTCTTTTTTTGTTCTCTCTTTATCTCTATACTTTTTGGGGTTGCTGTATTGTGGTGTCATGTCTTTCTTGTCTTGTGCTGTGTTGTGTCTTTATATTTGCTTGTACATAAACATACTGTACATGGAGATATAGGACGTTCATAATCTACACCTAACTCAACTTTACATTTAGATCCCTGCATGACATCATCAGTAATACCCAGACTAGAGTGGAATATAATACAATACAATATAATGTATTTACTATATGTTTTGCACCTTTCTTGAAACCTTAAATAGAAAAAATGAAAATCACAATAAAACAGAATAAATATGTTTAAAGAAACATTCATAACTTTTACAGTAATGAATGAATGGATGCAGCATTTACTAAAACTAGAGAACAGCAAAAAGCCAAAGAGTACAAAGACAAACAAAAAATCACATCACACTGTAAACATAACTGCAAAATCAAATCCAAGGAGTGTTTCATTCAGTCATTCTAGTGCCTGTTCTCCTTTCTGAACACCCTGATTAAGTTGCACCAGAGCGTTTGTACTCTTTGTCCTGCTTATCTCATTGTCATTCCATAAACATCAACTTGGTCTAATGCAGCCACTCAAATGTCATTTGAAATGACTGTTCTCAGTCTTGGTCTTCCTCATCGTCTCGTTCTTTCTCCTCTACCTCTCAGACTATACTTCCCTCCAGACATCCTCAACCTCTGTGTGACCTCTGGCCTGGTTCGTATTGGTTTCATGTCATCATTAGCAAAAAATTGTGAACAGTTTTGAGTTTTGTGTTTAAATGAAATAATTTCATGTCCAGTTGCTTAATGTGTTTTTATTTGTTATTTAGATCTGATAGTTTATTTAGCTTCGGCTCTAGCTGTGTTCTCCATTAGTGATAGTGATACATATACTGAAAGTAGTTCAAGGCTGACTGAGTTGGAAGTATGGCTTCACAGTCCAACCATACACCAGGTTTATACCTCACTTCTCCCTGTGTGTGTCTGTCTCCCGGGACTTTATTGATCTGTGCTCAACACGACTGTGTTTACTCCTCAGGGTTTAGGATTAGCCCTTAGCATACTGCTGAGATACACTTTCTAATCTTTTAATCAGTGGTGAATATTTATGATTCGATGTCACACTGGATATGCTGTAGCAGAGACGACACTGTGTACGATCCGACAGGATAAAATGCTACAAAAAAAATGAGTATGAGCTATTTTTAAGCCTTGTTGCCTTGTGGAGGTAAATATCTGTACAGGAAGGAGCAGAGTGGTTAACATCATCTGGTCAGTTACAAGACCTTTGACCTTATGGACGCAATATCTCAACAACGCCTCAAGGAAATCCCTCCACACATTGTGAATTGTGTACAAACATTGCCAGTGCTAGCTCGATAGGATTCATTATTGCAATAATTGTGTTTGGCTTGGTTATATAGCAGACAAGTGATTATTTTTGACATGTTTCGACGGTGTACATCCATCTTGTTCAGAAGTGTCACTCAATGTTGGTGTGACGTGTGTCATCAGCTGATGTACCGAGAGTGTGATCACCCTGACAAATTTGTATAAATAAGTCAATGAAAAACACTAGAGTCAGAGATTATGTTAAATAGGTTCTACCATTGAGCTCTTAGAAGAGACAGGATACTAACAAGTTTCACCAGATGGATTTGTCAGTGAGCTTCCTAAGATCTTCCCAACCAAAGGGCTCGTCCGGGATTTGAACCCGGGACCTCTCGCACCCTAAGCGAGAATCATACCCCTAAACCAACGAACCACCTGTCAGCGCAGTTTATTCCGTAACATTTTCAAATTTCGTCTCTAAAAAAAAACTTTTCACATAGACACCAAGAGTAGTTGTCATACCTTATCATCTTTTAAATGTGTACTGATCGTTCACACTTTTAGTTACAAGCCATTACTGCTGCAAACATTTCCCACCGTCTTCAGAAATGTCACTCAATGTTTATGTGACATGTCTTATCAGCTAATGTAACGTATGCTGCCAAATCTGACAGGACGATCACGCCTCCTGCTGTCTGGTCACTCCCTCAGGGCGGAACTCCGGGATATATGGTCCCTGGTCCCGGGTCATCGTCCTGTGGCATTTCTTTTGGTGTTCTTTTTTTCTCTCCATGTGTTAAAACATCTTCCATCTCCCCAAAAAAGAAACAGGAAAGAGACAGACACGAGAAACAAAATACAAGGTGCAACATGAAAACTCTAAGGTCGCTTTCACATCTGAAAGTCAACAATTAAGTTTTGGTCCGGTCTGTGTTCACACTGTCTCTTGTCAAAACGTATCTTTTTTGTAAACAAATGACACGTGGTCTACAGGTCGTTCAGCTATTGGTCAGAAAATTTGTGAGGGAAAATCACTTTCTGTCATTTTTTTCCTATTCATCAACAATGGGGAGCAGCAGCTTTGACAGTTCTCCTTTGTGAGGAGACTGTGGCGGGCTTTCACCGCGCTCTGCTGTCCTGCATGCACACCTCTCTCTGTCTCTCTCTCTCTCTGTGTCTCTGTGTGTGTGTGTGTGTGTGTGTGAACGGCAATAACGGAGAAAGTGTGCTACTGTATGCGGACATGAATGAATGAAACAATATTGCGTTGGTCGAGCCAAAAGCCGAAAAATCTATTTGTGGTTGACCTAATTTATTATTGGAAACACTGCTGTTTTGGTTTGCTTCCTGTATTTGGTCCTATTAAAAGTCCAATAAAGTTCTCACCTGAAGCGAACCGGACCATGGTTCACTTCGAACCGGACCGAGTCCTGACTTTTTTGGGGGACCATGGTCCGCTTGTTTGGTCCGACAAAAGTCCAGACCGTGGTCCGGGGGAGTGTTAACACCTGAAATTTTGGTTCGGACCAAACTGAAAAGTCCTAAAGTCCGGACCAAACGAGGCTAGTGTAAAAGCGACCTAGATCAGCCATCACAGACTAGTGATGTGCAGATCGATACTGAAATATCGATACTTCCGATACCAGGTCTGTGTGCTCTAGAATCGATACTCAGATGAAAATATCGATACTTTTGATACTTCAGTCATTGGTGGTTATTATACATATCATTAACAGGAACACAGTGGAAAGTAACTAAATTATTCAGATCTTGTCTAAATGACACGCGGTAGGAACTACTTTTTCTTCCACCTGGGTAAGTGCGTAACGCGTAAGCTGCTCACAAAGTCAGTCTGCCTCAATATAGTTCAGAGTTTAAAATAAATACGCTAGGCTACTCTTAAGTCTTGCATCCTTAGGAAGCTATGACTTGAAATACAGTACTTTTATTTTATTTCATTAGATTTACCAGGCACATTAGATGCATTTGCACAAAGTATCGGTATCGGATCGGTATCGCCGATACCAGCCTGAATTTTACTCAGTATCGGATCGGAAAGGTAATTTGTGGTATCGAACATCACTATCACAGACCAATGCAAAACAGAAAATCAAATCATGGACTGGGTAATGGCCAAAGTCTTCTATACTGACAACAGTAAACACCAACACTGGATTACAATTACAATTCAACTCTGTTGTGGTTTAGATGGGATGCACAGTGCCACCTCTTCCAGGTTGCTAGAGAACCAATTCCTGGAAAAACTAGGATCACCACCTTATGGTTGTCTCCCTCCACCAATCTAGGCTTTTAGATGGTATTTCTGTTTCTACAGAGTCAGTCAGGTAGTGTTTCGTGCAGCTGCAGTGACCTTGACTGTTGACCACCAAAATCTGTTAGGGACCGTTCGTTATTTATGGAATGGGCCACCGGAGGAAAATGGAGGGGGGTCATGTCATAATATTCTTTGTTGAGGGGTGGGTCCACTAAAAAAAAAAAGGTCAGTGAGGGGGGGTCATTCAACATTTTGTCTGGAGGACACTGCAATGCCCGCAGAAAACAAAAACAAAACAAAAACGGGACATTTCAAAGCTGCAAGCACTGATGACAATGAGAGCAACGGCCCCCGAATCACAACGTTATTTTATGTTGCCCTGATCTGCCCTGAGTTGGTTTCGAACCCGGGTCTCCCGCACCGCAGGCGACGATGCTAACCGCTTCGCCAAGAACTCAATAAGGGTTCTGCCCGCGGCTTAGCACGTCTTTTATGGGTGAGTGAGTTTAACTTCAGTACCGTACAGAGGATACGCTGCCTGCCTGCCTCATTGCGTAACTCTACATAGTCTGAGCAGCACGTACGTTCACGTTGCTTTTGTGAATTGTAAACAAACAGACGCCCCCTCGGTTTTCGCGTCCAGCAGTTTAGCAGCTAATTCAACTGCAGTGATGGATAACTGTACCGGAGACAACTTCATGAACTACATTTGAGGAATAAACGGCAGCTTTTACCTGACGGGAGACCGACGCCTGAGCTACGGTAGCTAACAGTTAGCTGGTTTTACGTACTTTCTCTCTCTCTCTTTCCCTCTCTTTCTTACACACACACACACACACACACAGTTGTCTGTCATATCTGTCGTAAACCTTGTTAATAATACGTTGTTGTTGAGTACGGTTCACATTATTGTTGCTTCGGTTTGAGTGTGGATTAATTGTTAATTGCTTGTTGTGTAATGTGAGCTGGTCCAAAATCGTGATTCTGTTATTGATGAGTTGGGTTTTAATAACAGCTGATAAATGGCATTGTGATGAGAAGGTGTTGCACACATGGTTGTCAAAATGAAATACCGTAATGTAGTGTCACGCGCTACGTGATGCGATGTCACGTGTCGATGGCTGGGGGGGGGGGGTCATGTATCTTTTGATAAGGCTTAATGCAGGGTCATGTTAAAATTTACTGACTCCGACAGGGGGGTCATGTAAAAAAAAAAAAAAGTCCTGTGAACCCCTCCGGTGGAACTGATGATAAATAACGAACAGTCCCTTAATTGTACCTTTGTGTCCAAGTGAATGTTTGTGAAAAATATGAGGATTCCCCTGAGTAGTTGTTAAAATATTGCACTCACTAGGCCAAAATCATGTTTTGTGGGGGCAACGGGACCTTGACCTTTGACCACTAAATTTAGTCAATGTGAAAGTTCAAAAGTTCAGTCAAGATTTGACTCAGATATTCTGTCCATAAATACACATGTACAAGCAAAAACAATTGGAAAAGTTTTCGGCAAACATGACCGTAGTGGAAACATGCAGGAGTACAGGACTTATTTCTAAAGTGTTGCTGTTAAATCAGTGTTGCAGAAAAGTAGTTGAGGTGTGAGGTGAACTTGTGTCGTCCATGGCCTTGAGTCTTAGATAAAGGATTTCATGACACCCATAGCTAACCAGCAAAAAAAGCTATCAAAGCAGCTGCAACTCAACATCTTTTCCCTGACAGTTATTAAATTATCCAATTAAAAACAGAGATTATCCACAGAGATTATCTCACTGGCTCTCTGTTTTGCTCTGCACAGCTCTCATCATGTTTGTTTAGGGGAGAATGAAAAGTGACAGTTCTCTCAGGATGTGTATCCCATATAATTAACCAGAGATTGAGACTGATTTAATGCAGCTCTGAGCTGAATGTCCTCAAATCAAAGAGGGTCCTAAATACTGCTGTGAAATCAGGACTTTTACTTTTGTTGATCATAACCAAATACCAGTGAGCCTCCTGATATGCAGTAAAATGACAGGATTTAAAAGAAACGGAAGGTTTATTACAGCTATCAGTTTTATCAGCCGGGAGGAAACTGCACTAACCCACATACCTGCTGATATTGTGGCCCTTTTTTTTGCAAGTTAAGGTATGAAATGCATGCTAATGCTTAGGTGTTGTATTCGTTCGCTGTCTGCAGTAAAGATCACAGGCCAAGCCACAGTGTTTTGTAGGGATTCAGCTGAGTCAGAGAGGAGACTGAGATAAAGACGCCGCACCTTGCTGACAGCAACTCAGAAAACCTCATCTCAAGATGCTGTGTGTGTGTGTGTGTGTGCGGCATATACTTCTCTATGTTACACTGGCCCTTTGCTAACAGAGACAGGCTTGCAAGGGATAACAGGCTTTGTTGGTGGTACCCATTAATAAGTCAGTAACACACTAGAGTCACTAGTTTGTTGCATTGATTCTACCACTAAGTTCTTAAATGAGACAGCCTACTAACAAGTTTCACCAGATGGATGTGAGGTCATCCTTAGATCTTACCTGTCAAAGGGCTCGTCCGGGATTTGAACCCGGGACCTCTCGCACCCTAAGCGAGAATCATACCCCTAGACCAACGAGCCTCTTAGTTAATCCCTGAAATTTTCAAATTTCTTCTCTCACAATGAAACACAAACTTTCGAGAGTAGCTGTCATACCTTATCATCTTTCAAAAGTGTATTGGTCGTTGACACTTTTAGTTAAGACCCATTACTGCTGTAAACACTTCCAACTGTTTCATTCATACAACTGTGTGAGGCCCTAAAATGATCTGGAGTCAGTCAATGGTTAGCAGAGATCCAAGAAGCTTCAAACTCTCAGTGAAACACAGTAAGACTGTCAAGGTCAATGGTTACTAAAGAGCCAACATGCTTCAATGAACACTCAGGAGTCACTATCATGTTACATATATTCTACTTGTTAGCTCATGGCCAGGATATTTTGTAGTTTCACCAGACAGAAATAAGGGCATTATTGAATGATGATTCTTAGGCACTAAAGGGCTGATCTGGGATTTGAACACGGGACCGCTCGCACCCAAAGCGAGAATCATACCCCTAGACCAACGAGCCTCTTGCAAGTAAACAGATGCCACAAAAGTTTCAAATTCTGCCCGTTCATACAGGAAACAAACTTTTCACAGATAGTAGTTGTCATACCTTATCATCTTTCTGTATCATATGTCAGCACTTTTAATTACAACCCATTAATGCTGCAACCTTTCACTGCAAAACCTCAAATGTCTTACCAAGAATATTTGTCTTATTTCTAGTCAAAACAAATCTCATTATACCTAAAATAAGACACATCACATTAAAAAATGTGCTTGTTTTTAAGACATTTTTTACTTTTTTCAAACATATTTTCACTTGAAATAAGTAGAAAAATCTGACAGTGGAGCAAGTTTTTCTTTCTTATTACAAGCACAAAAAACTTTTTTCTACATATTTCAAGTTAAAATTAGTTTGAAACAAGTGAAAATGATCTAAAAACAAGTTAATTTTTAGGTGACGAGTCTTGTTTTAAGTGGAAAGAGATTAGTTTGAAAAGAAATGAGACATTTTGACAAGAAATAAGACAAATATTCTTGGAAAGATTTTGAGTTACCCCTCAAGAGTCCGGTGGGCCATAATATACTCTGCATTGGAGACACGACGGGACAAAAGCTGAGATATGCTGATATTATAACCGGCTGTGGGTAAGGCAGCAAACTACAGGGCTCTGCTAAATCACGGAACATTCATTTAAATCAAAACACATTCGCTCTTTGCACGGTCGACCAGCAGCCATGAGCTCCGCGCTAAGAGAAACCAGCATAGCAGCACTACAGAGCCCAAAAGCATCACCCGAGTTATTTATCAGCGCTTGTGGGCTAATATCCCTCCATAGCTCTCATCAGCCAGTCCCCAAACAGCCCACTCCCCCCCCCAACCCCAACTCCCCGAAGTGCTTACACAGGCTACCTAGCCTTGGCAGGATATGACACGCCATTAACCAGCCGCCATGTCATAACGCTTATTTAGAGACATCTGGAGCTGAAAATACTTCATGACTTCTCCCCAGACCTCCATGGATTAAAATGAGGGGACCTGATTAGTTTTAAATACGGAGAGGGAGGGAGAGGGAGAGAGAGATAGGGGAGCACAGGGGGGAGAGAGAGAGAGAGAGGACCCGGTAGAGGAGTCCAATGGTGACAGTACAGCCATAGCTAATGTGATTCCTCTGCCATGACTCATAAAAGAGGTATATAAATACCCACACAGGGCCCTGTCACTGACACGCAAACCCTCCCCAGCTTTGTATAAACCCATGAGACAGAGAGAGACAGAATTTAAAGGGCAGGAATTTTTCTTTTTCCCCCCAGAACTGTGAACTTGTATTTATGTTGCAGCGTGGAAGGTACTCTATGTGCATGTGTGTGTGTGTGTCTTCTGCACAGCTGTGGCAAGGGGAGGGAAAAAAGAAAATTAGGAATAGTGAGATGGATGATAAGGGGGATCCTGGAGCCTAAAATGAGTCGAGAAAATAAAGGGGAGTAAATGAGAAAACCAAGATGGGGAGAGGAAGGAGGGGGAGAGTTAAGGTGGGGACTATTCTATATCCCTCATTCTAGACGAGCTCTGTTTATAGCCGGTCTCCACCTGCAGCTGTTAACACACTGGGGCTCGGGGAGAGTTATGTGGAGATTATACAGCTCACATTTGCAGCTGTTGTGCCAAAAGCCAAAAGCTCGATATACTAAATAGTGATGTGCGGAGGGAGGGAGCATCACGTGCTGAGCTCAGGCCACTTTTATACCTTTTATCTCCAACCTCAAGTCCTGTGATCACACCAGAACATCTCACCGGAGACAACCCCCCGTTTAACCCCGTAAAACCCTCAGCAGCCACTGATGGAGCACTGAGGTTTGTAGCAGACAGACACTGACAGCTCTGCTAAATACCTATGTGGTAGGTATAGGGTTCAAGAAACGAATCAGCAGCTATGTTTTCTTTTTTCCGGCGTCATTCCAAACATCTGGCCCCAAAATCACAGAGCACTAAAAAAGTTTCAACATTAAAAGCACTTTTATATTCCTTCAGGTTGAAACTAGACTTACCTCCATGTGTTTGTCTGTCTGCTGCTCCGGCTGGTTTCCCATCACCATTGTTGATGGTTTAAATATTACTCATTACTTATACTGTACTAGTATTAAACTGAGTGATTTGTGCTTTATGGAGATGGGCCAGGAGATGAGACACATCTGGGCTAGAGAGACACCAATGAAACACACACATCTGGACAAGAGAGTTGTCTTGTTCCCTTAATGTGCCCTTTAAAATGTGTTATTTCTATACTTTGTCTCAACTGCATTACGTAATGTTTTTTTGTGTCATGAATGTTAAAAAATATTCTGTTATACTGTAACAAAGTAGATGGGGTGTCATCTCTGGATAGCGAAATATAAAGATGGTGATTTATTTGGATTTATGTGGAAAAAGATATGTCCTTCCTGGTAATATCCCACAAAATGTCCATTATGAAGCTCAAAATTCATATTCATCAGCTATCATTGATAGCTTTTAAGGGTTAAACACAAATCCTCAAAATCATTGGTGAGACTTACACAAACAGACTTCAAACAAATGTGTTTACAAATATTTTATATGGCCCAACATTTAACAAGGATGACAAAATAAGGGTTACATGCTTTCATTCCGACATCCCACCATTTAGACATACCACCATTCCGACATACCGCTATCTCGACATGCCATCGTCCCATCATTCCGACAAGGCTTTCAATATAAGGAAATGTGCGTAACAGGTGACCCCCTCATACTTCTCTGGACTCTCTCTATCTATCTGGCCTGTCTAGCCTCTACCTGGTCTTTTTTACTAAACTTAACCAACTCCTTTCATCATTGCCTAAGCCCAACCAGTGCAAAATCATTTGGGGAAAAAATACGCTACTAAAGGAATTGACGGAAAGGCAGGATGTTTAAAAAAAGAAAAAAATACCATCATTCCGACCATAGGAGGCAAGAATTGTCAGAATGATGGGATGGTAAGTGTTGCCATTTAGACAATTAGAGGTCTATGCCGGACTGGTGGGATGTTGGAATGGCTGTTGCCCCCCAAAAATAATGTATCCAATAATTATTTTCACAAACATATTTAGAAAGTCATTAGAACTCAAGCTTGGCAAATGCTGAATTTAGCACATTTAGGGGTTTATTCTATGGAAGCATCAAATATATCTTTGAAACTTTTTTGGATACTATGGGCCGGATTTACTAAGATCTCAGATAGCGGACGCTATATTGTTTGCGCCCGCTATAATATTGCGAGTTTGGTTAGTGCACGCAAAACAGGTGATCTACTAAGAGTAACCCGCTAAATGAAAACACGTGCAAACCGCAATATGTAAATGAGGGTTTTGCGCGTGGTAATCGTTTCCGCCATGGAGAGAGTGGACAGAGAGCTGGATGGACGAAGGGACAGAATGACATTTGATCCGATGCATAATGACAGCATGTGTGTTCATCTCTCTCGCGCTCTGTTTAGATAAATAAACACAAATCGCTACAGGGCCCAACTCGTCATATAGTGACGAACAGGGAGCAGCTGCAGCGACAATCACACACCTGTAATATGTGTGTGTGTGTGTGTGCCGCCCATGATCGAGTGGATTAATAGAGAGCTCAGGTGGGACACACAGATCTAAACGCTCTGACCACTGACCAGAGGGATCAAACACGGGTGAAGGCAGCGGTGACGTGTCTCAGTCCGGGACCGGGACTGAGAGACGGAGCTGAGCAGCCAGGTACTGGGAGGAGAGGAGCCAACGGAGCGCACTGCAGGACAGACGTGCCCCGTGCGTAGCGGCGCGTAAAAGACTTTTAACACAGCTGAAAAACTGTTACAGAATTACCCAGACGTGAGGAAATGCAGAGCTGTAAGATCACGGGGCTCTGACAGGTATCAAATCAATAAACGCATACGTTTTGGCAAAGTTGTATCAGTTAGTACATGGTTTTCAGACGTGGTGAATAAAGACGCAAAAACAGCCACCGCAATCTCTTCCTGGTTTGGTAAATCACATTGCACGCACTAAATAAATCGATTTGCATCTACTCCTCCCAGTATTCTGCACGTTCTTGCTGAAACGCCCATATTTGCATATTCATCAAGGCAAACACGCTAAATGGATCGCACGTGCTATTCTGCTCGTGTGAGGGACGCAATCCTCGGTGCGTCCGGTTAGTAGATCAGGTTCCACATGTGTTTGCGCGGGGGTCCGCCCGCTATTCAGACATCCCGCTATTCCGACATGTCACTATTTAGACATCCCGCTATTACGACATCCCTCTATCTAGACATGCCGGTAGTCCGACACTTTTTGATACCGCTATTCCGACACGTCTTTTTTATTTTTATTTTATTTTTATTTTTTTACAGCTGCGATACCCAGGCGCGTCTCTCTCTCTCTTTTCTTTTCAGCATGTCTATCACTGGTTTGATGAGGGAGTAATGTTCTTAATCTCAACAACTCAACTATCAAGTCGCAAACAAAACTGACACACATGATAAACAGAAAAAACAGACAAACAGAACTATGCTGCAGTTTGTTTGTCAAGTTAACCTGTGACCTTCAGCACCACGGACAGTGCCGCGGATGAGCCGCGGAGCTGCAGCTGTGAGCGTCTGGGCTCTGGGCTTATGGCCTGGGGCCTTATTTATCAAAACTGTAAGTAAGCAGTGTAAAACTGCTGCTACTAAATGTTTTGCTTAGGCCTACGGTGAAAAGACACCCAAAATATTTACACCTTTTTCAGATCTATCAAACTGTGCGTGCACAACTCTGCACCTCAACTTTGATAACTGGATCCAAGAATGGTGCGCAGTTGCGCACGTGAACACACCTCCGCCCCCGGAACGCCTAGACACAACCATATGGTCAGCACGTGCATATTAATTAGCCATGTGCGCCCTGTGGAGCGACAACAAAGTGACAACGAAGACAACAGGCGGAGGGGGGGGGAGAGAAAGCGAGATACATGGCATCGGGCAATAAATCAGGCAAAAACCTCCCAAATCTCAACAAAAGGGAGCAGAAAAAAGAATAATCTTATGTAATCTGCCCCTTTATTCCAGACAATCTTTTTTTCTTCTTTTACCTATGTTAAAACGATGTAAAGCAGCAGGATAAACTCAGGTGACAGAATAATAACAGTCTCAGTAGCTGCAGATCAGTGTGCGCTGCTGCCGGTGTGTTTTTAAACTTGGAGGGTTTGTTTTTTCTTCTCTAATAGGCCTATGTATTTGTGTATGAGAAACAGTGTCTCAGATGAAAAAATAAAAATAAATCAGAAGGACACGTCTGACTATAACGTAATCAATCAATGTCGGAAAAGCGGAATGTTTGAAAAATAGTAAAGTGCCGCTACTCCGACAATGAAAAAAAAAAATGTCGAAATAGTGGGACGCTTAAAAAATAATGTTAATGCCGCTATTCCGACAATTAGAGGTCAATGTCGAAATAGCGGCATGTCGGAATAGCAGCATGTAACCGTTTGCGCGTGCAATCACGTTTGCACACGTTTTAATACACGCAAACCTTTAGTAAATTCGGCCCTATATGTATCCCTGTATAGACTGACTCATAAATAATAACCATTAGTTACATATTGTGGAGATATTTTGTTCACAAAGCCAAAACTGTGTTTCATGAGGTCACACAATCGCCTCATCTTCAGTCGGTGCCTGAGCCAAATCTGAAGAAGTTCCATTGAAACGTTGCGTCCACGAGAGTGGGATGTACAAACCTTCAACATTGCCTCTGGCTGTCGCTGGTGCAGAGGCAGAAGAATCCAAAAGGTTAATCAAACAGAAATGTTGTACATCTCTAGTTTAAAAGGCAAATCCTGCTCATTTAAATATTCCAGATCTGAGCGGCAAACTCGTGCTTATGCATTATCCATATCTACATGGCCAACATGTTTTTGTTTTAATGAAATTATTCTTAAATTCCCAGTGAAAAATACACAAGAAAAATGTATTTATTCATTCAGACAGCACGTTTACTTTAACAAATCTACTTTTCTTCTGCCAGACTGCAAACTGTCAACAGCGAGTGGTAAAATGCCACATGTTAGTTTGGTACAAACATGCAGATGTCTTTGTTTTTAAAGTCATTTACATACGATAGAATTATCCGTAACATATGTTTCATCTTTACAGCATTACCTTACTGCTTCTTATTCTGATGTACTATATGTTGAGCTGTTCTTTGTAAAATATGCAAACACAGACGCAGAACATGGTATATTTCACTTGTTCACTGTTCCCTGTGTAAGTGAGTTCACAACCTCTGTGCAGTCATTTACAAGAAAACAGGAATAAGCATCTCCAGCCACGTCGACGTGTTGATGCGTCTGTGAGGTTCAGAGCTGCTTTGATCAAAGGAACAGCAAAGTTACTGCGTTCATCCTGTGGGGAACTAACATGTCTGTACAACACAAATCCATTCCATGTTTATTTGAGGTATTCCAGCCTGGACCAAAGTCCTGGATTACCCCATGTGGAGCTAATGCAAAATGTCAGAGGAGAGTTTGAAGTGTTTACACCAATCTGTTCCTGATGTGTTTGTTTTTTTTTTCTTTTGTGGATTCTATTATTTTCATCACAACACTTCCTGTTTGTATCATTAAACTGCCCAGAGTGACTACATACATGGGTTTAGGCTGAGGTCAAGCAAACAAAAGGAAAACTAAAAAGTGGTGGATTCAGTCTGTTACTTTGTTTCTACAGTAAATATATGCAGATTTTAAAACTCATAAATATGTAAATAATGGATAAAAATATTTTTGAAGACAAATTTTGCAAGTAATAAACTGTAGACATACATTTTAAGTAAATGTACTCAAATATACAATATGAATGAATATAACCCTTACAGTATTATAAATGTATACAGCTGTAAACAGGTGAGTTATACAGTTGTGATGTTGAAGGTGATTAGCTGCTGAGACACTGACCTCCTATAGTGGTTGATGTTTACCACTAAATAATGATCTGGGATGATTGTAACACTTTTTGTCTCAGCTCCTATAACTTGCAAAGTGTTCAAGGTAGGACTCTCAAATTGTGACACAGAGTCCCCTCATTTGTCCTCTACAAATAGCAATGCCTTAAATTTCTCAAAGTAAATTACAGAATTCACTATTTGATGTCAAATGCAAGGAGTGGCACTGTTACAACCTGCCCCACTACCGGGGTAGGTTGGAACACAACTGTAGCAGTGAGAATAAAAATAAATAAATAAATAAATAAATAAAAAACATGCAAAATGTTCCAACACTATAATCTTCTTATGGTTCAGTATGAACAAAATCAAAAACAAAAACAAAATCTGAACTCATCACTTACAGCTTAATGAAGAACAGAGTGGTGTGCGTGGTCAGTGGTGTGAGTCCTAACATTAGGAGAGCTTTCTTAAAGAATGGGCCTCATTCACCAATATCTTCTTAAGAACCTTCTTAGATTCTTTCTTAAGTTGTTCTTAAGAGGTTCCTTAAGAAAACCCTACGTCAGATTCATCAACGCGTTCGTAAGCCTCAGAATTGTTCGCAGCTGTGTTCCTACTTGATGAATGCCATCTTCTCGTAAGTTGAGGGCGTGTGCCAGGTGAGTCTAATTAACATAGGATTAGCATAGGTAACCGCCCCATCAATGCCCGTAAAAGGGCATGAGACTGCAGGGCCGTGTGCACACAGAACCCACAGGCACTGAGCAGAGAAGGTGAAGTGAGAAAGAAAGTTGAAATGCTCAAATGAAAATCTGGGAGGGAGCACCAGACTCCAAACATAAAAAGAACTTAAGTAGTGAAGTGGCGCTACTGCGGCAGGAATGAAACAAAGAAACAAAAGAAAGGCTTATATTTAGTTTATATTTATATTTAGGCTATATTTAGTAGCATCAGCAGTGGATGCAGCTCTTCGGTTGTTATCAGAGAGACCACACTCTCACGTGTGCCATCATAAATATCATCATATTATCACATATGAAAAAAAACAGTTGTGTGTAGTGTGAACACTTACAGTAAGTGCACTGTTGCAGCCCGCAATTAGGAAAAAAAAAATCATATCGGCAGCTGTACCCCCCCCCCCCCCCCAAAAAAAAAAAGAGAAAAAAAACAACTGATATGAATTAAGTGTCTATAATGTTTTTTAAGAGACTGCAATGATTTGTCAATTATTATTAATAATATATATGATTATTAAAAACAACATACAAGATAAGAAAATAATTCTTATTCAAATCATATAATATCATACAACTGCAGAACAAAAGAAAATGCTTTAATCGGTTATTTTTGCAGAAGTCTCAGCACCTAAAAGTGCGTAAGTATACTCCTGACTGTTCGTAGATTTTGTTCTTAGTTAAGAACAAATTCTGGATAAGAAAACATTCATGAATGCCACAATCTTCGTAAAAACTTCGTAAGTAGGACTTAAAGCTCCAGTTGGTAAGTTGACGAAAGTGAAAGTAAACTCCGCGACTTGGTCGGAAATTTCAAGACAATACTCCGTCAGGTCCCTTTATGAACCTCTGCCAAGCGCCCCACACACACACAGACACACACAAAGTAGCCATAAACGCACCCACAGAAGATGTACCGTACCCATAGCACGACGTGTAGGAGCGGCGATTGGCTGCTCCTCCTGCTCCCTCTACCTGACTGGTGGAGAATCGTCGGTCGCAGTGGATTTTGGCAAATACGATTACAGGCTGTAGGTGGAGCCAGAGGAGTTGGATTTTGTCCTAAATTACTCATTTAATGTCTGACCATCAGAATATAGTGACAGTTCCAGCAAATATGACTGAATAATTGTTACCAACTGAAGCTTTAAGAACAAATTTGTTCTTAAGAACGGTTCATGAATGAGGCCCAGTTTCTGATAATACCAGTGAATGGTGAACATGTATGAATGGAAACCTTCAGCAGGAGGTCAGAAGCTGCTCATTGTCCATGTTTAATTCCAGGAAATATGGTGACACTTAATAAAGCAACAAAGATAAAATGTGTTACAACCATCCCCATCCCTCTCAGTTATTGTTTGAGCAGCAGCATGGTGGTTTGGAATGAACATCCATGAAATGACTCACATTTCAACTAAAAACCTGCTCTTTCATCTTATAGAAGTTGCCTAATTCACACCTCAACAGTATTGATACTAGTCAACATTTAGACTCAGTCCAAAATATTAGTTTCTGACCTAATAAAATTTTGTTTTGACTGTAAAACCTACACACTCCTTGACACAGCCATGCAAATTCACATGCAAGGTCAGGGAGGGAGTGGGTTGCTATTGATCACGTAACTCTAATGTTGTCCCTTGTTGGTGATAGTGATGCTCTTACAGTACAACCATCCCCAGTCTCCCCTAATAATTGCAGTGTTATTTAGAATCTGATTGGATGAAAACCTAACCAAATATTGCATTTGAGTGAATCTACTTCTATGGTGACTTTCACCCTGCAGAAAAAGTCTAAATTTGATTATTAGGATGCAGAGGCTAAAACTCTGGGTAATTTCATTGTGACACGGTTTGTAAATGAATTTATAGACATCCATCCTCCATAGATTTCTCAGTAACTGGTGCTCAGAGTAAGTTGCACTGATGCTAACAGTGGCTGTGTGATGTGTTAATGTTCTGATTTCACTTGAGATACGAGTTGAAGAAACAGGCAACTTCTGGTGCCCTGATTGTTAAAAACAGTCTTCATCTGAGGCAAATTATGTTCAGATAGAATATATGATTCAAACCATCTGCCAAATACTGATCTCAAGACAAGGAATATGAAAAGGATGAAAACAGCCTCACACACGCTCGTGGTGAACAGTGCAGACTGAGAAGCTGTGAAGACATCCTGAGCCCTCATTAGACGCTCATGCTTGAAAGCCATCAAGCTCAAATTACATTTCAAACTCTAAGAAGAATACTGAATGTTAAAGCGGCCGACTCACAGGAGAGAGGAGCCTGGTTTGCTCATTCTGTCAACTGTGGACAAAACAGAGTAAATCTGAAAGTTCTGAAAGAGTTTGGAGCGTGGAGATCCAGTGATGCAGCGTGTCGAGAACCACAGAGAATAGAATTTGTCCATAAAAAGTAGACTTCACGTGAGACCCTCAGATCTTTACATGTCATCTTGCTGCATCTTAACACAATCAAATCTGCCTTCTCTGTATAAACATGTGACATATTCCATGGTTCATGCTGAGACGCATGACTATCTGGGTTTACATAAGTCAGATCTTCCAGTTATAATTATTATCAATGTCACATGATGTTTTTATTAACCTGTGCATGTCACACGGCTGTAAAACGTCTGTTCTGAATAAATGCATAGGCACATGTACACACCAGATCAGAATAGATCACCTCACATGTAAACGTTTGACATGAAATCTTCATTCAGAATGATTCATAATAATCATTTATTTATATAGCACCTTTAAAACAAAGTGCCTGACAATCAAATACCATAAAACCATACAGTGGCATGCAAAACTTTGGGCACCCCTCGTCAAAATGTCTGTGCTGAACAGTTCAGCACGTGAAAGATAACTTGATCTCCAAAAGGCATAAAGTTACACATGACACATTTCTTTTACATTTTTAACAGTATCATTTCTTTTTTCATTTTCATCTTTTACATTTTCAAAATGACAGAAAAGGAAAAGGGCCCATAGCAAAGGTTTGGTCCCCCTGCATAGTTAGTAGCTAGTAGCACCCCCCCCCCCTTTGGAAACTATCACAGTGTGTAAATAGTAAATATCTTGTCTGACACCTTGGTCAAAGTTACCTGAGAGCTCAAAACTCCTGGGTTCAGTGATGCCGGTAACGCGCTACTTAGTAACGTGTTACTCTAATATGACCACTTTTTCCAGTAACAAGCAATCTTACGCGTTACTATATCCAAACCAGTAATCAGATTAAAGTTATTTATCCAAGTCACAGTGCGTTACTAGAGAGAAATTGAGACCAGGAGGAGTCGGTAAATTAACAATGCAGGATGCAGTTAATTACATTAGAAATAGCATGAGGGGTATACATGAAAAACTGTGAGATAAAATAAGACAGTAGTGTAGTGTATTTTCTACCTCCTAATTTGTAAGTAATTTACCCTGAGAGTTACTTTTGTGTTTAGTATATAATCCACTTCTTTACTTTTATCTTTAGAATTGTCTTTCATCTCCAGGTGTGTTCTTTGTTTGCCCGAAAGTAAATGACTGTTATAATATGAAACAAGGTTTTGTGTAGACTGAACACTATATATTTACGTTAGGTCACTTTTTCTGGACACCTGTATTTGGTTTCCTTCACCCATGTTTAAGTTAGCCTAAGGATAACTGCCTGGTCAGGATGGTAAATACCAGAGGGTAATTTGGACAGGTTAGGTATTGTCTTAGTTTATGACCATCCTGGTCACCCACATCCTTCTGTTTAGAGAGGTGGAGGACCCAGAGGTCTCATATTGGCTCCAGAGACTTCTCAAAGATTCGGCTTTTTGACACTGTATCTTTTTTTGTAATAAACCATTTTTTACCATCTACAAAGAAGACGTGTCAGAGTGGTCATCTTTTCATCAGCATCAACATCAAAATATACCACAGTAGTGAAAGGGCGGTAACAGTGATGGGGAACAAAACAAATAGACCACATTAAGACAGGGAATAAAACAATGATAGGAAACAAAAAGAAGAATATTGAGAAGAAAATGACATCACATAAAAGCGAGTGTCACATGACAGTTGCTTGACTGTGATGTCTCAACTGAAGGCTGATGAATGTGCAGCTGGTTTGGGTTGGTATATACTCTAAGCTGCAGAATCAGACTCAGAGCGATGGATTCTTCCCAGACTCTCTCAGATCATTGGCTCATGAATATTCCGACTCAGGATGCATACGCCCAGCATAACTCCTCTTCCTCTGACACCGAAATAAACAAGTCACACCGCACCTCGAACTCGGGAGACCTCGCTGCTCTTTCCACGGCGGAAAGAGTCGATGGAGGCTGATGGAGGGTGACGTGCAGCGGCGCAAGATCACAAAGCTGAAAAACGCACAGACGGCGAGTGTGTAGAAAAGCAAAGGAGCGGGGGGATGAGGGGGGGTGGAGGGGCAGAATGAGCCCTCTGTGATTTTCACGAGCCCAGTCCGGCCTGAGACTAACGTGACTCTCATAAGAAGAAAGAGAAAGAGAGCCTCTTTCTTGTAATTGCATCAGCACTTCGTTAACAATAATGCAATTAAACAGAGTGCCCTGGAAGACATGCAGCTAACAGGAATCCCCCCCACCACCAACACCACCCTAACCAACCACCACCCCCAACCCCCCTCTCTCTGTTTTTCCCACATGAGGTTGAGGCATGTTAATGTGAATTGGATTCTGCTTGTTATCTCTCCAGTCACCCTAATCTGATCCCTGGGAAAGTCAGGGAACAAGATGTCGAGTCAGTTGAAAAACTTCCTGGCTGATAAGGGACGGCGTGGATTTCTTTTCCCACAATGCTGCACGGCTGCAATTTAAAAAGAACCGTTGTAAAGGGCACCGCACGGGGGGAAGGAGGAGGAGGAGGAGGAGAAAAATGAATTTGTTGCTCTCCAGCTAAAATGTATGCAGCCGGATACAAAAGGCCCCTACAATAAATCCTACCTTCATGAAGTTTATAATAATCAGTGCAGTACAATATCCACTTCCAGCTTTATTAAACTCCTTTATGTTTATATTTAGACTCTCACAGCTCTTCCTGGGAGCAATCCTGCTCTGGTTTAAAGGGACAACGAGGATTTTTGGAAAAGCAAAGTGTTTTCACACTACATTTATGAGCCTCCGTGCGCACCGTGAAATTCTTTGACCGGTGCAAGACAGACTCATGTTTTCATTCATCAAGAATTAAAGTCAGAGGTTCGAAGACGATCACATACCGTCGTAGTTCCGACCATAAACGGCGATTCGGCTGCGTTGTTCCCATGACTCGCCACAAAACCGAAAGTAAAGAAACGCTGGTCGCAGTGGCGTCATTTGGGTATGGCGGTGTATGGCACTCGCCATACCTTGACTTTGGTAGAAAATGTTCAGAGTACTGGCACTTATAGATTTTAACCCCTGGCGTACCGGGACTTTTTACGGCGTACTGGGACGGCGTACAGTGTCCTGTTTTAATTCTCTCTGACCGATTCGCGATAGTGTTGCCTCTTTCTCACCTGCTCCTCTCTGCTGCTCCTCTCTCTCTCTGTCTCACTGAGGGGCGGGGCTGCCTCGCGCCGTGCGCTGTGTCTGTGAGAGCGCGTGTACGAGTGCACGCCGCTGCATCATAGATGTAACTCTGACTGTATAACTCCATGTGCTGCAGACGTGAATGTGGAGCGACTAAAACCTTCGTGAGTTATAAAGCCATCAACATGACTTCCCAGTGGTGCCTGCTAACAATTTAGCCTACCACTTATTCTACATGCTTAAATATGAGTCATATTTCAGTGCTTGTTTGGCTAACACTAGCTACTTAGAGCACAGTAAAATGAAAGCTCTTATTTGAGAAACACTGTGAAGCTGCTGCAGTCATCTTGTTAAGAACAGGCTAATGACAGCTGTCTGTGGAGTGTGGAGGCTGTTTATCTTGTCACAAATCACAAAAACTTCTAATTGAGACAAACAAGTCCCAAGCAAGCCCCTGTCTAACATTAGGCTACCTGAATGTAGTGAATCACAGCAGCAACAGGAGGAATCACTCATTCAATTTAGTTGTGAAAATTTTAATTTGTTTCCAGATTAAATTTATTCTGACTTTGCTGTTAAACTTTGCTGTTCTTACTGTAGAAAGATGTGGCCTACTGTAGATTAGCAGTGAATGAACTCATTTTGCAATAATTTGTTGACACAAAAGAAATTAAGACAGGATACAGACACCTTTTACGGAGTGGATAAACTTAAAATAGCCTATTCATTTGTCTTCAGAGATTATTTACAAATGGATTTTAACAAGAAAATACTTGTTAAAAATCTTTGTAGAAGGTGAGTCAGGTCCCACGTGTCCTGGAAAAACCTGGAAAATGGTTATCCAGTCATGGAAAACACATGGAAATTGAGAAAATGTGTCAAAGGTCCTGGAAAAGCTTGAGTTGTCCTGGGAAATTATTTATCACACTATTACATCAGCTACCAGCTCTGTTTGACTTTTTCAGACCCCACTAATGATTTATTTTCCAAAGTTATATGAACCCTTGTGTCCAATCCATAGCATTGATAGTGATAATTCAGAAAGCTTCGTGATTTTGCTCTCAAATCACACCAGATTGCTGCATTTCAATTTACAATGCGCACAAATTTCCGGCCGGGGGGCTCTACCCCTCGGACCCCCCGGGGAGGGGTTGGTCCTTGCCATACCTTGTCTAAAACTGAAATGACGCCACTGGCTGGTCGGCTCGACCAGCATTTCCGCCACCACTAATAATAACAAATTAACGATAGAGACAAAATTATATATTTATCGAAAATGGAGCCATTAACAAGTTTGGGTAGCGGAGATTCATCCACATTAATATGAGACTTTTTTATTGTCGTGGAATTTTTCATTCTGCCGATGGAGAAACTCCTCGTTGTCCCTTTAATACACAAGAAAAAGGTTCAAACCTGTTTATTTGCATTTAATCTGAGCCATCATCTTGGCTCAAGGTGCTCCAGTTGCCTAACCAGAGATGACAGTGTGGACGTGGAGCTCTTTACACAGAAGACATCCACCACCCTGAGCCGCCTCACTGCAATTCCTGTGCAACACTTAAATGCACCACTTCATTCACTCTTAAACACACTGCCGGTGGGCGCAACACAGCCAGCAATTTGTCACCACAATGTAATAGGGGAAACAATTTGTTAGTACATGTATGTAATTTCTAGGCAACTGGGGGGGGGGGGGGGTTGCTGTAAAACAGCAGAACACACCTTTTCCATCAGCTACGGTGTCCCTGAGAGCTCAAAATTATCCATTCAAAAAAACAGAATGCAACTGGGTAGAGCACATATCACAACTGTAGCAGCCCATGGTTCCAATTGTCCTTTGCTGCCTTAAAGTGGAACTATGCAAGATTTTTATCTTAATTAAACATCTTCAGAGTCCTGGTACTGGTTTAGTCAATGACTTGTAACTAGTTCCAGGGAGAATGGAGGCTCTCTGCCTTCCACCTAGCGTCTCTTGCCGAAAACCTTGTAAGATCAGAGCCTCTGACCCGGTGTCCCAGTTCTCGTCTCTACGGCACCGCCACACAAACGTTACGCGCCCCGTAACCTGTAATCTCTTGTTTATGACAGATAAGACTACACAAATATGCACATGGTAATGTGTGTTGTTGATTTCACAAACAGCTGAAGCTGAAGCTCTGTAGAGACAAAAAGAGAACAAAAAGTGACCGGACTTGCATAGTTGCAAGGAAGGACAGTGCACGCACATCCAAGACAGTGCGGGCAGGTGCAGGACAAAAAACAACAAGAAGAAAAAACAAACGATGTCCGCACAACTGCTATAGAGTAGAGTAGAGTAGAGAATACTTTATTCATCCCTAGGAGGGAAATTCAAATTAGTCCAGTGGCTCACACGATAATGACACAAAAAAGAAAGAAAGATAGAGCAGGGACGCCGGACGGAGCAGGGCCGCCGGACGGAGCAGGGCCGCCGGACGGAGCAGGGCCGCCGGACGGAGCAGGGCCGCCGGGTGGAGCAGGACCGCCGGGTGGAGCAGGACCGCCGGATGGAGCAAGGCCGCCAGGTGGAGCAAGGCCGCCAGGTGGAGCAGGACCACTGGATGGAGCAGGGCCACCGGATGGAGCAGGACCTCTGGATGGAGCAGGGCCACCAGGTGGAGCAGGAACCGCCAGGTGGAGCAGGGCCACCGGATGCAGCAGGACCGCTGGGTGGAGCAGGGCCGCCGGGTGGAGCAAGGCCGCCAGGTGGAGCAGGACCACTGGATGGAGCAGGGCCGCCGGATGGAGCAGGACCTCTGGATGGAGCAGGGCCACCAGGTGGAGCAGGAACCGCCAGGTGGAGCAGGACCGCCGGATGGAGCAAGGCCACCAGGTGGAGCAGGACCGCCGGATGGAGCAAGGCCACCAGGTGGAGCAGGACCACCGGATGGAGCAGGACCGCCAGATGGAGCAGGGCCGCCGGATGGAGCAGGACCTCTGGATGGAGCAGGGCCACCAGATGGAGCAGGGCCAACAGATGCAGCAGAACCGCTGGATGGAGCAGGACCGCCGGATGGAACAAGGCCACCAGGTGGAGCAGGAACGCCGGATGGAGCAGGACCTCCAGATGGAGCAGGGCCGCCGGATGGAGCAGGACCTCTGGATGGAGCAGGGCCACCAGATGCAGCAGAACCGCTGGATGGAGCAGGACCGCCGGATGGAACAAGGCCACCAGGTGGAGCAGGAACGCCAGATGGAGCAGGGCCGCCGGATGGAGCAGGAACCGCCAGGTGGAGCAGGGCCACCGGATGCAGCAGCACCGCTGGATGGAGCAGGACCGATGGTGAAGGGGCAGCTGGGTGGATCAGGATCATTGGTGGAGGGGCCAAATCATTTTGCTTATCTGCCCCACTACTATATTCCTTCATCTTGCAGCAAGGAGAGAGGAGCCGTCCACCACCGCTGCTTTCCTGGTCAGTCAAGGTGCCATGAAGTGGATGATCCAGGCCGTCCAGAATTGCCTCCTCCTTCTTCAGTGCTCAAGTGCCTCAGGATGTTTAGTCTGTATCCTAGCAACAACTTCATGGAGAACTTCAGATGGAACGTAAGCAGTTGCCATTGGGTGGGCTCTTCATCACTCTTGTTGGGCAGAGAGTTGATATTTCCAATGATGACTGACCTCAGAAAGGACCGATAGGACATCTCCACCTCCCAGCCTTTAACTTTGCACCAGCAGCAGCACGACAACCACCACAAAAGCACCTCTTCATCTCATCTGGGACAGGATGGATGTCCTCCAGATCTGTCCATTTTCAATGAAAGAAGCTCATCTCTAAAGAATCTCTTCTGCCCACAGAAGAATCCATCAGTAGATAACAAAAAACACAACAACAATAAAGCAAAGGTTGAGTAAAAACTCAAAAACTCAGAGCTACCAGACTTTGCTGCTCCCAGGTGAAGCGCATGTTCAGACCACTTGGGTCTTCATCAGGTCATCTGATGAAGACCCAAGTGGTCGAAACGTTGTCCTTATAATACATTTTTGGGAGCTCGATTATAGCAGTTGTGCGGACATCGTTTGTTTTTTCGGACTTGCATAGTTCCCTTTTAAACCTGGTTTAGTTTTTTAAAAATTAAATAAGTCTATTTTTCAAGCTTGTTTTGTAGCGGAAGCTTCTCGAAGCTCCTCTTCCCGGTTCGTCAAATTTGGATGAACTGGGAAGAGGACGGACCCTGGTTTGTCCAAATTTGATGAACCTGGAAGAGCTTCCGTTACAAATAAGCTTGTAGCTTGAAATATAGACTTATTTAATTTTTTTCGGGACAATTTCGCATTTCGGGGCTTCAGTACAAGACGGACATTACATACGAGCAGCATGGAGGTATTTGGATGTTTTTTGGTGTGTCTTTTTGTTACGAAGACAGTTGGTATCCATTTGCAACCGTTATATGGACATGCACTGCTACGCCGAAATTTCAATTTTGGGTGAACGTTCCCTTTAGAAATAGCGTTAGGCCATAGCATGAAGGAGAACCTGGAAAATCTTAATGCTGGAAATTATATTCTGAGCAGACCAATCACAGCTCTTCGGACTGATTTGCCTCAACACAAATTCCTTGGAGGTTCACGTCAGGTGGCATTGCAGGGGTTCGGGGTGCTGTGGTTGCATGCTGTCATTCCGACATCCCACCATTCTGACATCCCATCACTCCGACATACCACCATTTAGACATATCACCAATCCAAATTACCGCTATTCCAACAGGGGGGCGACCCCCATTCCGAAGGACCGCCATTCCGACAGTCCAACATTCCGAAAATCCCCAAAGGTCCGTCATTCCGAATTTCCGAGGGGCCGCCATTCCGAATGTGTTTTATTTTGAAAATTTACCGGATTCTCTTGTGTTTCTGTGTTTGACTTCCTGCCCGGCTTGACACGATCCCCCGCAGCAAATAGACCAGACGCTGAAATGATCGCGCCACAGGGACAGCCCCCCCCCCACTCCGAAATTTCACCCAGGCGCAAGCCTGATGCAGCCGCGGCGCTCCTGCTGAAAAATAAATGTCCTTGCTTTGTGCTTTGGTTTGGTTTAGACAATGTAGAAAGGAGTTGGTTAAGTTTAGTAAAAAGATCAGGTAGAGGCCAGGAAAGTCTGCTAAGTCTAGTATGCACCTCCTCTAGGAGTCGAACCCTGATCACGCACGCCGAAGGCAGATGCTCTAACCACTGTGCTACCATAGCTTTTGCTGACCCAGGTGCTCGGTGCCAGGTGCCATAAACAATCCCTTTGACTGACTTTTTTTCAGGTTCGGAATGGCACCCCTTTTTCAAAAGTAGTTAAGCATGAAAGTGAACATTCAGAATGGCGGCCCTTCGGAATGGCACCCTGGACCCATTCCGACATGCCATCGTCCCACCATTCCGACAAGGCTTTCAATATAAGGAAATGTGCGTTACTCAACAGGTGACTCCCTCCTACTTATGTGGACTCTCTCTATCTATCTGACCTGTCTAGCCTCTACCTGGGGCCTCATTTATCATTGTGGATACACGCTTTTTTACACGCTCTTTCCCCCATTTTGTGCGTACGCACTTTTCTCCGCCTAATTTGGGATCTATCAAACCAAAACTTGTCGGGAGTAAGAGCAAAAATTTACGACCAGTCCGACCATGGCGTACCGGCATTTACACGCTTTTTGAAGAACAAGAGGAATTGGCGACGCCGCTGCAGAGTCAGAGAACTGCAGTATGCGAGGGAGAGAGGAGCGCGGACACTGTTTGAAGTAGCAAGTGGTGGTGATGATGACCCCCCCCCCACCACCACCACCACCACCACCACCACCACCACCACCGCACACGTGTTGACGTCGGCACTTTACATGAAAAGCACAGCGACTCAGATTTTTCCCCTGTGCATTTACACTAGTTTGCTCCTAAATACTGGCTTTATAAAACGAATTTCGTTTTCTTTTGATATCATATTGATATTTTCCCTTGCATGTAGGCTACACCTCTTCCACAACCAGTCTGTCCAGTCTGGAAAATAATTTCTGCGACGTGCGTGTGTTACGTAGCCAGACTGGACACACAAAGCAAGCAGCAAGCCCAATAATGTCGGCGCAAATCAAAGCAAATGAGAAAACATGATCGATATTTTTTGTGTGAATAATATTTATTGTATTTAACAAAACTGGGTGCTGCCCAACATCATTTTAGGAAAAGTCACAGACTGGTGGACTTCAATGTTTTTTTTTTTTTTTTTTTTTTTTTAAATATATAGCTATGCACAAATGAAAATCAAAGTCTTCCAGTGAACGGAAGTTGGGGGTTAGTGGAAAGGGGTGCAAAGTACTGACTGGCAGTGGAAACCCTGCTTTAAATTATTATGACATAATCTAAAATAAGGGGCAGAATAAATATGATTCTTCTTCTTTCTGTTCTGTTTCATTTAGATTTGGGAGTTTTTTGTATTTATTGAAGCCTTTCAATGCAAGATGATGTTTCTGACTGATATTGCCGTGTTACCGTGTATCTCGCTTTCAGAGAAATTCCGCTTCTTTCTCCGCTCTCCGTCCGTCTGTTGTCTTCACCGTCTTCCACTGACGTCATTCCACACGTTTCCAGAGTGCACATGGCTACTTAATATGCACGTAACTGATTTGCATTGACCACATATGGTTGCGTGGGGCCGTTTAGGGGGCTGGGTATGAGGCGTGTTCTCATCCACGCTTTTCTCAGGTCCGGTGTGATCTATCAAGGGAAATACCGTGCAGCCGTGTGTACGCGGAGTTTGATAGATCTGAAAAGAGTGTATATTTTTTGGTCGTACGCACATTTTGCCTTTCCGTCGTACTGAAAATTTAAGAGGACTTTTACACGCTCTTTGATAAATGAGGCCCCTGGTCTTTCTACTAAACTTAACCAACTCCTTTTTTCATTGTCTAAGCCCAACCAGTGCAAAATCTTTTGAGGAAAAAAAAACTACTTGAGGAATTGCCGGAAAGGCAGGATGTTTAAAAAAGAAAAGGAAAGAATACCGACATTTCGACCATAGGAGGGAAGAATTGTCGGAATGATGATGATAATGATTGATAGAAAATTAAGTGTTGCTATGTCGGACTGGTGGGATGTCGGAATGGCGGTTGCCCCCCGGGTGCTGCAGACGGCTCTGTGAGGGTACACTGTCGATTTGACGCAGAAGCATAAATCAAGCTTGTCATAGTCTGTGTCCCTGTGTCTTGTGTCGGTCTCACCGTCTTTGTGGTTGAGTTATTTCCTGTTTTACTTTGAAGTTCCTGTCTTGTCTTCCTGTGTTCTCCTGACTGAAGAAGAGAGGAGACGCTGCAGATGAGTGCACATATAACGTTATAGCCTAGATGACCGTTAAACGTTCTTTCCTTTACATATGAGGACCACAGTTTCACACATATACAACAATCACACAAAAATATGCATTAAAACCTCAACAAATAACTTATAATTTTTAAATTCTAGCCATTTAAGACGAGGGTCGCCATGTTTTGATTCGGAGCTCTGAAATGATACCCGAGTTTCCAACCTGTAACTTCCGGGTTCCACGCCGTTCAATTAATTTTTTACAACTCAGAGCTTGTCTTTTTCCGACTTCAGAGTTGTTTTGAACGCAGCATTAACTTCAGTGTCTCCCTTTGTCTTTGTCGGGTTGTCTGCGTCGATACCTTGTGTGTTCCTTGAATTTTCCCCAGTGTTCGTGCTCCCTGAGTTTGTTCCCGTAGTAAATAGATACCTTGTGTTACATTGCACCCGCTTTCAGAGTCTGCATTTATCTCCACAACTACCTGACAAAGCTTTACTTTGGGGTTTGGTGGTCTCATAAAAGACCTGCTACAGTTCCAGACGACATTACAAAATGATTCAGGTAAAACTATTTTCACTCATTGTTGAATCAATTCTGTGTTCAAGAGTCAAAGGTGCACGTGTATGAACCCTGACAATGTGCACTTCTAAAAAAGAATCATCCAGTCTGCAATAACAGACAGTGACTCCTCATAGTTCACAGTCGAGGTTACAGTAAAAACACCAAACAGGAACCAACAGTAAACAGAAAATAAACTGAGCAAACATGAAACAGACATTCTCTCTGCAGGGCTTTACCTCATTCAATATAGTTCAAAAGAAAGGGAGCAAACTCCCTAACAACAATGGTGTTAGTCATTTATTATCTGTTTTTTTTTCATATGCAGAGCATGCCTGGCTACACCCAGGGAAGACATTTATTCACCCATGTTAATGTTTTTGGAGGGAAATAAGAGGGGTGGAGAAACAAAGGGGACAGACAGTCGCCTGCTCTGTCTTCTCCAAGGAGGCAGACGTTTGACCTAATTAGTATGCAAACGTATGTGCCGGCGCGGGAGACTGTTGGTGATTTAAGGCTGCGGAGGAGAAAACTCTTTCCTGCCCTTCATTCATCCATCCACTTGTGCTGCCTTTTGTGCCCCGTAGCCCTGCATCTCCATGGCCTACATTCACTCCCAGACACGGTTTGTGTTTGGGGGGCAGCTGGAAGGACACGGCCAGGCGGGTAAGAAGACCCAACATCCATAAATTAAGAAGCGAGGAAAGTGGAGAAAGCAGGACACAAGCCTGAACTGTTTTTTTTTTTTTTGCTGTTGTTTTTTTTTTTTCTTCTTGTGATGTGACTAGGGTTGCAAAGGGGCAGAAAATCCATGGGAATTATGGGAATTTATGGGAATTAACTGGAAATGAAGTGGAAATTGGGGGTAATTTAAACAAACTCTATCACATCCAAACATAAATGTAAATATTTTGTTTTGTCATAAGCAGACATCCATGCAAAAATAATACAATTAAAAAAGCATGACACACATTTATTTGTGAGTAGGACTTTATCTCTATATAAGTTTTAATTCTTGTATGAACAATCAATTATTTTACTAAACAACAAAAACATGAATGGTGAGTAAAATATTACTTACTATACTGGTTTAAATCTGTTTGTTTTAGCCAAGATTATGCTACAATTTATTTTCCCCAACTATATTTAAGGTCCCTATTAAGGGCCAACCTTCAATTTTGTAAATTTAGTATTTTTTCCTGTTTATTCCCATCTATTCCCGTTAATTCCCATATATTCCTGGTAATTCCCATATATGGAAAGTTTCCAACTTTGAAAATTCCTGTAATTTTGCAACCCTAGATCTGACGAGGGAGCAGCAGTTGGTAAAGGAGCTTTGTTTGTTTGTGTGGCTGTCTTCCTCGCATTGTCTCAGACAAAGAAACATTTAGTCAAGCACACAGATGATCCTCAGACCGGGGAAGACAATGGAGGAGAATACCTCACTCCAAACCAATACCTCATTCCCCCGGCAGGACCCACACAAAGCTGCGGTAATGATGATGTAAATCTGAAAACAAAAGGCAAGAGAGGCAAAAGACGGAGAGGAGAAATTGAATGAGCGTGTTGGCATTTTGGTAAGAAGGACACTCGGAGACCCCCGCTGTTCCTCCGCATCTCGCATCCCAGACACACTTCTCCCTCATCTCGTCTGGCCTTTTGGAGTGAAAGACATCAGCGCTAATTGTCTGCGATGGTTTTTTTTTTAGTCCCAGGAATAAGACGAGGAGTCAGAGAGGACGGGGGAAGGATGGAGACCAGACGAAGGGCAGACGGGACGATGGAGCGGCGGAGTGGTGGTGGTGGGAAGGAGTGAGGGGGGGGGGGGGTAATGAGGGAGAAAATAAAGCAAAATGGAAGTGAGCGCGGGAGGAAAGAGCAAAGAGGGGTGTGGATAGGCTGGAGGGCAAAGAAGGAGACAGAGGAAGAGAAAGAGACGGAGTAGCTGCTCTAAACACAGGGAAGTCATCGAGACACCGTCCATCCACAAGTGGGAACAAGGTGTCAGTTATTAGGACAGAGGACACCTTCATATTCTAAAAGATGTAGTGGAGAGACAAGAGGAGGGAGGTGAGAGGAGATGTGAAGAGGGGTGAAAGAAGGTAAAGAGAAGTGAGGAAAAAATGAAAAAAAGTAGGGGAGGAGAAGATGGACAAGAGGAAGAAAGGAAAGGAAAGAAAAAGAAATGAGATAGAACCGTTAAAACAAGAAGAAATCAAAGGATTCAGTAAAGGAGAGAGGAGAGCAAAGGGAAGAAAAGGGAAAGTTAAGAGAAAGAGGAGGGAAGGTGAGAGGAGATGTGAAGAGGGGTGAAAGAAGGTAAAGAGAAGTGAGAAAAAATGAAAAAAAGTAGGGGAGGAGAAGATGGACAAGAGGAAGAAAGGAAAGGAAAGAAAAAGAAATGAGATAGAACCGTTAAAACAAGAAGAAATCAAAGGATTCAGTAAAGGAGAGAGGAGAGCAAAGGGAAGAAAAGGGAAAGTTAAGAGAAAGAGGAGGGAAGGTGAGAGGAGATGTGAAGAGGGGTGAAAGAAGGTAAAGAGAAGTGAGAAAAAATGAAGAAAAGTAGGAGAGGAGAAGATGGACAAGAGGAAGAAAGGAAAGGAAAGGGGAAATGAAATAAGAAGATAACAAATCAAAGGATTCGGTAAAGGAGAGAGGAGAGCAAAGGGAAGAAAAGGTAAAGTTAAGAGAAAGAGGAGGGAAGGTGAGACAAGGAGAAAAATTAGGAACCTGACAGGAGCAGAGATGAGGGAGGGAGGAGCAAAAAGAGGAGAGGACCAGACAATGTAGGAAATAAAAAGGACAGAAGAGCAGTAAAACAAGAGAGAGGGATAAAAAAAAGAGGGCAGAAACTAAGGAGGTAAGGACAAGAAAGGAGAGTGGCGTAGAGGAAGGAAAGGAAAAGACAAAGAACAAAAAAGGAGGACAAGACAAGTTCAGAGAGGAGGAGAGGAAACGAGACAAGATGGGCGGAGGAAAGGGAAGCAGAGCAGGACGGACAGAAGAAGATGGGAGGAGAGTCTTAAATATCAGATTATGTCTGATCCACCGGTCCGCTCCAATCATCCTCACCTGCTTTTTTAAACTAGAGTCAGTGAAAGTGAAAATACCACAACATCCAGAGCCGCCCGAGCAGGAGACGTGTAATAAAGAACACTAGTGAGCAACGTGTCACCGCCGCTCAGTGTCCACCGCCGCGTCTTTTCATGTGGACCCGCGTCTTCATCTGGGAACAGACTTCAGGACTATTGAAACTGACACACACTGAACTCCTCACACAACAACTTTTTCCGCCTGACACACACACACACACACACACACACACACACAGCTGACTAAAATATATTTTGCTACAAGATGCATCCACAGTGATTCGCTGACTTTTTATTCTCAGCAGCCGTTGGGTCAAATGTTGTTGTTTTTTCACCAATTATTGTATAATTTGCGTTTCTTGATAATTATCAAATGTTCGGATGTTGGCAAACTAAACTAAGATGCTGAGGATGGTGAAGATTAACCAGACTCATGCTGACGCCGTTGCTAAAATAGATCTGACCCAGATCAGACAGAGAACTGACATCAGATCAGGAATCTATGAAGGCAGATTGTGAGGCACCAACACATCAGCCATCACATCAGGGTATTGAAAGAGAAAAGTGCTGATTGGTTCAGCCCATTAGAACCACGAGCATTGCTGTAAAGTCTTTAATGCAAAACACATTGTGATCAGTGGTGGCTACTGGTCTGTCAAAGAGTGGAAGCTCATTTTGGGCCGACATCATCGTTCATACATCGAACTAGTGAAAACTTTATTAAACTGGAACAAAAAAATGTGAGAATTATGTTAGGTAGAAACAAGGAAATGCTATAATAGTGTTTTATTTACAGTGTATGGTATGTACAATGGAAATGCAAATACCAAGAAATGAGCTGCCTCAAAAAAAAAAAATCTGCAATCGAACTGAACTTGAAAATCCTCCAGTAGCGATGTATGTTTCAAAATTGCTGTCAATCAAAAAGGGATTCAGCCTTTAGACAGATCATCCAATCATCAGCGTCCAGGCCCCGCCCATTGACTCCCAGAGATGCTGACAAAAGCATTTATACAGCATTTATCCAATGATCATCTAGATTCTATTCTCTGGCGCCCCAAGTCCATGGACACTGAGCTTCAACAGGTTTAATGAAGCTGATTTTGAACAAACTTAAAGGGATAGTTCAACATTTTGGCAAATTAGCCCATTGCCATAATCGCTATAGTCATAGCAGTATAGGTTCGTTACCTTTAATTGTCGGTGCAAGCTATTTTTAGAACGGCAGAGCGGAGCGGCGAGCTGCTCAGAGCTACGCTACGGAGGCTCATGGGATTTCTTGGTTTCCCTCATCAATCTCATCAAATACACAATCCAACAACTCCACAACGCTCTGGTGGACAAGTTGTGACCTGCACATTCACCATGCTATGAGATAATAACAGAACGTTACCAGACAGAGTTGTTTTAGAGGGAAATTCATGTAAAACCGCTAATGTGCGTTGCGTTCAGGGACAGTTTGTCAGCAAGCAGACAGATTTACCCTGTATTTACCTCGAAAATGGCTCAGTTTCGTAATGTTCCATTATTATCTCATAGTGTGGTGATTGTGCAGCTCACCACTTGTCCACGAAAGCGTTTTGGAGTTTTGGGATTTTGTATTTGATGAGTTTGATGAGGGAAACCAAGAAATCCCTTTAGCCTCCATAGCGTAGCTCTGAGCAGCTCACAGCTCTGCTCCGCCGTTCTAAAAATATCTTACACCGACAATTAAAGGTAACAAACCTACTGCTATGACTATAGCGATTTTGGCAATGGGCCAATTTGCCCAAAATGTTGAACTATCCCTTTAAAGTTGAACATGTTGTATTTTTGACATTTAGAGAAAGCAGGGCTTCACTTGCGGTTTTAGAGCAGTAACCCCTGGTTGTGAAACGCTGCAACAAGAATAAAATATTCTGGGGCCAAATGGAATAAAATTGCTACTTTTCTGTAGAAAACCAGGACGTTGGTGCTGCTGTAGTTGACCTGCAGTGAAAAACATCACATAGTTGCCCATGGTTATGTTCTCTGAGAAAACCAATGGAACATGTTCTTAGGGATGTTTGTTGCCACTAAGTCAGAAACACTCACATATTGAACCACTGGGTGAATTCAGAGAGAGCGCACTGGGCTGAAGGAGAGCTATAATTACAGCTGCATCAATACATCACAATGAGAATGCAAAGTCTCACATCTACAGAGCAGGAACCAAAGCACCATCATCATCATCATCCAAGCCTCACTTATCTGTACCGCAGAATGATGAAATGGAAAAGAAACAATAAAACCATTAAGAAGCTGACAGAGGTTAATAATAGTAACTTAACGAAGTGAAGCAGCAGGAACAAAAGCTGGATGATGGAGAAAACAAAGAAAGCTCAGTAACTAATGAGGTGTGAGGCTGAGCAGAGCAGATGTTGACTCACAAACAACCGGTCACTGCTGCCATGTTTACCTTATGTTATAACAGCTTATAAAGGATTCATAAAGCTAATTAATGATCTAGTTATAAACCATTTATAACTCCTCTGTATAGGGCACTCATTGAAATACTTACCTAGAGTGTTGTTGTTGGATATTCGTTGTATATATATAGTATATATTTATACAAATATATTACAGTATTTTATTTTACAATATTGTTATTTACGTATTTTTACTCTATTTTCATTTCTGTATCTTTAATGTAAAATCCAGTATACTGTAAGTACAATTAATTGAAGCAACCAAACATTTTCCCATAATCCTTCACTATTTACAATAATATACACATTTTACAGAATATTTCTGCACATATTACGGTAAAATACTGTTCAAATTACAAACAGTCTACCAATATGTCAAATGGTTGGGTGAACAGTTTGAACGATCAAACATGGTGCCATGGTTTTTCAAGCCCAGGGTTCACTCATTTCTAGAAATGAGAAAACACCTATCTCAAAATTGAGCACAAATATTCAACAGTAGGCTATGAGTTCTTTCAACTTATAATTTTTTCGGAAGACTGCTTAAGTTTGACACCATAGTGTGACTATGTATGGTGTAGCCTAATGATTTGTGATTGGATGGGAAAAACGGGTGTAGTTCGATGACCTCATGATGGTGGCGAATGGTTGTTCACCCAATGAAAGGTGAGGAGAGTCTTATTGTAAAGTGGCTCCAAATGATCATACAAAATCTCTGTCTCTGTCAGGAGTCCTGTTTCCACTTGTATCCATCCAACATGTTGAAATAATTAACAAGAATGAAAAGCAGCAAACGAGAAGACAAAAGTATCAAGTTCCCAGAGTTTTCTGTTAAAGACTTTAAACAGCTTAGATTGGAACGGGCCGACTTTTCATAATCCAAATCATCATAAGAATCCTACCGTGCTATCCCACCATTAGCCAGAATCAAGTTAGTAATTCAGAGTGGAGATGCAAACGAAACTTACTGGAAGATTCATTTAGCATTGTGTTCTTCTTTCAGCCAGTCCTGGTGGTGGTGGGGGGGGGGGAGTGTGATCAAACCCATATGTGTGTTTGTTTTTTGTTCTGAGGCGCACAACAGACCACAGAATGAAGCGTGGAAGCCAGAACTCTCAGCAGCTTGCCGGGGAATCGTTGAGTAATTGTTATTGATCAACAGCCCCATCAAACCCCTGCAGATATATTACGGTCATTCTGTGCAGTGGGCAGTTAAAATGGGGAATTATTTTTTAAAGGGATAGTTCACCCAAAATTGAAATTTCGCCTGCGCCCCGAGGACACGGCAGAATAGAGCTTCTGTCCGCTGGAACATCCGTCCAGCCACCACTCCCTCCCCACTGGCTTAAAGGGATAGTTCACCCAAAATTGAAATTTCACTCATTATCTACTCACCCTCATGTGGACTAAGGGCTGGGAGAAGTTTCAGAGTCCTCCATGGCTTCTCTGAGTTACAGGGGGTCTCGGCGTAGCAGTGCAGGATGAATTATTATTATTATTAACATTATTTTAAATGCTGCTATGGGTATCTGGGAATGCCTCAAATGGAAATTTTGTTGTATGATATACAATGACAATAAAGCATCTTAAGTCTTAAGTGCATGTCCATATAACGGTTGCAAATGGATACCAACTGTCGTAACAGAAAGACACACCAAAAAACATCCAAATACCTCCATGCTGCTCGTATGTAATGTCCGTCTTGTATTGAAGCCCCTAAATGTGAAAGCTCCTCTTCCCGGTTCGTCAAATTTGGATGAACCGGGAAGAGGAGCTTTGAGAAGCTTCCGCTACAAAACAAGCTTGAAATATAGACTTATTTAATTTTTGTCGGGACAATTTCGCATTTCGTGGCTTCAATACAAGAGGGACATTACATACGAGCAGCGAAGACAGTTGGTATCCATTTGCAACCGTTATATGGACATGCAGTGCTACGCTGAGACCCCCTGTAACTCAGAGAAGCCACGGAGGACTCTGAAACTTCTCCCAGCCCTTAGTCCACATGAGGGGGAGTAGATAATGAGTGAAATTTCCATTTTGAGTGAACTATCCCTTTAAGCCAGTGGGGAGGGAGTGGTGGCTGGACGGATGTTCCAGCGGACAGAAGCTCTATTCCAGCGTGTCCTCGGGGCGCAGGCGTAAAAGCACTCCACATCAACACAATTACAAAGGAAGAAGAGAAGAAAGTGAAGAGAAAAGACATGAAGAGATGGGAATGACATGTGGCCCTTTTATTTTGTGCCGTGCTACCGTCTCTCTCACCAATCTCCCTATTTTTTCCTAAATGTAAGCCGTCCTCCGCTCTCTCTCTCTGTCCTGCTCCGTTTGTGAATTCTCCTCACGCTGCTGTCCTGAACACGCTGCATGGACCTGAGAGAGGAGATGCAATCGCAAGGCGTGTAAGAGGTGATCCTGATATCCTCGACACTTGTTACATGGCCTGAAACTAATAAATCACTCATCAGGAATTCCGGCACCGCCACACCATCGCTCACCAAACGTTGCTCGTTTGCACTGCAAATCCACTTTTCCTTTAGGATCAGCAGCAAACTCATCTGTTAATGATCAGGCAGACAAACAGCAATAAGACCTGAAGCATATTATGCCATATCACACAATTAGATCAATCATTTCAACACTAGTGTATGCTGTGGTTTGAAGCAGCAGGTGACGTTCAAGATAAACCCAATGTGTATAATCGTACCTTGTAATAATGGGCTCTATGCACAGCTCTACTACTTCCTGAACGTAATGCTGCTCCTTTATTTCCTGTCTTACATGGTTGGTCAAAGTGATTAATCCAGGTGTGTCTGAGTAGTCACAATGGTCAGACACACCTGGATTAATCAGGTTCTTGACCGGTTCTTGGATCTGCAGACAATTCATTACGTTAATGTTACTGAATAAATGCAAAAACAGTTTAATGTGCAACTTCCATACATAGACACAGACATAGACTTCCTGTTCCATAAAAATCTTTGCAGAAACATTTACATGTTCACGGTGTAGTGGCAGCGAGCCTCCTCGCTTCAAGATTCAAGTTTGTTCTTTCCTCTTTGGTCACAGTATCCTGAGGGAAAGCCCCACTTGCAGAAATATGCAAATGAGAATATTATTGTGCTGCATTTATGTTATTCCATATTCATCCCCCCTTTTTTTTTTTATTCTTTTAATGTGCAAATGAATGCAACATAACACCAAGCTGCCTCACCTACAGTGCATCCATCAGTAGTCGTTGGGAGCGCCGCAGATGTCGCCTGTCACAGGGTTCAATAAAGTGTCTCATGGTGTTAGCCCAGAGTAATGACAAATAGTCACTTTTATCCTTTGCTGTAGGATTTACATAGTGTAAAGTGGAGTTTTTTTGTCGGCTGATATTAATATTTTATATATGCTCTTAGGTTTAAGGCTGCTGACAGCTGCTGTTTCAACAGTTTTACACCAAGTCATTTACATAGCACTACAGCGCGCCCATAAAACAGGCTTGTAAAACGTCAGAGTACATCATTGTCCAACCATATTAGACAAAAGGTCACAACCAATTTTAGGTCATAACCCATAATTTCACACTATTGTTGAGCTGAACATGTCTTATCATGGAGCTCACTGTGCATGTGAGCCCTCAAGTGTACAGTTAAAATACACTGGCAGCCACTTCTCTATTAAAAGACCCACTTGTGTTCTCATTATGCTAACCTGTTATCCGTCTGCTTTGACATGCCTGTATTGTCTTAACCATATTACCACAGAAGATGGGTACACATACACACAGTGTTGTACACATTTGTCAACACATTAAGCATGTGTCATTGGACGCCCTTTGTCCAACATGCAGACGGGTTTTTCTTCTTTTTTTTGGACAACACAGCCTTTTGTTTGCGGCCCCTGCTGCAGAACCATGTCACCAGACAATGGGGGCATTGAAAGTGAATGTGCCCTGACACACTGGGGCTCCACTGGGTAGTGATCCAGGAGGACAGGGCCCCCTGTAGCACAAGGGCAGTAGTACTTAAAGGATGTGTAGAGTGTGAGTTTTATACATGCAATGGATTATGAAAAACAAGAGTATTTTTTTAATGATCATCTCCAGACTCCAGTGTGTAATATGTGTCAAGGTTTATTGGCAAAATCTGAATATACTACCAATGAATATACTTGTATAAGTGTATAATCGCTCTAAAATAAAATCCATTTGGTTTTCATAGCCTTATTATTCTTCTTTTATTTATACATATAACAAGGGTCTTTCTTAGAGAGTGTCGCCATCTTGTGCCGCACGTTTCAAGAGTTTCATGTTCATAAATAAACAGTAGAACTATTTAATAGATGAATAAAAATCATTTTTGTTGAGACACAACGATGTGAGCACTGACTAAGCCATGTGAATGTGGCAAGGCGAAGAGGGCCCGGGCGGGGATTGAACCCACACCTCCCGGGTAAGAGTCATGCGCGCTTGCCAGTCACCCAAAGGGACGTCCCCTTGGCCAAGTAAACTTTGAGTATGTCGCTGCATGGCATTGTGAATGTGTGTTATTGTCTTCCAAATGTATATTTATTTATTAATGTGTATAGAATGTGTCCTTTTCCATGTGGTATTTTATTTCATTGAAGATTAAAACTAGCTTTTTAAGCAGGTGCATTTACATTTGGGTTTTTTTTTTACAATGTTTTATTGATGTACATTGTCCCTTATCAAATAAACTAAACTAAACTAAACTAAATATAATCGGAATGCTAGATGTCACTGTTTTCCCCTCATTTTATACACTGGACCTCCACCTTTTCCCTGTTTAAAGGGTTTTCTATGGAGTTTTTCCTCAGTGGATGTGAGGGTCTAAGGGCAGAGGATGTTGTTATGATGGGATGTAAAGCCCTTTGAGACAAACTGTTTGTAAAAACGGGCTATACAAATAAAATTGCCTAGCCTTGCCTTTAATTCCTATAAAGTACTGCTCTACAGTTCTTGAGTGGATGTATTCTGTCTCGGTGTCTCCGGTCTCCTCATGTGATCCCAGACTGACCACATGATGTTGAAATCAGGACTCTGTGGGGGCCGCGCCATCTGTTGAGAAAGTCTTCCTTAGGACCCCAAGCCCCCGCCGGTGTGAGCTCCCTGTTGGAATCGCTCTGTTTATTATTATTCCTGAATGGAATTAAGAAAAATTAAACTCCAACAAAAATAGACAGACCCCACTCTGCACCTTCTCCCACATGAACCAAAGTCATCAAGTCTGTGTAGTAGGTAACATCCATTGTTGTCCAATAGCTGAACACACACACACACACACACACACACACCGCACTGTGTACTCTGGATGACAGCCAGAAACTTCAGCCCACTTAACAACTAGATTCCCACCTGTGTCGTCCAGGAGGAATAAAACACAGCTCTTTGTTGAAAATAGCAAAATACCTTCTACTCTGAGAAAACAAGGCAGTGTTTCACATAACAAGTTTGACTTTTCTTTTTTTTTTCTTCAGTCAGGGCCAGTCGATTTTCTCTGGAAAGTGATGATTACTGTTGTAATCAATCATTTAGAGATTCAGACCGAGGCCAGGATCAATAAAGATAATTTATTAACTCAAAGAAATGTGGATCTCTTTGTTAAACCTCATGAAATGTTGAGGTTTTTCTGTGAGAAAGAGGGAGAACAGAACAGTGTGTGCTGCAGCTCAGGGTTTAAGGTTTAGACCTGCATTTGTATCCTGGGTTTGATTTCTGACATTTTAATTATATTTTTCTATTCTCTTTTTTTTGCTGGAAACACATTTGTATGATAAAATGTCATTAGAAACCATGCCTTCACTTTAAAGACTGCTCAGTCGTATTGATCACATCTTCACTTAATATTTCAAGTCAGTGACCAGATGGCCTCTTTTTCCCAAAAGCGCTTTAAGGCAAAGATGATCTTTGTGTTTCAGAGAAGCTCCTTGATTTAAGATGCACAGAAACGGTAACACAATCTCAAAGCAATACAAGAAGAAACACAACACCTCATTACCTCTCATTTGCTTCTATCAGAGACATTCCCCAAAACATGACCTATTTTCTCAGTGACTTCGTCTGTCCCCACGAGTTGAAGAGCACAGTTTAAATCTAATCTGTGGATGTCTGGTGCATCATATTAAATTACCGCTGCATTTGAACAGAAAATATCAATCTATCAATTTCCAGCCTTAGCTTTCAATTGGAATCTAAGATTTAAAGGGATAGTTCAACATTTTGGCAAATTGGCCCATTGCCATAATCCCTATAGTCATAGCAGTAGGTTTGTTACCTTTAATTGTCAGTGCAAGCTATTTTTAGAACGGCGGAGCAGAGCCGTGAGCTGCTCAGAGCTACGCTACGGAGGCTAATGGAATTTCTTGGTTTCCCTCATCAAACTCATCAAATACACAATCCAACAACTCCAAAACGCTCTGGTGGACAAGTTGTGACCTGCACATTCACCACGCTATGAGATAATAACAGAACGTTACCAGACAGAGTTGTTTTAGAGGGAAATTCATGCAAAACCGCTGATGCGTGTTCCAGTTTGGGGCAGTTTTTCAGCAAGCAGTCTCTGTATTTACCTTGAAAACGGCTCTGTTTCATAACATTCCATTATTATCTCATGGCGTGGTGAATGTGCAGGACACAACTTGTCCACGAAAAAGTTTTGGAGTTGTTGGATTGTGTATTTGATGAGTTTGATGAGGGAAACCAGGAAATTCCATTAGCGTCCGTAGCATAGCTCTGAGCAGCTCGCCACTCCGCTCCGCCGCTCTAAAAATAGCTTGCACCATCAATTAAAGGTTACACTGGAGCGGTCGGCTCAGAGAGTGAGCTGTAGGCAGCTTCAGTCCATCACCTCCATGCTGACAGAGGATCAGAGGTTTTGCCCCAGAACCAGGCTCCAGGCTCTAATGTCTCTACAGCAGCATCTAGACGAGTGCAGTGCTGAGCTCTCTGGCACATGTTTTGGGGTGATTGTCCAAATGATCATTGTTTATCATGAATAAACCATAACCCAAAGTAATATGTGTGATTCAGAAGCGAGTAATTTAATCCAAACTGCTTGCAAGTCTAAGTGTAAATAAAGCAACGTTGATTTGGTTCATGCGTCATCACTGTGACACTAAACTGTCACTATTCTCTGTTTTATCTGATCTCCCTCATCTGCCAGCAGCACACTTCCTTCCCTGCTCCAGTTTGATTGGGTTGCTGTTTCCATTTCAGCCATTTTCTCTGTCATTGATCCTTATTCACTGTTTTCAATAAAAACAGAAATAAACACATCACGGAGTAAAATGGCCTGTCTGGACTATTCTGAATGAAAAATGTCCTGTTCAGTTTCCCCAATCTCTGGATATTAGCTTGAACCCTTTATAGAAAGGAGGAGACAGCAGCCGTCTTAATAAGGACCTACAGTAAACCTCCCTGACAAAACAAGAATATTTGTATGGATCATTTAGGTTCAAACCCACGCACAGCACCATCTCTGTTATTATATTAGCTGAAAACAAAAGGACAAAAGTAAACATGATGCTGCTGTACTTGGTCTTGTTTGAAAGGCTTTGATACAGTTTTATTTGGGAGGGACAGTACATGTTAATGAACAATCCTTTACTAAAGCCTGGTACACACATAAAGATTTTATAAATCTCAACCGAGTTTTCATTTGTGAGAGACCCCACACATAAAGATAAAAAATCTTTGATTGAACAGTTTTGATCGTTTTGTGTGTGGTGTGCTCCGATATTCCAGCTACAGCACACCATAAAGATTTGTCTGATAACGCACTAGAATCTCATCCCGCACACCAGAAATCTTGCGTGATCAAACGTGATCTGACCTACTTTGTTGATGGCAACCACGGAGCCGTTAGCCACACTGGTTTGTTATGCTACGTGTTCTGCAGTCAGCTCGCTTCGTTATTAGTTACATTCAATTTCACGTCACATTCCATGGATACGGTGACTCAGGATTGTCGGGTTCCCCCACACACAAGCCGACTTTTGATCCAAACAGTCACGACAATCGTAAATATTGAACATTTTTAATATTTACGATTGTCGGCGCCGATCGTTTTACGAGCCGATTGTTGGGAGAATTTAACTCACACTCATAAAATAATCTTTAGAGCCTAAGATAATCGGGCAATTTTTGGCCTGAGTCGGAAGGGGGAAAATCGGGGCAAAATCAGACAGATTATCTTTATGTGTGTGGTAGGTATAATAATACAATGTAAGCATGTTGGAATGTAGAAATGTTTCCATCGGTTGTCCCCAGATACATTTAAAAACAAACAAAAGAAACAACATTGTTGACCATCATCTGCTCAGTAGGACACTGTGACACCGAGTTTGATTTTGCTTGGTTATACATGATTACAAAATCAAAATCCGAAATATCTTAGTGTATCAAATCCGTAAATCAAATGCACTAAAGGTGCGTTCACACCGGAGCTTTTATTATTGTCGCTGTCGCTCAGCTGCAATTGCTCGTCAGTTTGGCACAGACTGGCCTTTTCGCTTTGATGACGTCATGCCCACTGCCATGTCTCTCTGTTTACACCGGTACCACTGGGATTACGGCAGCCAATCAGCGCTGAGCGACAAGCGACTGGCGGCCAGTGATTTGGGATTTCCCATCTCGAGCCCCAGTGATTTTTCATTTGCATTGACTATTATGTAGACTTGTCACCAGGGACAAAAATAAGAGGTCCAGTGTGAACGCACTTTCACCATGTCAGAATGTAGCCAAAGGCTAGTTTCCAGCCGTTGTCCCCAGATACATTTCAAAACATGTTGGTTATTCTACATGGTTACAAAATCAAAATCTGAAATATCTAAGTGTGTCAAATCTGGAAGTCAAATGCACTGACTTAAGTCAGGTAGAAAAAAAAAAACAAGTTCACAATTTCCTCAAAAATACACCTGTCCACATGGATATCTAGGAATTAGGTTTGATGACTCATTTACATTTAAACACCTTATTCAAAGACTAGATGGATATAATTGAGGCAGTTCCTCTAGTTTCAGACAATAGGGATATTATCTACATAGCTTCTACTCTCAAACCCAATGAACAGCAGACAGGCTGTCATTCTGCCCTCAGATTAATTACCAGGCTTTCTCTGGTCCTGTCTCACTGGTCCAGATGTGTGATTAACATCTGTACCGTCTCATCCATAAAGCTCTCACTGTACATTTACCGTCCTACATAACAGCTCTGCTTACTGATGCTTCCTGTCCTGAAGGTTTACTCTGAATTTAGAAAACCTACCTTTACTTTATAAAAAAAACCTAAACCCAAGTAATAATCTGTAACACTACAAAGATCAACATGCAACACCAACCACATCCAACCACTTCACACTGTGCACATCTTTTCACTGAGCACTGTCCTCTTTTGACTTTGTATTTCTATGTATCTCTACATCATTGCAAACAAGGCTTAAATGAATAAATATAATTAATGAAACATGAATAAGCAACCCTTTCACTGTTTTTCCTCAGTTTTCAGTCAAGAGGATTCTTGTCTATGATATGATATAGTGAAAAAAAAAAACAGATTGCAGAGCAGAGGCCAAGGAGTGTGTTATTCCTAAATCGTCTATTGAATCAGGCAATAAAGGCTTATTATTTATTAATCCAGTTACTTTTTCATGTAGACTGCTGCTGAAACTTTCTATTCATGGGAGACCTGAGCCAACAAGGCCAAAATGGGTGATGATGGAGCTCTGGGCCCACTTATGCTCCATTCAGCTACTTTCAGCACCTTTACTGTTTGCTGTTTCCTCTGCTCTGTGCCTGAGATGCTTTATCAGCCATTATATTTTTACTGTGACCAAAAAAAAAGAAAAGAGAAGAAAAAAACAAAACAAAACAAAGGCTATCTCCCCGCCTGGCTTGTTTTATTTCACACTGTTAAAACTAGAGGCAAGAGACAGTGTGACATAGGGTGAACAAACGTAAGATAACAATGAGACGGAGAGCGACAGTAAGACGCTGCTGGGGGAGAGAAAATCAGGGAAAACAAGAGGAGAAGGAGGAGGAGGCAGAAAAAACACAAGAAAGAGAGTTAAGCCAGATTGAGAGTGTCTGCCTCGGGTGGTACTAGTCACCCTGAATTATAAATGGTCTCTCACTTTCCGAGCCAAAACACACAACCACAATATAATACCCATGATGCATTTCCACTGGCAGGCCACTCCATTGTCCCTTGGGTTAGCCCCTGCCACTAATCTCTGTCCTCTGCTTCCCTTCTCTCTCCCATCCCATCCCCTCCCGTCTTTTCGGTCCCCCAAGTGAGGGATTTTGTGAATTTTGCCCTCTTCCCTCTCGCCATCATCCTCGCTCAGGTCACTGAGCGCTAGCACTGTGTCACAGCGGGCTGCAATCTCCTCAGAAATAGCTCTGTCTCTCTCCCTCTTTTCTCCCCCTCCCTCCCTCCCTCCCTCTCTATCTCTTTCTCTCGCTCTGTAAAAAGAGAAAATATTCCAACCACCATCCCTGAACTCTTTCCATGCTCAGCTGTCCCAGTTTCTTTCGCAGCGAGCTTTTCACATTTTGTTCTCTCTCACACATTATGCTGCTGCAGCTTTCATCCTTTCTATCTTTTTTTTTTTTTTTCCAGGGTTTGCTTTTGCTTTTTTTTTTTTTTCTCCTGACAACAAGATCCATTGACATTGTACACTGTCCTATCTGATCAGCATCCTTCATCTCCTCCTGCAGTGTCAGAGGCCAGATAACACATCTGTCTTCATCCCAGACCGGCGTAGCTGCAACAGAGGCCGCGGTTAGCTTCTGTAATTCCAGGGGATGCGTGATTCATCATCTTTGTATTCATGATATTCTGGAGTTGATGTGGTCACCGGAAGAAGATAAAAAAAAATGTGAGTTCATTCGAAGGCAAAGAATGAGCCCTGTGACTCAGATTACTGCCCCGTGTGCCAAAACATACACACAGTCAGCTCCCGTGTTGTTCTTTGTGACGCGCGTGCAACATGTTTGTGGGAATGAAAAAGTGCTAACGTTAGCATTAGCAGCTGTTTGTTTGTCTAGAAGAGAGTCAGGAAAGAGACGTTGTGAGTTTAGCATCAGACTCCTTTCCTTTGTTTCCACCTCTGGTGACAGCAGCTGGTAGCCTAAATAAACACCAAGGTCTTCAAGTCCACTGCAGGTAGCATGCTAACCAGCTAGCCCAGGCCCATCTCACTCAATGTAGCCACCGGCCACCAGCCTATCAAAGAATGTGGTATAAAATGAAGGAAATACATTTCAAGAAACTTATACCTAATTGTACCAATGTGTGTGTAAATGTACGGTCATTTATATTATGAGTTTCATTATATATACTTTCAGCTGAGTGATTCTGATGAGGACACCAAAAGGCACCCTACAGTGATAATGATCAATGAATGGATTATATAGCCTGGATTATATATCACCTTAATGATGGTGATGTATGGTGTACAGGTGCATCTCAATACATACAGAGGTGTCAAACTCGGATTAGTTCAGGGGCCTTGCAAAATTTGATTCCAAGTGGGCAGGACCAATAAAATAATGACAATACATTTTACAAAACATACTGTATTATGAACAACCTGATATTTCTTGAGAAAATTATGTTATTTCAACACTATTACTGTATGCCTCTTCTGTAATTTTCACTCTTAATCCCCTGATTGGACCCTTGACATGCCAGTTTTGGCCCCCAGGCTGTATACGTTTGACACCCCTGCATTAGAATATTGTGGAAAAGTTCATTTGTTTCAGTAGTTCAATTTAAATAGTAGTGAAACTCATATAGATTCATTACACACAGACTGAAATATTTCATTTGTTAATTTCTTTTTATTGTCATAATTGTGGCATACACTTAATGAAAACACAACATTCAGTCAATCAAAAAATGAGAATATAGTGAAAAAGTTCACTATTCACAGTTCACTAATGATGTCAGACAGCTGACGTCCATCATATTCTATTTTACTGAGATGCACCTGGTGAGCATTTGACATTATTTTTGGCATTAAAGGTCTAGTGCAGAGGTCTTCAACAGGGGGTGCTGCAGGGGGGTCGCGAAAGTTTTGGTTGAGGGAAAAGAAATATGACAAAAGATATGGAAGTTATGAAAAAAAGATCCATAGAGGCGTTCCCTGCTGCTGAACATCAGATTTTTACATATAAGTCCTTTGTTTTCCTATAATATAGGTGTCAGGCGAGCCTTTATTGTATTCGATACAAACACGGCGCACCGTCTCTCTCTCGCTCTCTCTCGCTCACTCCCCCCCACCCCCCTCTAAAATCAGCCCGATGGCGCGCGCGCGCACACACACACACCGCTGTCAGTGGTGCTGTGACACTCGGTCCCTGAACCGTCAGCTACACAGCGATGGGACTTTAGTTTTTATTCTCCATACACACTCGTTAATTCACAGCACACACTCATACGACGGTGACATTAACGCGCGCCGCCACGTCTGCTCATAGCGCAGCAACAATGCAGCAGCGTCACTGAAACGCTCCGTGGAACCGAGACATCATGGCGGGCCCGGTGTAAATGTTCTCAGAATCAGCTCCGGTGACCGCGGCGCTGACGACTGGGGGTGAGTCACGAGTATTGGTTGAGCACGGCCGCTGCAGCGACCCTCCGACAGTCCCATTGCTGCGTGTCAATCGCCCCTCTCACTTTCTCTCCGCGTCCCTGTCTCTCTCCAGCTGCCCTTTCAAAATAAATGCATAAAAAGCCTGAGAAAAAAACAAAGCAGGGGAAACACTGCTTTGTTTTCTCTGTCTTTTTATGGTTTAATAATTCCTCCATTGGTGCAGTAGCAGCGTTCAGTTACCACGAGCGTAGTTGTGACCAGGCGCGGCGTTATGGGTGGGCCTAACGGGCCTGGGCCCACCCACTTGTACAACTGGCCCATCCAAAATGACAGGGTGAACATAACTTTAGTTAATCTAAGGTTTAATTATATATTTTTATTTCAGATAACTTTACCACAGGTTTAAATGTGTCAGCATTCTGGTGATTTTCATAGTCTAATAAACGCGACTCAACTGAGTTTACCTCCGGCCAGGCAGCGGCCGTAGAAGCCACTCGCCGTCTCGTTGTACGCTGCCTCATTGCGTAACTCTACTGAGTGTGAGCGGCACGTACGTTCACGTTGCTTTCGTGAATTGTAAACACAGACGGCCCCCTCGGTTTTAGCTTCCGGCTAATTCAACAGCAGTGATGGATAACTCCACCGGAGAGCCTCAACAACTAATGAGCTTCATTTGAGGAATAAATGGCAGCTTTTACCTGATGGGAGACCGACGCCTGAGCTACGGTAGCTAACAGTTTTACGTAGTTACTTTTTCTCTCTCCCTCCCTCTCTTCTTTACACACACACTCACGGCCCAGTCTGTCATATCAGTTGTAAACCTTGTAATAACAGCTTGTTAAGTACAGTTAACATTATTGTTGCTTCGGTTTGAGTGTGGATTAATTGTTAACGGTTTGTTGTGTAATGTTAGCGGTGGTCTAATAACATGATCCTGTGATGAGTTGGGTTTTAATAACAGCTGATAACGTAACTGTGTAGATGGCATGGATTGTGATGTTGCACATATTTTAAGACTTATCTGTGCAAACCATTGTGCAAAACCTGTTTGTTGTGCCTTTTTGCGTGATAAGATGATTTGCCGAATTCTTCTTCCATTCCTGCAGCCTGTTGTCTCAATGTTAACGATGGCAAAATGTCCAGATATTTTATTAGCCTACTTTATGAAAATAAATGTCTGTGAGTTAAAAAGAAGTGGGCTACGCATTTCTGATTTGATTGGGCTTTTCGTGCATTTGGTTAAACACACAAGTAACAGCAGAGAGAGAGAGAGATACGAGGAGAGAGAGAGAGGTCCCCTGGGTGAGCTAGATTAACTTTTAACGGGAGAGAGAGCGGCGCACCGCGCTGTCAAAGCTCGTCTCAGCAGAAATGGTGTGTGCTTCCAGGGCAATATAGACACGAACGAGTCATTCAGGAATAATTTCCAGCTCTATGTATGTTAGTGTTATTTTTTCCTAAGTAGTGGCCCATCCAAAATGACTCTGGCCCGTCCAAAATTGAAATCTTGGCGCCGCGCCTGGTTGTGACCTGTTGTGATCATAGATGGCATGGCATATATTTTTTATATAAGTCCCTTTGAAATATAGGAGTCCCATGACCAGCCAAACTCCTAAAAAAAAGCGTGATTTATTATCCAGAGTATGGCAATTTTGGCATATGGCACCAGGGCCGTTGCTAGGAATTCTGGGCCCCCTGAAAGAATACTAAAGTGGGCCCCTGCCCCCTGACTTTTCCACTTTTTTTCATAGACTACGTATGTATTATCATTTCCTGGCAATACAGGACTAGTTAAATATAAAACACAATTTTATACAATATATATAAGTAGGGGGTCCCCGCTCCATCTCTCCATCAGTTTGGGGGTCCTTGGCCTGGAAAACGTTGAAGACCCCTGGTCTAGTGTGTAAAATGGGGGTAACACCGTGATATCTAACATTCAGATTCTAGCTCTCACTCATTCGCTCACACTCAAAGTGACGGTGGCCTCCGAGGACAAAAAAACTTGTTTACCAGGACTGTGACGACTGGAAGTATTTCAGGAGCATGGAGCGATGAGGTGAAGATCTCAACCATTTTACCATATGTCTGCTTTTTCCTCCTCCTTCTTTCCTTCCTCCTTCTTCTTCGTTGGTTTATTTATGAATGCGAAACTTGCAAAACGTCTCTGGCTGGCTGGATTTTCCGTTCGGGCTGTCGTACAAACATGGCGGTGCAAGATGACAACACTCTCTAAAGCAAGACCCTTATAAAAGAAGAATTATATGGCTACAAAAACCAAGCAAATTTTAGAGCGATTATAAACTTATACAAATATATTCATGGGTAGTATATTCAGATTTTGCCAATAAACCTTGCCATTTATTACACTTGTGCACAACAGAATTGACCTATGGCTAAGCCACGCCCCTAAACACCATGAGCCAATCACAGTGCGCATAGCTAGCCCATACACTCGGACATTCTCTGCTTCTACGTCCATTGAAATGCATTGCAGTTAGTCAGTTTTCATTCGTTTTTATATGTTTTTTCTTGACATTTTAAAGCAGTACTAAAGAACTTTCAGTTTTGGTTGAGTTTGGCGGCGCCTGTGGACCAAAGCGGTAGTGTTTTGCCTGAAGGAAGACTCCATTTCCCATGAACACTAGCGTGAAGCCCTGTAAATATCCTGCATTAAAATTAACAGAAGACATCAAAACTAAGTTTCTGTTTCCAGTGGATCATTTCAAAGTGAAAACACAAACATAATCCATTGCTAAAGTGCCGTTTTGCCTGTTCCCTCCTTGTTGTGACTCGCAAAAGTGAAAGTGAAAGTAAAGTGAGAGCAGGGTTCCTACCATGCTCCTCAAAGCTGCTTAGTGCCAGAGAAAGAGATACAGACCCCCTCAGACCACGACAGAGGTGTCATTCAACTTGTTGTAAGTCGATGTACCATCACAAAAGTTATGAAAATATTTTATGAAGGTTGAAAAGTTCCTTAGTGTTGGTTTAAGTTTAAAATGGTCAAATGGTGTGCATGGTGTTAGCCATAGGTCAATTGAGAACAGTGCAGGCGGAGACTTCAGTGAACTTACAGTGTTATGTCCTACAGTATCTCGCTTGTTTAGCAAAAGCTGTCAAGTAAATATAGTGGAGTACAAAAAGACAATATTTCCCTGTGAAATGTGGGAGTGGGGGTATAAAGTAATAAAAATGTACAAATTCAATCTAACTATGCTTAATTGGAGAACTCCCTTGATTGCTTTCCAGTGCTGCTAATACAAAACATATGACCTTTAATGCACTTGGTATTTTAATATTGGTAAAGTACCCAGAGAAAGAAGCTACAGTTGCTTGAAAAGTTGCTAAACACCACTTGACGACACAGTACAGCATTTACTATATCCAACCATCACATTTTACAGTATTTGCCAGATTTCTTTCCTTTAATATTTGCCTCTCTCCTCTTCTCTGTGCTCTCCTATAGGAATGCACCTAAATTCACATTAAAACTCTTTGTGACATTTCTGTTTCTGTTGTCATGACAATGGAACAGGTTTGAAACTGTGACAGAAACGTGGTCAGTTCAGACCGTTATAAGCAGTTGCAGCCAAACTGCCAATAAAAATCCCAGCCTGTGCAGCCAATGACGTCGTCCGACTCCATCAGCAGACACATCAGTTAGAGACAAAGCCTGTGCTGTGATTTCAGATGAGAAAGTTCCCATCATATCTTTGTGTTTGTGTTGTGGATCACCGCATGCGGTTCTACATGTTACAGCTCTGTGTCAGTAATCTAATCTATCTCTGCCTCAATGGTATAGAACTATATAATAAGTAACCGATTTCCCTGTTTCCTTTTCTTCATGCACTTTAACCATAAGGAATGAAAACAGAGGAAAAATGAGAGTTCATCATCATTTCCCCAAACACACACACACACTCTTCTCTCCATTGCTGTTCTTGTTCATCATGCTGCGAGAGAGGAAACTTGAATCATGTGTGACCTGCGATCGACTGCCAATGAGGTCTGACAAGACCTCATCTGTTTCCTATTCTCAGACTGGAAACACTTCTGCCCATTCTGTACAGTGATATACTAATGCATTTCCATCACTGCTCTGGGCTTACCTGTATACACACACACAGAGAGAGAAAGAGAGAGAGAGGGTGAGAGCTTAATTCCATAGAAAGTCCCCTGGGGGAAAAAAACAGGTTCCTGGCTGCTTTAGTTTTCCACTTCCATTGTAAACAATTTTGCATTGAGGAGAAATGTGGCAGAAGCCATTTTTTATGATTTAACTGTGTCAGGTGCCTAATGCAGCATGTGCATTGGAGAAAGCACATCTCTTGTTCCATGGAATAATATGTACATAATTATGTAAAAAGTGGAGTTGACCTGTGTTGCAAACATTTTTTTTTTCTTTGCAAAGATATTTCAGAGAGGAAAAGAGACCCATAGCCTCTGACATGCGGATACACGCTCACACACTGTGAGAACTCTGAAAAGCTGTGGCCTCGCTGCATTGTTGTTGTTATTTTATGTGTCCTGACTCACATTTGCATTCCTGGCTTTAAAAGGAAAGCAGTCTTTGGAGTGGCCTGGGGATCTCCACGGCAAGGCAGCACTTCCTGTTTGATCTCTGTGTCTCCAAACATCTCCATCACACAGGACCTCAGCATCTCCACCACACTCTGCTGCTGCTCATACATACTGTTACCTGACTGTTGCTCCTGTCAAAATTGCTGCAGCTGCCTGAGGTAGCTTCAGTGCAAGATGTAACTGGGATGAAATACACTGCTTTGATAGATAACACCTATGGGCTGTTTCCTCTGGTATACTGGTTGAAGCAGTTGTCAGCTGCTTTAACATGATTAAAGGAGTGATGGTAACCCACAACAACCATTTAACATGGTAATATTTCACCCTCTGGCTTTATTCAGAATCACTATCCACTGTAGATAGTGTGGACTGTTTTTTTGGTTGGTTTTTTGGGGGGTTTTTTTATGTTATTTGTTACTTTTACAGTATAAACTTTTCACTTCCTGTCACAAGTATTACATATCCATTCCCTAAAAAAAATGCAACCCTTCAAATGCCAATTTGTTTGCACAATGCACTTGGTAAACAAACCTCAAGAATTACCATTGTCTAAATTGTTATTATTATTATAATTAAGATCACATTCATGTCGAGATTGTGTCATTCATTTGCTCCTCTGCTGAAGAGGACAGTATGACTGTCTGTCCTTCAGAGAGAACACACGATATGTTAATGAATGCCTACACCTCAAAACCATTAAGCTCACATGAAGCAACTAACATAGCTACAATGGGTCAGAGCGCTTTGTCATCCTATTGGTCAATGTTAAAGTTCATGTCATTGGAGATTCAAACTAAATTAAGAAAAGCAAAAAAATCTAATATGTTGGACTTTCCATCAGGGCGTCTTGGAGCCTCGTAGTCGCAAAATCACTGTTCGACAGTTATGTTACACTACACGTCTGTTTGTCCTTCTTAATCCTGTTGTACCCCGCTGGTTGAATTGGAATCATGCTTTAGCTCCGTCTTACAGTCGTTGGGTAAAGCAAGTTCTGTACAATTTAAAGTTGGAGAGCTTTTCTCTTAAGGGCTCTCTTCAGAACGTTAAACCTGGAACCCCTTGTTATCCATCATAGAGTCACTACCTACCTTATTTTCAAACTATTTGGGTAACACTTTACAATAAGGGTCCCTTAATTAACATTAGTTAGTACATTATTAAGCATTAATTAACTGTTTACAGATGTGTGGCGGCCTGGGAAAACCCGTCTGAAGTTGCGGACGTTCTATTGTGGCAAATAGCCAAAATAGGTGGAAAAGTACTTTGAACTCTCTACTACATCGTGGTGAATAAATATTTTAAGAAAACAAAACGGAAAGGACTTATTTTTATGTTTTTGTGGCGAGTAAAGCGTTTCATTTTCACCTGAGACACAGCACAGCTGAGCTAGAGGAGACAGGTCCGTTGTTGTCGTAGAGGTAACATTCAAGGACCCTCGGAAAGCAGAGAATCCCGTGATTCAGATGCTTTTTTACAGCTGATCTTTATCATAAACGGTTCGGAAGTTATAATATGTTGTTGATGTTTTGTAAAACTTGTGCAAGTGCCAATGATGAGTTTGGTTTAGCGCCGATGCTACGTTCTGTTTAGCATTGATGCTACGTTCGGATTAGCATCGATGCTACGTACCATGTGATTACATGCACCCTATACGGTCCCTTCTTGTCATAGAGGCGAAGATAAGTTGTTTTGTAAAACACTCGTCTTTAGAGGGTTAAAACAGCAACGTTCTATTTAAAGCCATTTTTCGCACTTTTCAGTTTTTTGGTCATAATAGATTAAAATGCCCATAACTTTTGATCTGAAAGGGCTATCTCCAGGGTTGCCAACTCTCACGCATCTGGCGTGTGTCACACGCTTTTAGGTCCTGTCTCACGCTCTCACGCCACTCAAACAATTCTCACGCCAAAATCAAGGGATTCGGCAAAAAAAAAAAAATAAAGCAAGCTTTGGCACTCATCAATAGGCTCTCTGATTGGTGTGCGTGATGCTTATCCGCGTGTCGATTGGACGGCTGCTCAAGCCTGTGATCACAGCACAGTAGGACGGGGAGTTATCGATCCGCGACCCCCCCCACCCCCCACCCCTCCCCCACCAACAGCGGCACGGTGCTGAAGCCTGGACCCGACTTGGTCCGAATCCGATGGCCAAAAAAAAGAGGGAGAGAGCGAAGCCCGAGACACAACCTGACCTGACCGAGTTATGTTTTCAGACTGAACGCGGCTCGAACTGACGCCTGCGGTCGGGCTGTTGGGCCAGTCCGTTGAAAACTATAAAATCAAGATGCAGACTGGGTAGCACAAAAGTACAGCCAGGCAGCTCAGTCCAGAGAGCAGAGGAGAGAGAGACAGCGCAGCAACAGGTGTGTGTGTGTGTGTGTGTGTACGTCTGTGTGTACGTGTGTGCGCAACTGCGCATGCATGCACGTGGGCCATACCTGCAAACTCCGAATGGGTGTGTAGAATGTTTATTACAGAAGAGAAACACACATTTCAGGACCTGACTTGTATCATCAGGCTGTAGCCTAATAGAAGACTGAAAATCACAGGACATGTCTGTTCTGTCCTTTCATATATTAATAGGCTCAATAGGCTGGTCCAGGCCAAAAGCCAGAGCTCCCCACTAGACCAGTTTCATACACTCCAGCCATACAATGATAGGAACCACAGATCTGCTTTTTTCCCTCTTATCTGAAGCAAATGTTGTGTTTTCCCTTTATTTTCTTCTCAGAGTACACCAGAATGCTTCAAATACATGTTAAAATCACAATTTTTTCCTGGGGGGGTGCCCCCAGACCCCCCTAGAGGGATATATTTTGTCACCTATTACACCTCTAGCCTACTCAGTTTGCAGGTATAATGTGTGTGTGTGTGTAAGAGAGAGAGAGACAGAGAGAAAAACTACAATAAACATAACTATTATTATTATAGACAGCCTCCCCCCCCCCGCCAACAGAATCTCACTCCAGCCCAGGACCAAAAGTTGGCAACCCTGGCTATCTCAGTTATTCAAATAGTTGTGAATGGCTGAAGACTTCTAGTATATGGAAATATCAAAAAATGAAAATGTCAAAATCCCACCATGTGAAGGGTTTTCCCAGGCCACCACATATATTAACAATCATTATTATGTATTACTTATGAGCACTGTTTCATGTGTTTTGCTTTTTCTCCACTCTGTGGACATGTTGTAATGTTGATGCTCAATAAAACAAATTACGAGAAAAGAATATTGCTAAGGAATGCGGTGTGGTTTTAGGGCGTATTCACACCAGGCTTGTTTAGTTCACTGGAAGCAGACTTTTTCCTTGGTGCAGACCTTTTGGGTTGGTGTGAATACAAATAAAACTACCAGACTCTGGTGCGGATGAAACAAGTGGACCGAGACCACCTCTGCAGCTGGGACTCGGTTCACTTGTTTAGTCCGCACCAGAGTCCCAAACGAACCCTGGTGTGATTCGTGTACAGTGTGAATGCAGACCGAACCAAATGCAAAATCCAAGCACCTTTTTGGATTCAACAGGCTTCCGTTGTTGTCAGAAAATGTGGAAATTATCAACAATGAGCCGTGGGTCAACATGGAGCACATAGACACACTGCTTCCTTGATATTTGGTCAGAGGAAAACATTTATCAGGTGCTGGAGAGGATGCATATAGAAGCTCGTTATCTGATAAATAATCGTTAACTGATAGGAAATAAATGTGACTAGGCTTATGTTGTTCGTCAAGGTGGTTATCCATCCTGAGAGAATGATTAACAATGTGTTTTTTTTTGTGTGTTTTTTTGCTGTGCTGTCCTTTTTTTTTAGCGCACCATCCTTCAGACTCACATGCAGACGTCTGTGTGTTTGTTGTCTGATCTTCCTTCACGGGGACTTCTGCATAACGGCCACATAGCCTCTAAGTGACGAATAAGCACGGGACAGGTGCAACTGGAAATACTACCAAATTAAAAGGCAAGGCATCTTTATTTATATAGCTCATTTCATACCAAGGCAACTCAGTCAGTACGTTTACATGCAGAGCTTAATCGAGCTATGCTCAAAATTCGATTTTGGCGTCAAGTCGGACTTCTGTCCTTGTCTCAATATACATGCAACTGAAAAAAACGAATAACTGACGGGGTCCGCCCCCTTATGCGGCGTCACCCGTTGCTTCAGCGCGTTAATACGCCTCCTGTCCTGTTGACTTTTCTGTCACCTCGTAAAAAGCTGAATATAAACAACTTATACTTAACTTATAAGCTTAATAATGAATTCTCAACTGCATTTTCCGACCAGACGCGTCCGTCTGGGCTGGATGCGCGCTGAGAATAGGATACGGGCTTCCTTTCTCTCTCTCTCTCTCTTTTTTTAAATAAAACACTCTTGCTGGTCGCGCTGTGTGAAATGCATTGAATCGGCGCTGATGTTGGGTTTTTTTCTTTACTTTGCCGGGTTTGGGCGGCTTCTCTGCTCCACTTGGTGCCGTCTCTACGGTTGTGGAGCATGCGCACATGCATTGTCCAGTTCTACTCCGACTAAGGTGTATACATGACGGAGAAAATCGAATTCCAATCGCATTATCTGGGTGTCTTAATCGGAGTTCTCAACTCTGATTTCAGTCGGACTAAGGTGTTTACATGCACTTCAGTTGTCCAGTTATAGTCGGATTAAGGCAATAATTCGGTCTTTTCAATTGTCATGTAAACGTACTGACTGTGCTTTACATGAAGACAAAACATTTTTAAAAAAAAGAACAGCATAAAAACAAAAAACACAGAGTTAAAAGAAGGAGCAAAAGAAGAATAAAAAATTTAAATAAAAGAAAATAGATAAAGTTTAAAGTTCTTAAAAAGAGCTCAGCTATAGGCACATGAAAAGAGAAATGTTTTTAACAGTGCTTACAGTTGGGGCTGTTTGTTCCAGTTGTGAGCAGCATAACAGCTAAATGCTGCTTCACCATGTCTGGTTTGAACTCTCCACTATCTGACTATCTGAGTCAGGGCAGGAACGTATTCATGACCTCCATTGTGTACTTTTCGTGGAAGATCCCACCGATGATTTTTATCCAATGATTGAGCGACTGTGGGACACGCATGCTCTTGTTTTTTCTTGTGAAAAAATGCAATGTGAATACAAACCGCACCAAGTAAAAAAAAAAAAATTGGTCCGTGAATACGCCCTTGGAAACCTGCAGAACTGTACTTTAAATGGTGAATAGGCCTATATACAGCTGTTATCCATGACATTAATGAGGATTCCCTTCTTTTTATCTATAGATCCTTTAATCAAGGTGATTGGTAACACCTGTGTTTACCTGCTTTTTAGTGCCAAACTGTCTACAGTGAAATAAAACCCCAAAAAAACATCTCACGTCTGCTGTGTAAACGCGCTCATGTGTGCCGGCCTGGCCTGCAGAGGAAGTTCATGTGGGCATGGATCTGAAGCACAGATGGATTCAGACAGCAGGCTTCAAAGCCCAGCTGCAGTGTCAGGCATGTTATGTCTGATCTGGAGGGGGGGGGGTTCTCCACCAGGGCCCAGAAGGCGTCCACCTCCCTGCAGCACACACTGTAGGCTATGCACACTCTCCTCAGCTCAGGACACGGGGCTGGTGGTTTGGATCGGGTGGATCTATCCATGGAAGTCTTCACCATGCCCTACACGTGCAAAGTTTCATGAGTTGTCGAGCATATGTGACCTGATAGCTACATCAAAATGAGTCACAGTGACCCAAATTTCAAAGGTGAGATTTTGGTATCAATGGAAAGATTAGAAAATAAGCTTTAAAATGATACCCTAGTCAAAGTCATACATTTGATGGTTTTCTAGATGTGGCCATTTGAATTATGATCTTTCACTCTCTTATTCCGTTCTAAAATCGGAGGAAATTGCAGTTAAAGTTTTTGCCAGTGACTCTGGCATCTGTTCCTGTACCACGTGATTACAAGCACCCTATATGGTCCCTTGTTGTCATAGATGCACCATTCAATGACACTCGGAAAGCAGGGAATCTCATAATTCAGATGCTTTTTTACAGCTCGTCTCTATCATAAACGGTTCAGAAGTTGTCATGTTTTGTTGACATTTTGTAAAACATGTGCAAGCGTTGTGTCGTTGCAACGTTTGGTTTAGCATCGATGCTACGCTCTGTTAGTGTTGATGCTACTCGGTTTAGCATCTGTTTCTGTACCCGTCCCTTCTCGTCATAGAGGCACCATTCAATGACCGTCGGAAAGCGGAGAATCCTGCGATTCAGATGCAGTTTACAACTTGTCTCTATCATGAACGGTTAGGAGATATTTCATGTTTTGTACCAATGCAATGCAAATTTTCAGAGGGTTTAAGTTGCAAGTCAACTTTAATTGTCATTTACGTGCCTTTTCTCAATTATCTGGACTGTGAAACTTTGGGAGATTGTTTTTGAATGTCATTGCTTTGAAATTAGGGTAAAACAATTGTTTTGATTTTCTATGGGTTTTCCACGTTATCAGCTGATTATCTAAAAATAGAAAGTTGCAACATCCGACTCATTTTGATCGAACGGGTAACATATTTAGACCTTCCAAAAGGGTGAGTCATTTTTATGGACCGGGAAATATGCAAGCAAACAACACAGAACGCGGTTCCAGCCTCCTCAGCGCTTGGGGGGCCGAAAATAGATCCAAATCTGGAAGAAGTGTTGCTGCTCTGGAGTTTAGATTAGTAGTGTATAATATTACTGCCTGCTCCATGATCCCAATATTTCCTCCACATTAGCAGCTGCACTCCATAAATCTCACTATAACGCACAATACAGACAATCACAAGCAGATGAGGTCGTGTCGGTATTAAACTCTTAACACAATAAAAGACAATGGATGCTCTTATTCAACAACTTCAACAACTCGGATTTGCTTTTGTTGTCACAACATGTGTGCTGTAATAGGGAGCTGATGCAATGGAGGAAAACAAGGGAGAAGAAGGAGAAGCTGCTGAACTCTCCTGCTGGTGACTAACAGAAAACACACACACACACACGCACACACACAGAGACAGCAAAAAATATGTTTAATTATCTAGGAATGAAATGAACTGTGAGAGCTAGCTGTGAGGTGTGACTGTGTGTGCGTGCATGCGACTGTGCATATGTGTGTGCCTGGCGTGTGGCCTTGTGTGTATGTGTAAGTTGTTATTAGAGAGCAAGAGGGAGCAGTTGGTTATGTGGAAACAGAAGGCGATTTGAGCCGTAATTCCCTATGAATCATTCATGAGCATTTTTGTGTGTGTGTGTGTGTGTGTATGTGTGTGTATGCATGTTTTTTGGCTGTCTAACATGGGGTGTGGCTTCAAACAGCACAACAATGGCAATTTGTCAAGTCCCCTGGCCCCTGGTCATCTCCCTCTGCTATGACAACAACAACAGAAAGCAGGGGCTATTTTCACTGACTTCACCGTTACCCACGGCGACACTGCTCTGGCCGTCACACCATCAACTTTTGTTATTTTCCACAGAGTGAATCCAAGTCTGTCTTATATGTGTCTGTTGCTGTGCTTTATCTAATGACTGCAAATTAATGAATTTCAAGCAGCTCTTTTTGACTCCACCCCCAATTTCCCTGCTAATCCAAAAATGGGCGGGGCATGTGGAGTTGCCATGGCATCACCATGATGGTATGTGTCAAGCATACACCTATCAACCTGTCACTGAGAGGCTACATTTATAATTAACTTTAAGCCTTAAAGGGATATTTCAACATTTTGGCAAATTGGCCTATTGTCATAATCCTTATAGTTTTAGGAGTAGGTTCATTACCTTTAATTGACGGTGCAAGCTGTTTTTAGTTTGGCGGGGCAGAAACGCAAGCTGCATGGTATTTCCACGTTTCCCTCATCAAATTAAACACACAATCCAACAACTCCAAAATGCTCTCATGGACAAGTATAAGTACACTATGAAATAATAACGTATAATTATGTAACATTACGACACATGAAGCAAATACTCAGAACTACTTGCTCTTGAAATCACTCCGCCAAGCAGCTGTGTAGTTTCGGCTATGCATTTGCCTTGAAAACAACTCCATCTCATAACGTTCCGTTATTATCTCATAGCGTGGTGAATGTGCAGGTCAAAACTTGTCCATGAGAGCGTTTTGGAGTTGTTTGATTGTGTATTTGATGAGTTTGAGGAGGGAAAAGTGGAAATACCATGAGCTTCCGTCTCTGCCCCGCCGATCGAAAAACAGCTTGCAATGACAATTAAAGGTAATGGACCTACTCCTAAAACTATAGGGATTATGGTGATAGGTGAATTTGCAAAAAATGTTGAAATATCCCTTTAATATGTTAGTTAGTTATATATATATATATATATATATATATATATATATATATATATATATATATATATATATATATATATATATATATATATAAAAGGGAACAGCCCCGTGCAGTTATTGTGAAGGAGTTTTTGTACCAGGTTATAAACCTATTTATTTCTATTGTCAAGTTGAACATTCCTGAATAACAACATGAGATAAGAAAACCTTTATTGTCAGTTTGCAAGGTAATTTGTGTTGCACGACAGCTCCTCAATCCTCACATTTCTGCATTGTACATAACACAACTCCAACACATTTTTAAAAAACAGTGTCTAAAAAAGCGCCTTAACACACAAAAGCTAGTGATAATTCAAATAGTCTCAGGGATCCTGTAGGGTGTGTATATGTGCATGTGTGGCGATGGTGAATTCCGGCATTCACATCTTCAGTGAGATGCTGCTCGTGTTTTAATGTAGTAAAGGACTCACTCATGTAAGGTGCAGGACATCTTCAACAACATCAGCCACCCATTGCAGGTCAACATCTCATCCCACTGCTCTGCAGAAGGGGATTGGGGTTTTTATTATTCCTGCTTTTCATTACCTTCTATCATTATTACTACTGATGACTTACTGGACAGGTGATTGCTAGGAGATTCATAAATCATCTATCTACCTGTCTATATGTTTGTCTGTGGCCATATTCACACTCTTGTTTCCAGTTGTTTGCAGCTTTTACTACACAGAACATCCAGGGAGCTGCTGCCTGGATTGAAAAAAAAAAGAAATAAATAAAATAGAACACAGTTCAGTGTGGCAGACACTGGCTCCTTGTGTCTTACACAAAACTGTGCCAGAACTTTTTGTTGTTTTGCCACCTCTCTCAAATTCACTGGCACTGAAAAAGTGAGATCAAATCCAAGGAGCTCCAATCTAATCAAGCAGCTCTTGAGATGTGAGGCACACGTGAACACTGTGGAAGCCTATGGACTGAACGGAATATAAGATTTTAAAGGGATAGTTCACCCAAAATTGAAATTTCACTCATTATCTCCTCCCTCTCATGTGGACTAAGGGCTGGGAGAAGTTTCAGAGTCCTCCGTGGCTTCTCTGAGTTACAGGGGGTCTCGGCGTAGCAGTGCATGTCCATATAACAGTTGCAAATGGATACCAACTGTCTTTGTAACAAAAAGACACACCAAAAAACATCCAAATACCTCCATGCTGCTCGTAGGTAATGTCCGTCTTGTATTGAAGCCCAGAAATGCGAAATTGTCCCAAAAAAATTAAATAAGTCTATATTTCATGCTTGTTTGTAGCGGAAGCTCCTCTTCCCGGTTCGTCAAATTTGGACGAACTGGGAAGAGGACAGACCCTGGTTCGTCCAAATTTGACGAACCGGGAAGAGGAGCTTCCGCTACAAACAAGCATGAAATATAGATTAGTCCACATGAGGGTGAGTAGATAATGAGTGAAATTTCAATTTTGGGTGAACTATCCCTTTAACTGTTTCTTTTAATGATAGGTAGCTCTTGTATAACATGTACTATTCCTTCTTTTCTGCATGGTCTAGCCTTTCTTTGTGAGTTGTGTCCTTTTTTGTAGTGTATGAATATGAACCTTTGTCTCTTCTTGCAGGTAAAAAAAAAGAGGATCCATGGAGAGACAGCTGTAGGACTTCCTCTACTCATCATATTGGCTACTGCCACAATATGTAAAATCTTGTACCTTTTTGTTTTTGTATCATATATTTTTGTGTCTGACTGAAATGCTTGAACATGAGAGTTTGACACATGAGACCCAGAAGCATTTAGCACACCTGCATCTATTGATCAAACCTGCGAGTGAACAGTTAATCCTGTTGAGTGAACCTGAAATAAACTCCAGTAAAGTAATGTCAGTGTGTGCCGGTTTATCTTTGATTTCTCATTTTTGTTATGTTATGGTTTTTACTTTTGAACTCCATGAAATGCACACATGACTCCAGCTGAAGCCAGTTACCAGCAGGTGGTCAGAGAGGAGAGAGGGGGCGGGGCTTCTGTCTAATGAGCCGTAGAGGAGTCATATCTAAATATTCTGAGCGTGATTGGAATACTTATTTTTTAGCATTTTCACATAAGCATTCATTGCCAAAAGGCTGTTGCTCGACATCTATATATAACATCTCTGTCGTCTCTGAGCGCAGCGGGAGCTTCATGTGGAGGTAGAGCTGCATGAGAGAGGGATACAGTGAAGTGAAATTTTCAATTAACCCACTTTGATCAGCCTTCTAAAGTGTTATTTTGTTTTTTCGGTGGGAGGAGATGCCGAGTTGCTCCGCGCGCCAACGCTGCGTGTCTTTTCCAATTTAGTTGCCTGTTATCATGTGGGATCAACGCACGCCCACTCCTCCTCTGTGTTGGGATTAAGACGGCAGTTTTCCCTGCCGCTGTCAGCCTACATGGTGGATTAAGACCACAGCAAACCCCAGGTTGTTGCTCTCCTTTTCTCCTCTTTTTTTCAAAATTCTCTCCCTCTCACTCTAAAGCAGATTTCTTTCTCCTAAATGAGCCTCGTCAAGAGGATGAGCCCGGCTTAGGGCTGAAAATCTGAATTTTTGCCGATTAAGGCCACTCGATGGATATCGCGCCGCCGTTGTGAGCTGGCGCTGAGTGGAGCCTCTGACCGTGAAATGCCACTTTGTGTTGCATTTCTGTTTTGATTTGGATTTGAAGTGTCTTCCTGAACTCGTGACTCACAGACACGCAGGACTGATCGATTCGAAGGTTTAAAAGAGGCTTATGATCCGCCGTGTGCTCGGACCACAGTTCATAATCACATACCGGTGTATACGCGGGTGCTACCGAGTCAACTTTGGTTTGCCGGCGCTTGGTTAATAGATTTAATAAGTTTACAGGGGGTCCTCTGTACTTACTGCAAGTGGAATCAATACTAAGCACATCGGCTTCATGCGGAGGAAGGGAGGCAACAAGAGCCAGAGTCCTGACCATCAGGCTTATTTACAGTAAGGCCATAGCAGACAATTACCAAGCTGCTGACCTTAATCAACTTTAGAGCCATTAAAGTCAAGCGGGCGGCAGACAGAGCAGAGGAGGAGTCTTAAAGAGAGAATGGCTATAGGTGTAATGCAGGAATGATTCAGTGCTGTTTGCTTATAAGACCAGACAGGAGTTTCTGTTCTGGTCAGTCGAGAGCAGAAGAACAATAACAGACTGAAAGTTACACAAAGTTAAACTCAAACTCTAACTTTATTTATTTATATAGCACCTTTCATAGAATGCAACACAAAGTGCTTTAGTAAAAAAAAAAAAAGACCAGAGTGGTGAGCAGTTTAAACTCTGTGGCAATGTTTACACATAACCAGGTCTTTACAAAAACTTATATTTTCATGCTCTATTTTTGTTCACACCAGATCCTTTTCAAAAAGCAGACAGTATCATCACACTCAAAACACAGGTTTTCAACAGCTTTCTCCCTTCCACAGTGAGACTGGTTGTGAAAACAAAATGCTGGACAACCGCTTCCACTAAGCCCTCACTACCACTCTACAGTACTTCTCATGTACAATATTATGTGTAAAATGTTGTTAGATTTCTGACATGTGCAATATCTTCCCATAACTTTTCACTAGTGAAAATGATGTTTACAGTGTGTATGTCTTTTTAACAGGTTTCTTCTTATCACTAGTTCATTGTTTACAGCTTTTACACTTCAGTGGTAGTGTTCATAATTTATAATTTATTTACTTACTTTACTTATGTCTATGCTATTATATGTTTTTCTTACAGTGTTGTAAGCACTTTTTTTTAAATTATAGACTGTGCCTTTCTGCGTCTTTTAATCTATAAATTTGGTGAGCCCAGTCCAAATAGTCTCTGAGTAACTGAAAAAATGAACTGCAAGTGTTACAACTGTCCCCAGTCTCTCCTATATAAAATCGTAGCAGATCACAACTCCACAAAATGACCTGAATAGTTTTAAAAGTTAAAGGTCATCACAAAGTCTAACAACTGCAACAACTACACATGGCCTCCCAACAACAGCAGTCTTATACACTGCTCTGATAGCATGTTCAGACTTTCACACCATCCACAGTCACTCACTCACACCTGCTGTCAGAAGAGACACTGATTCCTCTGAGCAGCATGAGAGGGAAGGGATGACAATATAACATGATGGTCTGTCTTTTCACACAATGACTTTATCAGTTATGAATTTATTTTTCACGCTCCCTTGCTTCCAGTCTCCAGAGTCCAGGTCGGAGCATTTTGTCTGACGGTAACAAGCCTGTCTGTCTGTGCAGGACCTCCGACTGACCGCTGTCCTCACGGGACAAGGGAGATAAATAAATAAAGCATTCAGCTGGTGTCGCGTGATGTCGCTGGTTGGTCATGCATTGAGGCAATGTTTTCCCTTTCGTCCGTCTTGCACCGGTCCAAGAATTTCACCGTGCGCACGGAGGCTCTTGGTAAATGTATGTGAAAACACTTTGCTTTCCAAAACTCCTCGTTGTCCCTTTAAACTATATATTTCATTTTCATCTTTCACATTCAAAATGACAGAAAAGGAAAAGAGCCCATAGCAAAGGTTTGTCCAACCTGTACCTAGTAGCCCCCCCTTTGGAAACTATCACAGTGTGTAAATAGTAAATATCTTGTCTGATACCTTGGTCAAAGTTATCTGAGAGCTCCAGTCTCCTTGGTTTCCCATTCTTTTGCAGGCTGCTGCTTTGTTTCCATTTTTCACTCTAAAACTGTAGAAAGCTAAAATAATACACTGATATTGATAAAAATTTTGCAAAAGAGTGTTTTCATGTTTAACTTTATGCCTTTTGAGGATCATTTAATCTTCCACTTGATGAACTGTTCATATTAAAGGGATAGTAGCATTTTTTTTCAAAGTAGGGTTGTATGATCTACAAATAGCCCCTAAGTACTTCAATTGCAGTAGAAGACTCTCTGCACTCCTCCCGTTAGCAACGCCAGCCCATAGCCCTGCCCAGAGATTTACAACATACAGTGTTGTGAACAGACTCAAAATAACAGCCTATTTTCACGGCCTAAAAGAGGTTTTACCTGAAAAAAAAAAAAATACACAGTTCCATTGTTCACTATAATATAATTTTTTCCAGCCCTTCAAAGTGCTGGAAAAACACAGTTTTTATTTGGACCTAACCAACTCACGTATCCCTCCGCCCAGGGTTAGCGCCCGCCGATAAGCAAATAAAAACTGCGTTTTTCCTGCACTTTGAGGGGCTGGAAAAAATTATATTATAGTGAACAATGGAACTGTGTATTTTTTTTTCAGGTAAAACCTCTTTTAGGCCGTGAAAATAGGCCGTTTCTTTGGGTCTGTTCACAGCACTGTATGTTGTAAATCTCTGGGCAGGGCTATGGGCTGGCGTTGCTAACGGGAGGAGTGCAGAGAGTCTTCTACTGCAATTAAAGTACTTAGGGGCTATTTGTAGATCATACAACCCTACTTTTAAAAAAAATGCTACTATTCCTTTAAGACCAGGGGGGGCTCGAAATTTTGCATGCCACTGTAAGAAAACTTTCTGTCCCAACTCAGCTGATGGTTATTCAGTCTCAACACAGAAACGTGATCAAACTTTTACAGGTGAGTAAAGCTGGTGGCGTGTTAGAGAATGAAAAGCTCTTAAAAAAAAAAGACACATGCTTGATGACAAAGGGGCCGTGTGTCTCCTGGGCCCATATGACTGTGCATGTTTGCTTTATGCATTTACGCCCGTTAAACAACACACTTAAATGGAACCTGTGATCCACACACCTCAGTAAACACTCTTTGCAACGTCGTCTTTTCCGCCACTCTGTGAACCTTCGGGCCTCCCTTCATCCCTCTCTTTTCCTCCTCCTCCTCCTCCTCCTCCTCCTCCTCCGCCGCTCTCTCCCCATCTATCACGAAGGCTCGGTGTCAGCCAATTAGGAAAGACGGTGACACAACAACCCCTCCCCACCTTCTCCTCTCTTCTCTCCCCCCTCTCTGGCAGAGGAAATGAGGGCTCCTTGTTTCTTTGAACGACAAGCCACAAAAGGCTCCCTCTCTCTCAAACACACTGCAACACAAAAGGAAACACACTCCCATAATTGGCTGTCTCGGTTGACGTTCAAAAGGCGTCCTCCTCAGATTGGAGGCAATAAACAATACGGCATGAATAAAACATTAATCACAATTATTCATGTCAGGAATATAAACAAATGATTGCCTTTTGTAAATATTTCATCCGCGGGTGTCTTCTTGCCACGGTTTTGCCTTGTGTGGCCCTGAGAGGGGTTGAAAGGGATCACAGGAGGGGGAGATGATTTTTTTTCTCTCCTGCTCTGGCGTTTTGTTAAACATTAATGGGACCAACGCCGCATGGAAGTTGCTTTAATCTTCTCACCGCCGGAGCCGCTATCTCCTTCACCCACCTCCCTCTCCTCTCATCTTTCCTCTGGATCATCGCGTTCACCTCTACAGACTCCCAGCCCCTCTCATCTTGATCCCCTCTCCCTCCTCCTTTCATCTCTTCACCCTATTCTCTCCTCTTTAACCCTCCTCCTCCTCCTCCTCCTCCTCCCTTCTCCTCTTTTTGACAGATTGGGCTATCACCTCTCTGCGCTCTGCAGTACATCATCTTAGATCTGGGTTATTTAAATTAGGTTTAAATCTCATCCTTCTTGATGCCAGTCCCGGTTCAGACCCATTTGTCATTTCTCCCCCCTTTTCCCTTGAAGAGGGAGAAGATGAGCCCAAATGTCTTGATAGTGTTTTGATGAAATGTCAAACGGAGATCCCTTCCAAACTTGTCATTTTTAATAAGTGCATGCTTAATGTGTGTATACAGCCGAGTCCAGAGTGGAAAGCAGTCTCACACTGTGATGTGGTTTGTGTGATTACGTCACTCGTGTCAATAAAAGGTGGAAGTGAAACTGCAGGAACTGTTTCAGTCCAATGAACACTCAGTCAAAATCACCTTAACACATTATGGATGAGCTTTTCCCAGTCAACCTGTTGTGTTCTTCTTCTGGTACAGGGTCAAACTCAATCACACAAAGGGCCAAAATGATGTCACCGGATAAACAGTACTGATAATTGACGAACAGACTGACATTGTTTTAATCAGAAATATGAATTGGAATGGCGTGCATACTGTAAATTATCTCAATAAAAAAAAAGAATAAGAATAAAAATAACTCTGTTTCTCATTAGGTGCCTTCAAGCTAAATGCAAACATATCAGATATGAACAAACTGGTGAAAACAGTATTCTGATTTCTGAAAAGAGTGTAAAAAAATAACAGAACAAACACATATTAAAGGTTGGGTCTGGAGTTTTGTGTCCAAAAATAAACACTAGATTTATACAAATGAAATCCGTCTTAATCATCACCTATGGGCTTCTAGTCCTGTGTGGTGGTGTCTGTGTCTGCAGCGCCCCCCTCCCCTTGTCTGTATTTTGGTCTTTTGCTCTGTTTTGTTGTGCACATGGATGTTTCTGGGTGGAGAGCCAGAGAGTCGGTGTTTTCTCTCCAGTGAAGCGCTGGAGCCGCAGACCGATTCCAGACTGTCACCGACAACTAGGTAATAAAGCCTCAAGGGGTAACAAGTATTGGGGCCGTTAACTAGCTTGATGCTAACTTCAGCTAGAGCACTGGAAAAGAGAGTAACGACACCACCATTGACTCCCGTGGTAAGGGTTTTGCGCCCCGAGTGGCAGGATATGGGTATTGCAAAAGCGCCCAGAAAACTCATTCACTCCAATGTATGTGTGTTGCCCACTTGCTTGTAAATTGATGAAAACGGCCGTGTTTTTGTTTTTAGGTGTCTTGGTGTGTTAATGTTTATCTGTAAAGGATCCTCAATGGTGCTATTAACGTGGGTGATCTATAAATGTCCTTAAATTATTGAAAATACCACACTTGCTCATTCACCAACAATGCCGAGATGTCAGTTCTTGGGCGCTTTTGCAAAACCCATATTCCTCCACCAGGAGGCGCTTCCATTGAACCAATGCGTGTCGTTACTCTCTTTCCCAGTGCTCTAACTTCAGCTAGCTGTTAGCATCCGCCGCTAACACCGTCTTCCCAGCTCACCACAACGGCTTAACAACATAACATGGAGGCTCCCGGTGTTGGTGACGGTCGGCCATTGATCCACGGCTCCAGCGCTTCACTAGGACTGTATTTCCTTTCCTTTGCCTCCTGACAACTGCTGCTGTCTGTGGCAGGAGGCTACACAGCTTAGCCTGAGAGGAGGGGCCGAGTTTCAATGTTTTGTTTACAAACTGCAACAAACAAAACTCTTGTTTACAAACTGCAACAAACAAAACTCCAGACTCTACCTTTAAGCCTAGTTTCTCTTCTATGTGATCCAGTAGCAGGTGCTTGGCTCTTCTCTTGGCTGCAGGTTCATGTATGTTTGGGGTTGGTTCCTGAGCTGAGTGGAGCTGTGCATCCAGAGATGAGTTCAATGTGTTGATTCGTCATCAACAGAGCAGCAGCTTGGTGCTTGTCGATCTATTGCTTGGTCATGACCATACAGTAGCTGTTGCAGTTGTGAGTAGTGTGAGCACTATACCTGCAGACCATTAGTAATAGAAGTATTTTTTTGTGGGCTGGAGTTTGACATAATGTGCTTTATTATGTTCTTTAATTTTTTTATTTTGTTGCTTTGATGTTAGTTTATTTGTTCTGTTTCTACCCTTGTACAATATCCTTTGTTCCAATTTTTAAAGCTGTGCTTTTGTGCCCAATTCTTTATTTGATCCATCATGAACTTCAACATGTAAGCACATACGTAAATAAACAAAAAGAGCCTGGAATGTATAAAAAAAAATGTTTATTATTAGCATTATAAATGGTTAACAGTCACCTTGACATGTGTAGTAATAGAACAGAGTCAGATTAATTAAATACGAAACCACTTGTGAATTTCTCTCATAACTGATGTCTGTAGTCCTGAGTAGGTTTTTGACGTCACAATGACCTTTGACCTTTGAGTACCAGTGTCTTGAGTCAGAGTGAATCCTTATGCCTAGTTATGAAGTACAGGCTGACAGGTAGCTGGTAAGCAGCAGTTGGAATGCCCTATGGGATAAACAAAACTAAATGAAATTAATTGCAAGACTCTGGTCAGGACCAGGCTAGAATTTTTAGGATTTAATGACTGTATCAGTGAAAGTTCCTCACATTGTTCAAGTCTGGTGTTTATTTAAGTTTCCTCTGCAGCTCAGCTCAGGTTGTGTGTGAGAGCAAAGACAACCAGGCCACCCAAGGATTTATTTTTAAAGATATAAAGTTTTATTTTGACACATCTGGGCATGTTAACCCGTTTAATCCCAAATTTTTCCCTGCAAAATAAGTGCATACATTTCACTCCTTGGACCTCCCTAACTCTCATAGAGCGTTAAAAAAACGTTCCTTTAGCGGTATTAGTGGCTGTTTTTGGCAACTAACTTTTATCTGCTGTAAAAATATATCAGATTAATATTTCTTTCTACTTTTTTTGCATAAATCTGTTAAGCAACTTCAGTCCTAATCAAAACTACTAAATATTTAAAAAAAAAATCAGGATTTTAACCCTTTAAGTGCCAATTTAGAAGATGAAGTCACTGATTTTGGAAGGGGAAAAACACAAAATGAGCTATTTTCAATATAAAAAGTGATCGGAGACAGGATTTTTTTTTTCATGCTATCACAGCCTTGGATATGTCAAAGATTAGTAACATAATTGGTTTTGATGCATATTTAGTTTTTGTGCAGCAACAGATTTTCAAAAAAACTTCCTTTAGCGGTATTAGGGTCGTTTTTGGCAACACATTTTGACTGCTGTAAAAATATATCAGATAAATATTTTTTTCAAATTTTTTTGCATAAATCTGTTAATCAACTTCAGTCTTGATCAAAACTACTAAATATTTTTTTAAAAATCAAAATTTTAACCCTTTGAATGCCAATTGAAAAAACAAGGTCACTGATATGGGAAAAAATACACACAAAATGAGCTATTTTCAATGTAAAAAGTGATTGGACAAAGAATTTTTTTTTCATGTTATCACAGTCTTGGACATGTCTTAGATTAGTAACATCAATGACTTTTATGCATATTTAGTTTTCGTGCAGCAACAGATTTTCTAAAAAAAAATCCTTAGTGGCTGTTTTTGCTCCATTGACTCCCATTATAACCACATGTTTTGAATGCAGAGACATGACACCGTATATAAATATAATTTTTACAGTCAGGGTGATCAACCCTGTTCAGAAGGGATCAAATTAGGTAATTTTACTGTTGATCACCTGGTTCACCCATTTACCCATTACTTAGGCCTGTTGTATTACTAGCCTAGTTTCTGTATCTGTATAATGGTGTTTATGAGCATATTTGTGTGTGTGTGTGTGTGTGTGTGTGTGTGTGAAGTTCTGAGTGCCAAGGCTCCTCTTCTCAAGATCAAAAGGCCACCTGGCCAGCAGTTGCATAATCACACTTACACTTTGTTTTTGTTTACTGTATGTAGACTCTTTGTAGTTCTGAGAGCCGGGGTGCATGTTTTGATTTTTTGGCTATATCAAGGTCGGTGCACAAAGGTCACACACCTAAGGCCGCGTTCAGACTGCCAGCAAAAATCCGATTTTTAGCCCATCCAGATTGGATTGGAACCGGATGACTCTTTTGAAGTCTGAACAGTCCCAAATCACATGAAATCCGATTTTTGCAAAACGGATCGAAAGATCGGATCGGATCGGATTTCGGATCGGATTTCATGTGATTTGGGACTGTTCAGACTTCAAAAGAGTCATCCGGTTCCAATCCAATCTGGATGGGCTAAAAATCGGATTTTTGCTGGCAGTCTGAACGCGGCCTTAGGTGTGTGACCTTTGTGCACCGACCTTGATATAGCCAAAAAATCAAAACATGCACCCCGGCTCTCAGAACTACAAAGAGTCTACATACAGTAAACAAAAACAAAGTGTAAGTGTGATTATGCAACTGCTGGCCAGGTGGCCTTTTGATCTTGAGAAGAGGAGCCTTGGCACTCAGAACTTCACACACACACACACACACACACACACACACACAAATATGCTCATAAACACCATTATACAGATACAGAAACTAGGCTAGTAATACAACAGGCCTAAGTAATGGGTAAATGGGTGAACCAGGTGATCAACAGTAAAATTACCTAATTTGATCCCTTCTGAACAGGGTTGATCACCCTGACTGTAAAAATTATATTTATATACGGTGTCATGTCTCTGCATTCAAAACATGTGGTTATAATGGGAGTCAATGGGGAAAAACAGCCACTAAGGATTTTTTTTTAGAAAATCTGTTGCTGCACGAAAACTAAATATGCATAAAAGTCATTGATGTTACTAATCTAAGACATGTCCAAGACTGTGATAACATGAAAAAAAAATTCTTTGTCCAATCACTTTTTACATTGAAAATAGCTCATTTTGTGTGTATTTTTTCCCATATCAGTGACTTTGTTTTTTCAATTGGCATTCAAAGGGTTAAAATTTTGATTTTTTAAAAAATATTTAGTAGTTTTGATCAAGACTGAAGTTGATTAACAGATCTATGCAAAAAAATTTGAAAAAAATATTTATCTGATATATTTTTACAGCAGTCAAAATGTGTTGCCAAAAACGACCCTAATACCGCTAAAGGAAGTTTTTTTGAAAATCTGTTGCTGCACAAAAACTAAATAGGCATCAAAACCAATTATGTTACTAATCTTTGACATATCCAAGACTGTGATAGCATGAAAAAAATTTTCTTTGTCCAATCACTTTTTATATTGAAAATAGCCCATTTTGTGTGTATTTTTTCCCATATCAGTGACTTGGTTTTTTCAATTGGCATTCAAAGGGTTAAAATTTTGAATTAAAAAATTTTTTTTAGTAGTTTTGATCAAGACTGAAGTTGATTAACAGATTTATGCAAAAAAATTTGAAAAAAATATTTATCTGATATATTTTTACAGCAGTCAAAATTTGTTGCCAAAAACGACCCTAATACCGCTAAAGGAAGTTTTTTTGAAAATCTGTTGCTGCACAAAAACTAAATAGGCATCAAAACCAATTATGTTACTAATCTTTGACATATCCAAGACTGTGATAGCATGAAAAAATTTTTCTTGTCCAATCACTTTTTATATTGAAAAATAGCTCATTTTGTGTGTATTTTTTCCCATATCAGTGACTTGGTTTTTTCAATTGCATTCAAAGGGTTAAAATTTTGAATTAAAAAATTTTGTTTAGTAGTTTTGATCAAGACTGAAGTTGATTAACAGATTTATGCAAAAAAATTTGAAAAAAATATTTATCTGATATATTTTTACAGCAGTCAAAATTAGTTGCCAAAAACGACCCTAATACCGCTAAAGGGTAGTAAATTTGCCAACAGTGTAATATTGACCTTTTGAAAATTTCGAAATCATATTTTCAAATTGTATGTAAAAATAAGGTTTGTCAGCAAAAATCATGCCATTTGCTGCAATATAGTGAAAGTTATGGTCAAATTAAGAGGAAAAAGTGACCCCTAGTGGCTGTTTTTGGCGCTAATACCGCACATCTGGGCATGTTAACCCGTTTAATCCCAAATTTTTCCCTGCAAAATAAGTGCATACATTTCACTCCTTGGACCTCCCTAACACATAATATGTATGTTTTTTTTCATTTCATGTTGGTTTTGTTAGTGAAAATTTAGGTTTTATACTCGGCAACAATTGTTGCCGGTGGGAAACTGCATAGTCTAAATTTTCACAAATTCTATAATTTGACCTATTTACACATATAAAAAATTAAAACTGACACTAACATGTGAAACATATTTTAACAAGGCATGTACAAATGTGCATCCTAGAGGAACTTCTGCTTGTTTACCTTGACCAAGGACTACACCTGGGCCCTGTCCTATAGGCTACTTTTAGGCGGATGTGTGTGGACTCCACAATAGGGCTCCATGAAAACATGCACACTGTGGTGAAACAAGGCTCCACAACTTGTACTCAAACCAGATTGGTTTGCCCCTGATAAACTGACTGCTGTCATGCTTGCCATAATACTATTATTACCACTACTTCTACTACTACTACTAATAGTAATAATAATAATAAAATCCATTTGTGAGCAGAATCCCATGAAAAAGTCAGCAACTCATCCATGCTCCAATCAAGTGCCTTCCTTTGGTTTGCATTGAATAGGCATTTGGCATTTCAACAGTGAGCTCCCTCAGAGAAGGATACATCAGCAGAACAAATCAACAGGGTCCCGGGTTTAGTTTGTATAGCCTACTGCATTGGACCGTCACAAAATCTGGTATATTGGATGTGGCTGGTAACCATGTCACAACACAACACACACACACAACACACATCACTTTGGGGTCTTTTTTAGGTCTAGAAGATCCAAGACCTCTGATATTTTTAAGCTGTGTAGAAAAAAACACAAGATTAATAAATAAACAGCTAAAACCTTTGACATCTCGCATAATGCTATGTGACTATGTGTTATGCTAGCGGCAACAATTGTTGCCGTGCTTACATCTACTCTCCTTATGATCAAAATATGCATGCAGGCATATAATTCTCATTACATATCAGTAGTAGACCCTTTAAAGAATATATGTACAAAAAATGTCAGTTATATCTGTTAATTAAAGTATTTTATTTACATCCTCATGTACACGTTTGAGGCAGACATCTCCCCCAAGAGGTGCAAGCAGGAAGTAAAGAGGCCTGGTCATGTGACCTTTTGCACTATTTACATGAAATTGATACAATTTAGAGTAAACAGCATATAATTTCATTTTAAAACTTGCATTAGATGCCCAAAGCTAAAACAGCAGTTTTAGAGCTTCCAGAAGTTAGAAGAAATGACTGGCAACAATTGTTGCCGGTGGGATTAAACGGGTTAAGTGCTTTGCCTCTTGCTGTTATGTCTTTCCCATCCCATGTAACATGCTGACTGATGACTGCAGGAGATGTCCCATGGGATTGTGTTCCGTGTAGATCCGAACACGTGAATTGTTTCCGGTGAGACAAGAGCAAGGTAATGCTTTAACACTTGACATTGGCCTGCTTTTCATTCCATTCAACCTTTTTTTTCCTTTTTCATCAGCAGCATGTTGTAATTTCCAGTTTCCTCTGTACAGTGGATATGCGGGCTATGTTAAAGGATTAGTCTACTCCCTCCTGGCAGCCGCCTAAAGCACCATTTCTTTTTTCCATCACCGCTCTTCATCTTTTCTTCTCTCTCAAAGCGTCTGAATCTTGTGTTGCGTATTTATTCCGGCAGAATTAGCATCACAAACACTCTTCCTCGGCTCTTTGTTATGCTTTAGGGGAAGGGAGAGTGAGGGAAAGTAGATTATGCTTCGCGTTTCTCTGAGGCACACTCAAAGCTGGCTTTCTAGGTTTCACCGTGCTTTTGAGCAGCGCTCGGGGCTTATGGCAACACACTCCATATACTTGAAGTAAAGACGACTATGACTTAAAATAATGTTGCTTCTCTGGCATTCCTGTTAACCACATCATTTCCCCTCCCGCTCTCTCTCTCTCACCCTCACATCACACTTCCCTTAAGTCTTATTATTCATCTTCTGCCTTATCCATGCAAAGAAAAATACTGACCACATTTAACTCTTCTAACTTTTTTGTTGCTCAACTTGTTGGTCTTGTGTGTAGTAGTCGGGCTCAAGAATGTTTTTTTTTATGAATCTGTTGCCCTCATTGACCCCAAGTTGTATTAATAACTCTTGTTAAGTGGTATTTTAATTCAAGCATGTGCCAGCATTTATGCTTAATTGTGTCATGTTACATGTGACAAATTAAAAACACACACACACACAAACACACACTAGTTAAACATGGAAAAAGATCACGTTAGGGAAAAGTTGTCTGGTGGAGAGTTAAAAAATGTTCAAAAATACTTCTGGGAAACACACCTCCCTTGTTAAATCATGAACTAACTGTGATAATGCATTTCTAAAGCTTTGGGACTAATGGAGAAAGCTAAGCTTAGAACAGTGGTGAAAACCTTCCCTATGGCTGCCCTACCAAAACTACTACTATAAAAAAAAAATAATAGTAAAATGAACATTTTGGATTTCGGTGTATTTCCCACAATTATTATGTTAAAAATTATATTAATATATGAAAATTTGCTCATTTTGAGGACGACAATGACCATTTGAATTCACATTTAAAAGCATAGTCTGCAAGTTCTCTGAGATAGCTGAGATATCTTTCTTATTCTTTAATTAGAAACACATTTTTTTCAATGATAACATCCCAACTTTAATCCTCCTGCTCTCATTTGTGTTATTTTCTTGTCCTTCTCTTATCGCAGAGTCAAATTATTAATTTCAGGATAAAATCACTCAATGAACTACAACAGAACAGGTAGACTTTCATAGTCATTTTATTGTCAAGATGGAACAAATTCATTAACAAAACTCTGAGTTAACTTAACAAGTGGAAGTCTTTGTTGAAGGTTCTTATATTTCTTAGATTTTGAAGGTAAAATCAATTAACATCGACAAGATTTGTGTATCTCCAGAGGTAGAATGGCCTCCTTCCCAAAGGTTACAGAGATGATGAGTTGTGCAGGGCCGATCACTGTTGTAGAAGTTCATAAAACACTCCACACAAGATCTCTGGGAATCATTTTTGGAGTAAATGATGTGCTTTGTGTGTTTTGCATGAGACATCTTTAAGTTTGCATGTAAATAAATGTTGTGCTTTGCATTCAGCCTCCTCACGAGAGTCATCAGTGTATTTTGCATCCTGGAACTCAAGGTTCACTCATGGCCATTTTTGCACACTTTCTCCAGGGTTCTCCGTGGGATTAAGCTCTATTATGGGCTGTTTTGCACAAAATGCACAAGCTAACTATGGAGCTTCCAACCAGCTACTTCAGATTAGCTCATGATGGTGCTGCTGCAATAAACAGCTGACTGTTGGAGCCACTTGTTTTTCCTGCTGGTCAACTTGTATTTTTGTCTCCTCTGGGTTTAGGTTCAGGTTCAGGTTCAGGGGTGTGGTCCATGAGCTGGGAGTCCACTGGTTTGCGGTGGCACAGTTCTTTGTGTTTTTTATTTGAGTTGTGGATTTTGGTTTGTTTTCCCGGTGCCCCGACTGTGGTTTTTCCCGACTGTTGCTGATGTCATTTCTCTTCCCACCAACAGTTTCACTGTGAGCCTGTTGTGCTTGTTCACACACACTAACTTTTATAGAACCTTCTGTGTATCAATTTAAATATTAATTTCAGGTATTTACCACAAGTGAAATACTGTGACACACTATCTCCAAACCTGGATTGTGGTGGACAGGGATTGGTAAAGGGAGCTACGAATGGTCAAATGATTATTTATAGACAGATAATATTGCTTTGTTAAGTTGTGTCACATCCAGCTACTTTCAATGAAATTCTAATTAATTATCACTTACTCCTCCAAAAACTGTGATGATATTACTGATATTCAATAAATAAAGATTATCGAATTATTAATTGATTATTACTTCATTAACTATTAGACATCTTCCCTATGTTGCTTTAAATCCCATAATCTTATACACAGTGTAGCTATTTTATCATTGCAATTGTCATGTAGAAACATGATCTCCAATCAGCTTTTAAAAACTGATTAAAACATTTATATTCATCCATCCATGTATTCATGCAGCTTTTGACACTCACTGTTGCTGTCATCACCCATCTATTCTCATGTTAATAATAAAATAGGTGCCCTGTAGTACCTAATGCCTTGCATAATTGAAAAGGATAAGATAAGATATCTTTAAAAAAAAAGATTTCAGCTGAGTTATTTACAGTAAAAAGACGTCTTCTCTCACATGTAACAGGAAGTACATTGATCAGTTCAGCAGTGGACTTCAACAACTTTGTTTTTTTTGTATTTCAGTGTGCTACATTCACTCTGACATTATATTAAAGGGACAACAAGGAGTTTGTATTTGGTTATAAAAAAAAGTCTCATATTAATGTGGATGAATCTACATTACCCACACTTGTTCATGTGTCAATTTTCATATTGTTTTGTTTGTATTTGTGTTTTGTTTTTTTATATTGTTTTGTCTTTATTGTTATTTTGTTATTATTACTAGTGGTCGGCTCGCCCAGCATTTCCTACTTTTGGTTTCACGGACACTGCCCTGCAGGTCGTGGGAATAACGCTGCAGAATCACTGTTTATGGTCGGAACTACGATGGTATCTGATCGTCTTGCAACTTCCGACTTTCCTTCTTGATCAATGAAAACATTCTTGGCAAATATTTTTGCTTTTGTCCAGTCCAAGAATTTCACCGTGCACGCGGAGGCTCATGGGAAATTATTTATTTTCTGTCTTTCTTTTTTTTCATCTCTAACAATTTCTGAATGACAGAGAAGGAAAAGGGTCCACAGCAAAGGTTTGGGCCCCCTGCATAATTAGTAGGCTACACTGATATTGCTTAAAGGGAAAACAAGGAGTTTTGGAAAAGCAAAGTGTTTTCACACTACATTTATGAGCCTCCACGCACCGTGAAATTCTTTGACCGGCGCAAGACGGACTCATGTTTTCATTCATCAAGAATTAAAGTCAGAGGTTGGAAGACGATCACATACCGTCGTAGTTCCGACCATAAACGGCGATTTGGCGGCGTTATTCTCATGACTCGCCACGAAACCGAAAGTAAGGAAACGCTGGTCGGCTCGACCAGCATTTCCACCAACACTAATAATAACAAAATAACGATAGAGACAAAACCATATATTTATCGAAAATGGGCCCATTAACAAGTGTGCCGATGGAGAAACTCCTCATTGTCCCTTTAAAATATTGCAAAGGAGTGTTTCATGCCCAAACTTTTGCCTGCACTGTCATTGCCTGTGTTCCTTCTCTACACCATAGACGGTGAAGCTGTTTCCAGCAGCCACAGACTCAGACCTCTAACAGGTGAATGAATAAAGTGCTATCATTACAAGGAATGGATTGTCTTTGCAGGTTGTGTTTGTGGCAGCTGGACCGTCCTGTTGTGTGCAGTGTGTCTGTTGTGCTGCTAGTTGTGTGAGTGCTGTCAGGTCCTGATGAAAGCCTCGGGGGAGAAGTTGCAGCCAACCCAGGCTAAACACTCCTGACGCCGCGGAGGCCCCGGGGTCAACGCATGCAGCGCACACGTACAGGTGCATGTGCACACTCACTCACACTCACACACACATACATCCAGCGCCGTGTTGCCTCAGGCCTGTCCCTGCAGCGTCAGACCTAACCCTAATCCCACCCCCGTCCTTTCCACCCCAGTTCCTTCTCTTAAGGTGGACGAGGGGAGATGACGGCTGGGATGATGTGACCGGACACCGTTTTGAAAGTGAGTAATGCTCTGTAAGCGACTGCAGCAGCTCAGCCGTTAACAGTGGTGCTTTGATAAGTTCAGTCCAGGAGATACGAATGGTCTGTTCACATTAGCCCTGTTCACTTCAGCACATTCTACATCACTTCCTCCGCTCTCAGGTTTCCATTTATCTCAGCTCATTTGACTTGCTGAGAAAAATCTCATTTGTAAGTTTTATTTATTATTTTATTTTTACCAGTATGCTGATACCTGAATGATAATTAATGGTAAAACATCTATGTAAACACAGAGATTCTCTCTTTCTCTCTGTGTTCATCTGACGGACTCCAGGCTTGGCAGGTGTCTTACTAATGGCACAGATGAGTGCAGGGAAGAATTTGGCGTAGTTTGGATAAAAAATGCAGAAGATATCACTAAAAGAATCTGACTTTGACTTTTGCCATTGTAGCCACAGCACTGATCATCATCCCTGCTCAGGATGTAGCCTGTTGAGGAGATCTTGCAACAACACTGTCAACAACTGTCATCAACTTCAAATCAAAGTCAACATTGAGGATTGTACATATTCCGTTCACACAGTGGATGTTTATTGAATCCAGAAGTTGTCACTGTTTCTATAAACTATTCCTGGACTTCTGTTTCTCAGGTGAGTGTGTTTGCTGACTTCATTTGTGACCTGCAACTGCTGTAAAACACAACCTGTTTGTCACTGTGTATATGGCACTGTACTCAAACTTACCCTGATCTCAGTTCAGTTAGTGTGAGTAGCTTATAATGTAAGCTAACAGGTTGAATGTGTTCACAGCTGGAGTTAGTAGCTCAATGTTATGCTCCATGGATTTTAAGCTTAAACTTGACGATTCCATGATTCATCTTATGTCCTTATTATGTATTTATGTTATGTCATCATCCCTGCAAATCTTCACACACTGCTCACTGCTGTCTGCTGCAGCTGTTAATATCACCTAAGCTGTTGTGCTTAACATGATTGTTTTATTGGCTGGTATGTAACAAGTTGAACACGTTCATCTATCTATCTATCTATCTATCTATCTATCTATCTATCTATCTATCTATCTATCTATCTATCTATCTATCTATCTATCTATCTATCTATCTATCTATCTATCTATCTATCTGTCTGTCTGTCTATCTATCTGTCTGTCTGTCTGTCTGTCTGTCTGTCTGTCTGTCTATCTATCTATCTATCTATCTATCTATCTATCTATCTATCTATCTATCTATCTATCTATCTATCTATCTATCCGTCTATCTGTCTGTCTGTCTTTTGGTTTTGGTCTCTGTAAAGTTTAACAACTAAAATGTAATGCATGATATTGTAAATAGACTATGGATCCAACAGGTAAGGGGTCACCAACTTCATTTGTCGAAGTGCCAGAACTTTTCTCGACAGACACCTTGGGGGCTGGACATTCAACTTAAATTACTGTAAAATAAATTCACATTTTGGTCTAATAATTTAGTTTTTGATATTTTACGTAATTTTCTTACACCGCTAAAGGCATTTGTAGCCTTTGTCAGTCACCTAGACCATGGTCAGCCAGGTGTGATGTAGATATTTTGACTGCATGGGTGTTGTGCCCATCGCTGGCCTCAACACAGGGTTATGGACTAAACAATGAATATAATCATCTTCATCAGAGGAAATTCATGTATGCTGCATCGAGCTACTCATGATGGCTTGTTTCTGATAGTTATTGCAATCTCTTTTGCTTTTTCAATTTTTCTAGGGACCACAAGATATTTTCTATTTGATCCTCACAATTTTGGTATTCAGTCCCGGGACGGATTGGAGGATTCTGCGGGCCGGATTCAGCCCACAGCCTGCCGATTGATGAGCACTGGTCTAGGTCCTCAACATCACTATAAGTGAGAAGGGTGAGTGTCAGGGGACAGAAGGCCGTCTCTACCAAAGAGTCCAAATAAGCTGTAACCTGTGGAGAGAGGTTTAAGAGAGAGCTCACACAGAACAAGGGAAGAATTAAAATGTTTAATCTTACAGATAATGAACAAATAATGAAAGTGTGTACTTAACAACCCACGGAATATTCAGACACTATGTTCTCATTTGCAGGCTGTAAGAGGAACCTAATGACCTACAGGCATTATAATATCATTTCAGGTTGCACTGTTTATTTAATTACACTGCCTTTGATTTATATTCACATGTTCTGTTTTATCATTAGAGGTACACTCACTACAGCTACAGAACTTCACCCTGGTGTCGTTTCACTTCACTTTTCATTATTGTGTACACCTCAGCTGGTTGCGTTGCTGTACAGTCGGCCGGTCAGTCTCCACTGCAGCTGGGAGAGGAACACATTCTAGTGTGGTTGATGTTTGAATGAAAAAAAAAAAAAAAAAAAAACATATTTCTGTCTTCCTGTAGTCATCCATCTGTGAAATCCCCCTGATAGTAACAAATGAAATGCACCTCTCTACACTCCAGTCCATCACTTCCATCACATGTAAAGTGCTGCAGAGGAGCCGGTCCTCCACAGGGATTCTCATCCCCCTCATAAAAGAGCAGTAAACTCGGCACGGTTTGCAGCAGCGAGCTTGGGAGGATATTTTGGGGATTTAGGGACACCACAACAAACTGTGCGTCTTTACAGTCGCTCCAACATGAGAGATGGATGACGTTAAAAGTTTAGTTAACTTTATATTCCACAGAGTGCTGTTAGAGGGAGGATGAGCACCGCAAACTGACGACTGTCTTATTTTCTGAAGGAAATCAGCACCACACATAGGAAGAAACAGAGGAGAGACATGAAGCTACACTTTTGCTTCCACTGTTTATTTGAATTTATTTATTGTTAGGACAATCATTATACATTTTATTTAATAGGCGCCTTTCTGTCACTCAAGGACACCTTAAAATTAATCAAATAAGTGCAAAATAAACAATAAAAACCACAAAAAGTACATGAGATTAAAAACAGATTAAAATTAGACAATGCAGTTAAAGAAGAACTATGTAAGTCCACTCACTTTTCCGCTGTTTTGGTTATGCTCTTCTCGCCCATGTGCATCTGTTTACAACGAAGCCGGCGAAAAGCGGTGGAAAACGTTACATATATGATGTTATGACGTGTGTGTTTGTGTAGTCTAAACCGTCATAAACAAAAGATTACGGGTTACGGAGCGCGTTTGTGTCGCGGGGTGCAGAGACGAGAGCTGGGACACCGGGGCGGCGACCAGGTACTACACTGATGTTAGAAGGTTGGTTTTCAGCCGTGAGACGCCAGGTGAAGACAGAGAGCCTCCGTTCTCACTCGTAACAAGTCATGTAGTTAACGATCACAATTACTCCAGAGCTTTTTAATTATTAAGGCAAATGTCTATGACCGCAACCCATACACACAGCACAATCTCCTTGAGGCAATGGTGAATGCCTGTGAGGATATTTCTCTGGAATCTATCCCAGGTTGGATCCGACACACAAGGGGATATTTCCCACGCTGCCTGGCGAGAGAAGACATAATGTGTGAAGTTGATGAAATACTATGGCCTGACCCTGACCTGAGACAAGATCGTGCTGATGTTGATGCCGATGCTGATGAACCTGTATATAATAATAAAAATAAACTTTATTTATAGAGCACTTTTCATACATAAAAAATGTAGCACAATGTGCTCAATATGGAAATACTGTGAATAAACCCTATTCTTGACATGTTGGTGGCAGTGTGTTGAACTTGAATTACAATCCCTCCTGTGTGTAACAAACACTCATGTAGTCTGTGTTTTGACAGCTTGTGTGTATTGTCTGAGGGTAAAAACTGATTGGGACCCAGAAGTTAGATGTTTGTACTGTTGGGTGTGAGTTTTTAAAATTGTGAGTGAAGATGTGAGAAAATGGTGAGTTATTTCAGGAATTGTGTCTAAGCAATTGAGAAAAACTGTAACACACACCCACATCTTAAAGGGATAGTTCACCCAAAATTGAAATTTCACTCATTATATCTACTCCCCCTCATGTGGACTAAGGGCTGGGAGAAGTTTCAGAGTCCTCCGTGGCTTCTCTGAGTTACAGGGGGTCTCGGCATAGCAGTGCATGTCCATATAACGGTTGCAAATGGATACCAACTGTCTTCGTAACAAAAAGACACACGAAAAAACATCCAAATACCTCCGTGCTGCTCCTCTTCCTGGTCCGTCAAATTTGGACGAACCAGGGTCCGTCCTCTTCCCAGTTCGTCCAAATTTGACGAACCGAGAAGAGGAGCTTCGAGAAGCTTCCGCTACAAAACGAGCTTGAAATATAGACTTATTTAATTTTTTTCGGGACAATTTCGCATTTCGGGGCTTCAATACAAGACAGAGAAATCTTCCTCATGATTTTGTTGATTTGTTTATATTCTAATCTTAAAGCTCTCCCAACAAATGGACTGAAACTTTTCCTCAGGTGAGCAGATGTCATCACGGTGTCTGAGAGTCTTCCAGGAGCAGTCATCAGTCAACATTGTGTGTATTTGCCTGTGTATTTGCTTGGAAAACAAATGTCCATTATTGTTAGCAGCTCATGCAAAAGTGAAAGATACAGCTGCCAGTTTGGCCCTGAGCTCAAACAACTGTTAGTAAAAACATGAAGAAACTGCTGTCTCATGAACCTAAAATAGATTATTTAATTGAATCATGTGATATAAATGTATGCATGTACTGTATATATGAATGACTGTTTCATTTTAATGGTGATTACCGGTATACATTTTGTCTGATTTGAGAGTGAAATAGAGTGTCCATTTTGGAATTTAATTAACCATGTCCACTTTGAGTTTTCGGTTTGAGAGCTTCAAATCAGCTGGTGTTTTTTGCTCTGGGGGCGGGGCTTCAGACAGAACATAGTGGAGCTCCTCAACTGTGGAAACTCAGGAGTTTCTCTTCATCTATGGTCCAGACATTTATTAGATTTTGACCCAGTGTTGAGTTGTGTTTCACTATAGTTGTATGGTCACTGTGTGAGTTTGTATTCAGGCCCAAGTATTAGCCTGAGATAGTTTCAGGTGATGTCATTCTTCCAAATAGAGTAAATGGAGGAATACAAGGTGATTTACAAACATAAACATCACATTCTTTAATGTCTTTTTTTCATCTCTACTTTCTGCATACACTGTCAGTTCACTGTGACTCTCCCTGAACAAACTAACATCCATACAGCCCAGAATATGCAAACACAGAGACTAGAGTGTTTATGTAGCATGAAGCGCCACGGCTCAACGTCATCAGGGTCACCAAACACCAGAAAAGACATTTCACCGTGTCACCATCCTGTATTCAAATAGCTCACTAAGGCAATTTATTTTGATGCAAATGGAAACTCCAAACACACTACAGTGAGTCTGTGGAGATAAAATGCAGTTTATAGTTTTTAAAGACGATTTTATTTTGGCACACCTACAGTATGTCCCCTGATGTCCATGAACACAGCACTGGACAAAACATAGCAGATGAATGGACCAGCACATTGACGGACAATGTGTGAGTGGTGAAGGCAGAACCAAGAGAATCATTCTGATTTTGACTTTTAACAATGTATCATTCATTCATTGTATCATTGACAATTAAGCAAAACACAGTCCATATCAGAATTGATTGATGGATTGAAATCTTTCTTGTCCCCAAGTGGTAATTCAGTTTACAACAGCTGTTGGCATAATCAAACACGCAGAATAAAACACTGAACGAATTAGTGAAATAATAATTTAATTCAATTCTCCATATGCATGAGGAATCGAACATTTTCATGAGTGAGCTGTCAATATGAAAAGCCCTCAGATCTTGTCTGTGTTGGCCTCGAAGGTCAAAGGTCAGCTTGACGTCAAAGTGACACATCATAGTTCTGTTGGAAGTGACCTTAAAGACACCATTCAGCAATCTCCTGCAATTGACCCTTCGCGTAAGCCCCGCCCCCTTGGTTACTGTTGCTATGCCGGGCAAGCTTTCACTCCCAGCCATGCTCCTGGCAATATTTGGTATCGATTTCAAAGGAAATATCAGCAAATTTCTGGATAAACTGTTCTGAGATAATAGAGAGAAGAAGTCACAAAGATCATTCATAGTTTTCAGTGACGTGACTCGCGCAGGAGGATAAAACATCTGTTCAACGACACGACTGGACAATGTACAGAGCAGCAGTAAGGGCTGGTAATTTTACCGTCTATCAACCCACGAAGACTTGGGTCATCTCACTGGTCATGAAACGTTGTCAAACTGCATGTTTTTGGGCGATTGTGAACCACATACAGCTTTCGCTGCTGTTTTTTTTTTCTCCCACCGCTGTATCAGTCAGTGAAAGCAGTCCCTGCCTGGAGGATCCCTCGCCTAAAAGCCCAGGTAAAAGCCGTAAAAGTACAGCTGTCATATTGGAGGTGAACATATGGTTATCCCCATATTTACACTTGCTCAAGTCGAAAAAAAAGTCAGCTCGTATCTGAACATCTCTATATTGCTGCTGCCGCCACCGCCGTAGTAGCAGCAGCAGCAACAACAACATCCTTCTCTACAAACAAATGTTTTTCGTCCTAGTCTCAAAATGTGTCCACAAAAGCAAACGTAATGACTCACTGCGGAAAGCTTGCCAGGCCTATAGTTACGGTTGCTAACGTAGGATTGGACAATAGCCGTTTGTAGGAGGAGTTGGCGAAGGGTCAATTAGCATCTTCTGTGTGGTTTCTAAAGCCAAATGTCTGTCAGAGAGGTTTTCCCACAACTCTAAACACCCGGTTAGTTAAACTCAGCTTGCAGCAAAATGGATCAATATTTTTGCACTAACAGTGAGAGAGGGGAGTTCCTTTCTATAGGTCACTGCTGCATCAACCTCCTTTGTGCAAAAGACAAAGACATAGGTCGGCTCTCAGGTTGTTTATACAGTAGCAAAAACACTGCTCAGTGGGAATGACATTTCTATTAAATCCTATGCTGTGTTTCATGTTTTGTTCAAAATGGCTTTCATACACAAAAAGTAATAAAAAGAAATAGACAGCTGCAGCTGGAAGCACGTCCTTATTTCCTGATTGAGAAATGTAGTTACACTCATAAAATCTTGTATTATATAAACAGCTCATATGAACACGTTCACATCAGAAAGGGTTTGAGGTTAGAGACATTATTGGTACCCTGAGACTGCAGAAAGAGAGTCTGAAGTCAGTAGCATGGTATTTCACTCTTCTTTTAAGGGCACATTGTCAAAAGAGTAGTACATGTCAACACTGGTGAGTGCACAATGTGAATACACTCTGCCTGTACAGCTGGAAATGCAGTTCAGAAGTCAGGTGGAACATTACAGTACAGCCATCAGAGGGTCAGAGCACTGATTGCAGCATTTGTGTTGTTGTTGTTGTTGTTGTTGTTGTTGTTGTTGTTGTTGTTGTTGTTGTTGTTGTTGTTGTTGTTGTTGTTGTTGTTGTTGTTGTTGTTGTTGTTGTTGTTGTTGTTGTTGTTGTTGCAGAGGTGTTTCTGTTCAGGTGAACCTGCCACAGCTGGGTTTACATGGAGCCAAATATTCCAATTAGAACTGGTTTAGATGTCCCAGCACTATAAAAATGCTCCATATAAACACCTCAATTAGAATAAATAGGGCCAAACTGAAAGGAATCTCATCCCGACTCAATAGCATTCATTCTTGGATCAAACCCAACCATAAAAAAAAGGGGGAAAAAAGAAAAAAATACCTGAGTCCCTATGTTCTAAGTGTAACAATCACCAGGGTTCACTATCACTGTTTGGGGAAGTGCAAAAAAGAATTAAAAAACTTTGGGGCTCAGTGTTAAAATATACTGTATCTCTTATCTTCACATCTTCCTCTGTACATTCATGTGCTTACTTATGTATTCCAGGCGTTTATCCAGATGACTGTAATTTATCTTGAATATCTTAAATCTTAAAGCAACACCATGTAGTTTTTTGTTTGTTTTTTTTTTACCTTAAAATAATGTTTCTAAATTCATTCGAGTGGTAGAAAATGGTTAATAGGATGAATCCTGCTGCTTTAATACCATCTTTGGCTCTTGAAAAACTGACCAATATTGTTAGAAAGCCACATTCTCAATTTTATAAATTTGGAAGTTATCTCTGGGACTAATTGAAGAGGAATTAAGAGAATGAGGTAATGGAAACAAATATTTCATTTACTGTGGGTGTGGTGTGTGGGAGCTGGGGGTTGGCTTACAGTTTTCTTGGCAGAGGCTGGGCGTGGTTCTCAAGATGGCTGTGGAGCTGGCTGCTACACTCCTGGGAAAAATCATCATCATGAGGAACAATATTCAGCTCATCGCTTCCCGTTTTAACTCCATCTGACGAGGTTCAGCATCACATCAGGTTCATAAAGGTCTCCCTTTGGCTCTGTGCTAAAACAAGGGATGGCTTCATCACTTGTGTCATAGTCAGATATGCTTACATGAACTATCCGAGCAGTAAACTCCGTGAAACAGGTGAAACGTACACAGCCGTCTACAGGCGGCAGCGCGCAGTGATACGAAGGGAGAGAAAATAGCGCCTAGCGATTGTGAGGTCTGACTTTTCGTGGACAACGTTTTTGTGATGCAAATGTATCACTCTTTTGAAAGCATATTGTTTTGAGAAGCAAAACGCTTTATTTTCGTGACCCCAGCCAACTAACCGGACTACATTCGTCAGCACCGAAACCAGGCCGGAACTCCACTCACGGGACGAAGTCCGAGGAAAGTCACTGTTGATTCACGTAACTGGTGATGGGGATGCCATATAGATTCATGTCAAAAGACCCGAACTATCCCTTTAAGTCTAAATCAACCCCAAGCTGCACTTTTACCTGAACTTGGTGCCATTTCAGACTGAAAACCATAGGTGGGTAAAAAAAACATGCATGGCTAAGATGGTTATTCAATGTAATGACAGATTAGAAAAATAAAATATGTTTGTAGTAGGTTTGTAAATGATCAATAATTGGTATTATTGGCAGTAATAGGGGCCCCAAAATAAACTTTTGCTTAGGGCCCTGTAAAGGCTTGGGCCGGCCCTGCTGTTGACACAAAGTCTTCTTTCAGAATGATTTGACTCAGAAAAAGCCTGCATGTAAACCTGGCTACTGTTTCTCAGTCATCAACTAAATTAGTTTTAAAAAGAATCAATTAGCAAACAAATATGAGGTCATCTAAAGAGCTTGAAAACATGTTCCCATGCCGGCTCCTTCCACTCATTACATCATTCCATTATTCATCAACACGCCGAGCGACAACAGACCAAACACAAAATCCTGTCAGTATCAGCTGCGTGCGTCGCCTCGCGCCTCAGATTGAGGCGTCCACTTCAGAGAGGCCCTTCAAAGTGGATTGTTGCTCGGTGTCGCGCTCTCCTTAATGAATATCTGAACATCTCCGAGATGCTTTTCGCACCAGAAGCAGGTGTGCGGCGAGGAAGCCAAGAAGTCTCCCCGGCCTCCTGAAAAACTTCCAACTGTTTCATCAAGTGTCGGAGGACTCGCAACATCTGTTTGATTCCATCGGCGGGGGCTTGGCGCGAGGCTTTGAGGTTCCCAGCGCCGCCACCGCCGCCGCCGAGCTCTGCGTGTCACTCAGGCAGCTGCACAGACAGACAGCAACAGGCGCATCCCCTGCTTCATTTGTCTGCTCTAATTGAGTGAACGGTATTACCCTAATAAGAATATCTGAGTGTGTTTACATGCAGGATCAAAAGTAAACAACCGTGGGCTCACAAAAAAAAGAAAAAAAGTTTCAAATCATAAGGAATCTGACAACGGAACAGCTTCCAACACCGCTGCTGGGATTTGAAAACACACTCACAAAGCAGCAGATCAGATGCCTCAGAGCCTCACACCACTCTGCTCAGCTCTGACAGCCAGTGTGTGTGTGTGTGTGTAGGGGGAACATGGTGACGAGCATATGGCCCCACTTATCCTTCTGATTCCACGTCGGCCTGACACCGTGTAGAATCATCAGCTGGCACCGTGTATACTGGTTATACAGAAATGAAAACTAGTTTACCGAGGATCAAAACCAAACCGACGCCGGGATTAGCTGATCCGTGATGAGTCGTTTTGATTACACAACGTGGGATCACTTGAATTGTCAGTGGATTCAACAACAAAGTCGTCGTTGTGAGCTTTAGTTTTATCGAAACTGCTTTCTTCCTCTGATTTAACACTGTTCTGTCTACAATTTACTGCAGGACGTGGATGATACGTCGCGGTGCAATCGGCCTGTTTACTGGAAGTAAATATATAAAAAGAGGTTGTTGTTGTTTTTTTCATTACATTTGTATGTGTGTGTCTGAGGGAGTGAGTTATTTTGCAGGATGTGAGCTGAAGTGATGACAGGTTCTCTGAGGAGGAGCTCAGGCCTCCCTGACTTCTTACCCACTGAAGGAAGTGCAGTCTGGGCTTTCATCAACCAGAGAACGTGTGATATGAATGTGGAGATGAATGAATAACCGTGCGTTCACACCAAAAGCTTCCAAAGCGTCAAAAATGCCGGAAGTCAATTCATTTTCAATGAGAGCCCGGCGACACCGAGCGTCCAAAGCGTCAACAGGCGTCGCCGCGCTTCCAAAGCATCCAAAGCTTCCAAAGCTTCCAAAGCTTCCAAAGCGTCACCAGACGAGAAGTTGAGCCGTGGTTAACTTTAGGGTAATGAGCTATGACGCGGTTAAGCGGCATCAGAATAGAGATGTCCGTCGGCTGCCTTTTTTTGACATCAGTCACGTGACGAGCGGCCAAAGCGGCTGAAAATATTTGCCGTCTTCTTTCAGAATGATTTGACTCAGAAAAAGCCTGCATGTAAACCTGGCTACTGTTTCTCAGTCATCAACTAAATTAGTTTTAAAAAGAATCAATTAGCAAACAAATATGAGGTCATCTAAAGAGCTTGAAAACATGTTCCCATGCCGGCTCCTTCCACTCATTACATCATTCCATTATTCATCAACACGCCGAGCGACAACAGACCAAACACAAAATCCTGTCAGTATCAGCTGCGTGCGTCGCCTCGCGCCTCAGATTGAGGCGTCCACTTCAGAGAGGCCCTTCAAAGTGGATTGTTGCTCGGTGTCGCGAGCTCCACAACGCTCTGGTGGACAAGTTGTGACCTGCACATTCACCACGCTATGAGATAATAACACAACGTTACCAGACAGAGTTGTTTTAGAGGCAAATTCATGCAAAATCGCTGATGTGCGTTGCCTTCAGGGATAGTTTTTCAGCAAGCAGTCTCTGTATTTCCCTCTAAAACAACTCTGTCTTGTAACGTTCTGTTATTATCTCATAGCGTGGTGAATGTGCAGGTCACAACTTGTCCACCAGAGTGTTGTGGAGTTGTTGGATTGTGTATTTGATGAGTTTGATGAGGGAAACCAAGAAATCCCATGAGTCTCCGTAGCGTAGCTCTGAGCAGCTCGCAGCTCTGCTCCGCTGTTCTAAAAATAGCTTGCACCGACAATTAAAGGTAACAAACCTTTTTTTTTTTTTTTTGCTTTTTCATGCCTTTATTTGACAGTACAGTCAAGAGAGACAGGAAATGGGGAGGCAGAGAGAGGGGGAATGACACATAGGAAAGGGCCGTCCGATGCAGGATTTGAACCGGGACCGCCTGCACCAGGACCACATCCTCAACACATGGGGCGCCTGCTTAACCCACTGCGCCACTCGATGCCCGGCAATGGGACAATTTGCAAAAATGTTCAACTATCCCTTTAAGCAAAATACAGTGTACTACAATGCAATATATTATGTACTCCTACAGGGTGGACACATGATCACATGTCTGTGTGACAAGTGTGTCAAGTAGAAACTGGATGATTTTTTTTATGCTTGTCTCTGCATCCTCATCTACAAGACCTTGGGTTTCCTTGTTAGACACAGCAGGACAGCGTCCTCTGTCCTGCTGTGTCTACGCTCTGTGGTCATTTCAGCCTCTAACTTTCAGAAACTGTCAAAAACCTTTTGGAAACAGTGATGAAGACAGACAGACACTACCACTCCCTAACTGGTTCTCATCAGCCTCAAATACCAATGGTGAATGCAGCATGATGATGAATCACAATACAAGTGGTCCTGACCTTGTGTCTCTGGCAGCTGTTGTTCACTTCAGTTCAGTTCAGCTCTGGATTTGAATGCTACAACCGTCTGGTTATGTTGTGCGATAAATAAACTGCAGCGTAGCCTGGATCTCAGTGTGGATGCGGAGCCTCGGCCAGAACTGAATCTCATCTGAGGCCTGGTCCAACACTGTTAGGTCTTTTTCGATCTGGATCTTGGAGTGTTCACGTGAGTGTACTGCTAAAGCCTCAACAGTGGCTGTGTGCCCCCGTCTCTGTAAACTTCAGTGTTAGGATTGAACGAAAAACAAGAGTGAAGCAGTAACTCCTCTCTCTGTCATCTGTGAAGGTCATACTGCTGCTTTAATCCTATTGGCTCCATTCAGTGGTGCTCAGTTGGCCTGAGTCTCTCTCTATTTGTCCATCCCTGAGGCTGGCTTTCTGCTGTGTCCTTGGACACTGTGCTCACACTTCACAGCCAGGAACGAGCACCGTAAGCACACACACACACACACACACACACACACGGAGTCACACATGAGCATATTGCTTACACACACATCCACACACATATCAGTCATGGCCCTGGGGAGCGAAGGGTGTGAGCCAGAGGCATTTCTATCTAATACAGCTCTAACAGATACTGTGTTTATTCCTGGATCAGTTTAACACCTTCTGCACACTGCTCACCCTCCACCTATCACTTGCCCAGTGGGAGTGAAAGAGGCAGATGATGGTGATGGTGATGGTGCAAACTCTGCACTGAGCATGCTCTATGCCACACACGATAGATTATGTGACCCTGTATGTGTTTATGTGTGTGTATGTGTGTGTGTGTGTGTGTGTGTGTGTGTGTGTGTGTGTGTGTGTGTGTGTGTGTGTGTGTGTGTGTGTGTGTGTGTGTGTGTGTGTGCGCGTGTGTGTGTGTGTATGCTGCTCTCAGGTGATCAGAGCTGGGGTGTGATTTCTAACACTAAGATCACTGGTTTCTGTCTCAGCGGTGGTAGGAGAAGATCTCCTCTGGTGCGGACCAAACCACCAGCTGTCTGGTCCGCCTCGAAGGGCTGGACTCAGTCTGCTATCAAGTCAACTGTAGAGTGTTTTTGTTTTTTTTGTCTGGTGTGAAGCCCATTGGCACCAATAGATACTGTATATATACTGACTAGATGCTGCGTTGCCTGGCAGCTCTATTGAGTGGAATACAGCCGCCATGTTGGGACAGTGCATATAGTTTCTCAACAAGTATGTCTGAATGTCTTTTAATATTTCAAGACAGGTTGAATACATGTAAACTAAAGGCATCATCATTCATCTCGTTATTCATGAGATATAGAAATTCAAATTTTTAAATGAATGAACTCCAATGTACTCATTGCTCTACATTAACCTCCTAATACTGCTTATTGAGAAATCACCTACCTACTCGCTGCAGGTGACAGAGTGGAGAGCATCAAGACGGTCAGACAAGGAAACATTAGAGGGACTCAGACACATGTTTGAACCTCAGTCAGACTAAGAATGAGATGGGAATCTGTGCTCTTGTGAACAATGTTTATACACAACCAGGGTCGTTGCATAGGGGAGAAAGGTGATGACAATTAGGGGCCCACACCCCAGGAGGGCCCACTTTTTTTTTTTGTTTTTTTTTAACTAAATTCCTCTTATACACAGTCAATTAAAAAAAATGGCTATGAAAAGTCAGGGGGTGGGGGCCCACCTCAGTATATTTTTCAGGGGGTCCAGAATTCCTAGCAACGGCCCTGCACAGACTCTGCTCATGCAGCAATATTGATATTTGATACAACTTCCTCAGTACACAATGATATATTAAGTGTAGACTAATAAACATTATTAACTGTTGACAGAGAGGCTCTGACAAATCAGCCTCCAGTTCTTTCAAATCATGCGGGTTGAATTGCTTGATGAACAGAAGAAAAAAAAACACTTTTTCCAGCTCTTTCACACATGTTGGACTAAAAATGTCTTGAGGTTGTTGTCCAGTGATTTGGAATATTAACAGGAAAAGAGTAAGCCAACAGTGAGTCCAGGCCTGCAGGTGGCTGCAGCTGGTCAGTCTGCCAACCTGTGGAACTCACAGTGATGAGCTAAGAGTTTCTCAGCAGTAAATAATACACCTCCATCAAACTGAGAGGTTCAGCACTGTGACTGGACAAACAGTCAAATTATATTTTCTCCCATAATGTTAAGTAAGGGATAATGTATAGTTCGGAGGTTGTTATGGAGAAATAAACCCCGACAGGTTGTATGGAACCCCGACGCGAAGCGGAGGGGTTTCATACAACCTGAAGGGGTTTATTTCTCCATAACAACCTCCGAACTATACATTATCCCGCTTAGAACACGGCTTACAACTAAATCATTCAATAATGTAACACAAAATAATGATAAAAAGAGATTTTATTCATGTAAAATTAGACCGTTGCTCGGGACGCCGCTCTGACCAGCGCAGCACAGAAAAGATAAAGTATGCAGGATATTTACTTTATGTTTCATTTTTACCGTCATTAAATAGCTTCGGACTAATAGTGATGTTAGATAAACGACTTGTAACCTGTTACAGGGAGAGTGGAGGCTCCTTATTTCCACATCGTGGCTGAAAAGTAAACTTGCATCAGAACCTCTGACCGTGTCACAGCTCCTCTCCTCTCTGTAGCTCCGCGACACAAACGCACCCCATAATCTCTTGTTTATGACAGATAGGACTACACAAAATACACGTAACGTGTATGGTAATCCATCGATCCACTGTTTGATTATCAAAGGCTTCAAATGCACGAACGGGAGGAGGCTCAGCAAAACAGCGGCCGTGACCGGACATGCAGAGTCGGACGTTGCTATGGAGTCCCTATCAACGGTCCGCTGTTATATCTATCGCTCTGGCTCAGCGGTGGTCTATCGAGAAATAAACACCGCAGAATATTGGTGATTGACCAATCAGAATCGAGTATTCAAGAGAGCCGTGTTCTAAATAGTCATAATGTGGAGTGTTAAGATTCTTTCCTCATTACTTGTATAAATTAAAACTTACATCTTAAGGTCCAAAGTCGTCAACCTTAGGTTAATTCAATTATTAATCATATGTTAGATGACACTTGTGATGTAACGAACATGTGACTGTGTGTCTCAATGCACCGAAGTGACACAATTTGATTTAAATCTCCATAGATTCCTTTCTCTTGTGTTTCATTGGAGATGTTAATCCATAAGAAGATATTAGTTTTCCTGGTTGCTTGAGCTTTTTCCATGCATGTGATGTTGTAAATCTTTGTAAGAATTCCAGTGTACTGCATAATAAATGTAACTCAATACAATATCCCCAATAATAATCTGTGTTTTGTGTGATGATCCAGGATATATTTTTAGGCAACCAAAAACCATCCCAGTGTAGTTTTCCATCTCCTCTCTCAGCTTCTCTCTGCAGCTCTGGCAACAACAGGTCTGTGAGCCAATCAGAGGGGAGCAGGCTCAGTGCCCCCCCCTCCCTTCACTCTGCCTGTTTTCTGAGTGATCCAATAAAAACAGAGCAGCTATCAGGCATAGAAACCAAATCCTTCAAGGTTGGGCGGTGGGTCCAGTGGGCGGGGCTAAGGTCACAGAAGTCCTGGCCAGCTGGTTTTAAGGCTCCTTTTCTGGCTGCATGCATTTCTCTGCAGACTGAGGTTTAGAAACAAACACAGGGTTGACATACATGGATCACATACACATGGAGGTCTCCCTTAAAGGTACAATATGTACGAAATCTAAAGCAACTGGCTGTAAAATCCTCCTAATATGTCACAGAGACTCAGGAATAATGTTCATATAACATGATGAACTCACCAACAACAATAGTACAGCCAGAGTATTTGCACTAAAAATCTTTTTTTGCAGACTGCAAATCATGTTTATATATATTATATATATTTACCTAGCCCTCTCTCCCAGTCACGGCGGCATCAGTGGCATTTCAGCCTCCGGTCTGGTCCAATGAGCTGCTGCTACGGCTGGGAGGAAAAACGAGATCGCTGTGTTTTGAATTTGACTGCAGTAACCGTTTTTGGCCACGTTCTTACATATGGCACCTTTAAAGGGACAGCGAGGAGTTTCTCCATCGGCAGAACGAAAAAAGTCTCACGTTAATGTGGATGAATCTCCACTACCCACACTTGTTAATGGCTCCATTTTCGATAAATATATCGTTTTGTCTCTATCGTTATTTTGTTATTATTAGTGGTGGCGGAAATGCTGGGTGAGCCGACCAGCGTTTCCTTACTTTCGGTTTCGCGGACTCTGCCCGGCGAGTCATGAGAATAACGCCGCCGTTTATGGTCGGAACTACGACGGTATGTGATCGTCTTCGAACCTCTGACTTTAATTCTTGATGAATGAAAACATGAGTCTGTCTTGTGCCGGTCAAAGAATTTCACGGTGCGCGCGGAGGCTCATAAATGTAGTGTGAAAACGCTTCGCTTTTCCAAAACTCCTCGTTGTCCCTTTAACACAATGAGGAGCTTTACACGAATACTACATTTTCAAAAACAAAACATTTTTACCAAAAGCAAACGTATGTGAGGAACTCTTCTGTGACCTGCTTGTATCTACTGCTGAAGCTTCAGCAGATCTGAGGTGGTGGGTGTCAGTTCTGCGCTACCCCAGTTTTCATTTGGCAACAGTTGTGACAGCAGAATAAGCTGCCTGTGAGACATCACTTTGAATGTGAATACATTGATGATTTCATGTAACTGGCTTCACCTCCAAATATATATAAATTCTTTTTTTTTCTCTTTCTTTCTTTTGGTATACCAGTCTGTGCTGGTTCTGCCACAGTCATCTGGATCACTAGAAGAATGCTATAAAGACGTGGCATTCATGGTCTCTGTGCACAGTGAGTCAGTCATGATTGCACCATGTTGTTTCTCTCTCAACTCCCAACAAGGTCCCTCAGATGTGTCATTGCTAGAATACACAATACAATAATGACACAAATAAAACATACTTGAACTGTGCAGATTACAAACGATAAGGCTGGGGTTTGAACCAATAGTAGGAGGCCGGAGACCCGAGCTGGGGTCATTCCTATGTTCCCACAGCCCTTTGGTCCCACCATTGGTTGGGTTTAGGCAATGAAGAAAAGAGTTGGTTAAGTTTAGTAAAAAGACCCGGTAGAGGCTAGACAGGCCAGATAGATAGATAGAGTCCAGATAGGTAGAGAGAGTCCAGTGGGAACATAGGGCCTAATTTTGAGAAAAATCTTAGAACTACTGTGGGAACATAGGGCTGTGGGAACATAGGCATGGACCCCATGAGCCAGAAACCCAGACTTCAACAACAATGATCAAACATTCCTAACATCATCAACTATTTTGCATTGTAAACGTGACAGTAATTCAGGTCCAGTGTATTGATGTGTCAGCTTTATGTTGTATAAGTGTGTAGTATATTTGAACTACCTAAGGGTGTAATACAGCTGACAGGGTTAGAACTTCTGGACTAGCCTGCTAACTAGCCTGGTGTGTTAGCATCAACAAGCTAGAAAGCTAATGTTGGCTACTAGCGTAAGGGTTGATTAAGACAAGAAGACTAGACCTGAAGTTCTGAAGAAAACAACTGTGGATTCAACATCCTCTTCATCAGTCATCTGTTCTCTAGATAAAACGATGCACTGGAAATCGTGGCCATCTTGAAATCTCATCTGTGTAAGGGGCTTTTTCAGGGAGATAAAGTTACCAGTATTGGTTATTGTGTCCAGATTTGAAACAGTCCACTTTTCAGATCGTCACTGGTACAGTTGTATTCATCAAAACGCACATAGAAAAGATGGTTCATGGAAGAAGAGTGAATAGTGGTTAGCCTCAAGTCATGTTATGGTTGAGAAAACGGACTAGAATGTAAACGGGGTTTCTTTAGAGATGATGTGTTGAAGATGTAGCCGGTGATGGAGACACCACAGTCTAATCCTGGGGTGCCCAACGCTCACAGACCGAAGGCCCCCCACTGAGTCAGGCCTACTGTGAGCCAAGCGGACCTCCTGTGCGGCATTTGTGTGGTCGTTTGAGGTTTCATAGTCAGATTTCCTATATTTTCTAGTCCAAAGGGTTCATAGTGTCTGTATTCTAATAGTTGAAAAAGGTTCTTATATACAAAACATAGGTAGAAAAAGGTTTAGCAGTACCTTATCAAAGTAGGCTACTGCTAAACCTCTGTCTACCTATGAGTTGTATAGAACCTCTTTCCTATATTTCTCACCCTGAATTCCAATATTTCCCACAATCATTGCACGCTGTTTATATTTTCTCTCATAGCACAGTGCACTGGTGCGGCTCCATGTGGTTGTAAAAATGTAGCTTTGTGTGTACTCTCTGCGGATGTCCGCCCTCCACTCACTCTGTAGGGGCCTGGATGCATGAATTGTCATTTCAGCAACTCACAAAATACATGTTTTGTATTACATCTGGATGTGTCGGTGTGAACTAGTAGGTCCCAACAGACTAGAAACCTTGGTAACACTTTGACGCCTATCTCTATAACGCATTATAACCATACTTATAATGAGTTATAATGCAGTTATAGCACTGTATAACTATAGTTATAAACACTCATAAATGATCATAATGCTTTATAACAATAATCATAACACACTATAAAGCATTTTATCATGACTAATAAGGTCAGGTATTATAATAAGTCATAATTGTTAGTAACTCGCTGACAATGTCCACATCGATAATGCATTATAAATATAGTTATAATGTGTTATAATTGGCTTATAAACATGTATAACTACCATTGTAAACACTCATAAATTATCATAAGACTTTATAATAATCATAACACATTATAGAGCATTATAACTCTATTATAATACTTGACCTTACAATCCACTATATAATGCTCTATAATATGTTATGCTTATTGTAATAAAGCCTTATGATAATTTATGAGTGTTTAGATTGATAGTTATACACGTTTATAAGCAAATTATAACACATTATAACTATTTATAATGCATTATTGATGTGGGTATTGTCAGCGAGTTATAGCACTATCCAGTGAATGATCTATACAGTGCTATAACTGCATTATAAGTATGGTTATACCAAAACCTTTATAAAAAAGTAGACCACCCCTGTTGTAATCTATGGCATGACATATTGAATGGCCACTAATTCTTTAGGTTCTTCTCCAGACATGTTTTAAATATCATTCTGGGGCATTTCACGATAAATGGACGCTCCAACCAGACAAATAGAAAAGTGTGTTTGGGTAAAGCTGTTATGCTTCTTCACTACTGATGCCAAGCTGTTCTCTCATTGAGCCTTTACTTTATAAAGAACATGTAAAATCTGTAAAAAGAACTGGCTGTCGGTCACTTTTTTTTTTCCTGCAGACCTGCACCAGCACTCGTGATCTTGTGGAAACTATATCACCTCTGACCCTGTAGAAGCGAGGTTGTTGATTCAGCACTCGAAATGTCTGGAGAGTTATATGAAAAAATAAAACTGGAAAGACATTTGGAATCGCGACAAAAATGGAGTCTGCTTACTGTAGAGTAATCTTTCTTCCTGATTGATGGAGGGTCAAAACAGTCTGAGTCATTTAAACATCCCTGTCCCTGGATTTCACGACCTCCTGCAAACTCTGACAAATTTTCCACAGAAGTATGAAAATGTTGATGTTAACATTTCTCTGTCTCTACGGCTGGTATTAATCTAACAGCAGCACACTGTTTATGGATTTGTGGTCTGTATTGGTTATGATGAGCCAAGATGCTGGAAAGTTCCTTCAAACATGCAGAACTCAACTCAACCTTGTTTCAACTTATATTTCATAAACTCCATTTGCCGTTGTAAATAGTGAGTGTGTGGAAGATCACTGGATTTTTTTTTATATCCCACATCTATGATAAATGCTCTGTCTTTTTCATTAGGCCTGTGTTAATCTGAAAACAGTAGGATTAAATAAAATGATGTTGTTTTTAAGAAATCTTGTTTAATTTTCATTGAATATAAGAAAGTGGGGATAAGTAGTCAACTAGTATAAAATAACATGACGTGGACTGGTGTTCCTCCTGTCCTCCCCAATTTTTTCAGTCACCAGCCGCCACTGGTATAAACCAGTAGTGGCTGCTGGACTTTCAAAGAGGATCTCATTTTCAGCCTACGTCATGAAATTTGTCTGTTTATTTCTATGTGAATTCTACCTTCTGTTCTTTTTCACAAAAATGGTCTGTGGCAGTATGAATGAATGAACAAACTAATGAAACTATGTTAAACTGGAACAAGGAAATGCTATAATAGTGTTTTATTTACAGTGTATGTCCAATGGAAATGGGCTGTGTCGCCAAACAAATACCAAGAAAAAAGCTGCATTTTATCTCTACCTCACATGTAAACTGGGAATGCCAAATGCAATTGACATAACATGGCTCTGTACTAAAATTACTATGACCAACAGGGATGGATTGGGACTACTACTTACATTTGAGTCCTCAACAGGCCGGGCTGTTCCGACCAACCCAATCGGACGCAAGGGTTTAGGCCGAGAATTAATGCTAGTGTGTTGGGCCACATCTGTTATTTGTTTTGTTTTTTCATCAATAACAGGGACACACATCACACACAAGCTCAAGATAGGCCTCTGCAAGCAAAACTAAACCATCATGAGTGGCTTTCTAAGAGTAAAAAAAAAAAAGAAAAACGGTAATGGCCGTTCTGTGATTCTTCAGAACACACAGATGGTCAACCTGACCCTGCCCACTGAGCTTTGCCCAGTAGCCCTGTGGCCAATCCAGCCCTGATGACCGATGCTACAGAGCAAACAAGGGGAGTCAGATACTGAGCCGGACTCTCATGAAAGTCAAGCAATAATACTAAACTGAGTAAAAGAAAGATTTTGTGCCTCTTCTAACTTTCTGACACAAAGAATGAAGTTAATAATTCAATTCAATTCAATTTATTTGAAGTGGGACAGTGCAAGTTCATGAACTAAACATAAAATCGTAAACAAGCCGGATTGTAGCCACAGGCTCATTTCCATCCGCTGTCCCATAGCAAAAAAGCAGCATAGAGGGGAGAAGGTTAAGTTTATGAGACAGTGAGTTCTTCAATCCGTGTAGAGAAGCTGGTCTGATGTCCTGGCCTATAACATCTCCTTATATCCATTATTTAATATAGTATACCTTCCTCATGTCTGTGATCACAGTTCTAAAACCAGGATTTGACCGCTCCAGACAGTACTAGGCTTTGGCAGAGTCGTACTACTGTAATGCACATAATTTTGTCGACATGAACGAATAAAGGCTGGGGCAAACAAAAAGTCTGCCGCCAGGGACAGGGACTGCTGGAGCTGGGATGAGACAGAAGCAGCACATACTTCTGTGGAAATGCTCTGATTGACTTGAATGGGAGTGAATTGCTCCAAGGAGATGGAACAGAGCGCAGATAGAGTAGGTGGAAACTGGGGGTGACTCAGCTCTGACAGGAGAACAGGTGCCAAGCAGCACAAGAGGAAGATCAAAATGAGCTACTGAACAATGAGCCTGTTGTTGCATATATGGCTAATGTGTAAGAATGAACATAGCAAATGGAAAGAAAACGGAAAATAAAGAGGCTTCACAATAAAATATGAGCAAATATACTTATAAAAACAGAGGGAATTAGAAATAAATAAAAGCCTGGTGCTCTGGGCAGTTGAGGTAAATAAAGGCCCTGGTCGCTATTTGAGGAAATACAGTTACATAATAAGACATATCTGTCCTTTCTTGTACAGATGTTGAGATATTTCAGTGGGTAATTGAAAATCTTTGTCCTGTTGTGATGTTGTAAAGTTTGAGGATCCCCCACAGTCAGCACTATTCACCCTCCAGGGGCCACATCTGTAAAAGTGTTCACTGGAAATACAGAGAATGGACTTTGTTGGTTTCCCTGCAGAACGGAGGGTTTCAGGTTAGTCACAATAACACCGAGCAGGCACACACACACACACACACACACACACACACCTCTCCTGCCAAATCCATTCAAAGGCAGACACATCTGGATTTGCTAGAACTGCACAGTGGAAACATCATTTAGTGTGTGTGTGTGTGTGTGTGTGTGTGTGTGTGTGTGTGCGCGTGCGCGTGTGTGTGTGTGTGTGTGTGTGTGTGTGTGTGTGTGTGTGTGTGTGTGTGTGTGTGTGTGTGTGTGTGTGTGTGTGTGTGTGTGTGTGTGTGTGACTGTGGAGAATTCTCACTATTTGACAGTTACAGCAAACAATGGCTTTGACTTTCAAACTGTTGGCAGTAAAATTACCCCAAAACTATTTGAGAGCGCTGCGCCCAGATCCCGTCCTGCTGCTGCAAAAAAAAAACCACTCACAGCCATATAGTAAAAAGGGGAAAAGGTGTGTGTGACTCTGTCCAGCTCTGCCAGGGTTGTTTTTTTTTTTTTTGTAATGAGTTTTCTGTTGGTGGTGGCAACTCTACAAAAGCCACACGGAGGCTGGAGTTTCACTTCACTGCAAAAACTCAAATGTCTTACCAAGAATATTTGTCTTATTTCTAGTCAAAACAAATCTCATTCTACTTAAAATAAGACTCATCACATTAAAAAGTAGCTTGTTTTTAAGACATTTTTTACTTTTTTCAAAGATATTTTCACTTGAAATAAGTAGAAAAATCTGACAGTGGAGCAAGTTTTTCTTTCTTATTACAAGCACAAAAAACTTCCTTTCACTGGCAGATTTTTCTACTTATTTCAAATTAGTTTGAAACAAGTGAAAACGATCTAAAAACAAGTTAATTTTTAGGTGACGAGTCTTGTTTTAAGTGGAAAGACATTAGTTTGAATAGAAATGAAACATTTTGACAAGAAATAAGACAAATATTCTTGGAAAGATTTTGAGTTTTTGCCGTGTTCTTTTAAAGTTCTTAGCTGGAAAAACTGTAGGAGGCTCAGGGAAAAGAGAAGAGAATGATTGAAAGAGAGGGAGGGAAAAAATAGGTCACAGCTGTTCTCTATCTTCCCCAAACCCCCCACCCGCCCCCTCCGAGCACTCCAGCCAACACTACCCCCGTCCCACCTCCTCAGCAATCCTCAGCACCCCAACACACACACATACTGGAAGCGTCTGCGGAGCCCCATACCTCATGTTTCATGTGTTTATTTTTTAGGTGCACGGGGGAAAAAGAAAAAGAAGAAATTTCACATTCCAGAGGACACATGATCTGCTGGTCTCGGGACCACGAGGAGGAGGAGGAGGAGGAGGACAACATTAGATTTTTATCAGTGCAGTGCTGTCTTCAGTGCTGGGAACTTGTTGTCAGCACATGGACATGATTTAACTCCATTTTACACAAGCTGACTTCAACTACAACCCAGGCCAGCGAGTTTGTGCATGACAAGATTCAGATTGTTTAGGATACTGCAGGCCTACATCTTCTGAAATATGTAAATATCTTTAATGCAAAACACTTGTCAGACCTCACACGGCAATTATGACAAAATAACAACCTGGAATTCAGTTATTTTTCAAGCTTTTTCCTCCCCCTACCATGATGCAGCTTCCACCAATGAAAAGTTAGGCCACTTTTTCGAAGGTTTTTATCATTACAGTGTTTGGCCAGAGAGTGGGAGCTGTAATCTCTCTCGGGAGGACCGGGTTGTGCGTGGTCAGAGAGACGGTGTCTGGTGTCTGCTGCTTGCTGAGTGTAGCCTGTATCTCTCGGATCGAAGCGGTCCTTGCATCCTGATAAGATTTGCCGGGGGGGGGGCTCGGCCTGATGTTGCCACAAAGCAGGCGGCTTACATCTTTTCTGAACCACTGCCTAATATTCTGAGAGGTGTCATGGCCGACCCTGACTGAAGACTCTGGTTTGCAGCATTAGCTCATTTCAGATCAGTGCAGTTATCATGTGTCCTGTTGCATAGTGCCCCACTTTGTTCTCATGGCAAATGAGCTACGTGCTGGTGAACATCAAATTCAAATGTTTGGTCTATGTTGGTATAAACCAGTAGTGGCTGTTGGACTTTCAAAGAGGATCTCATTTTCAGCCTACATCATAAAATTTGTCTGTTTATTTCGATGTGAATTCTGCCCTCTGTTCCTTTTCAAGAAAATGGTCTGTGGCAGTATGAATGAATAAACAAACTAAACTATGTTAAACTGGAACAAGGAAATGCTATAATAGTGTTTTATTTACAGTGTATGTCCAATGGAAATGGGATGTGTCACCAAAGAAATACCAAGAAATGAGCTGCAGTTTATCTCCAATTCACATGTAAACTGGGACTGAACTGGAAAATGCTCCGGTGCCAGAAAATGGAATTCAGAAGAAAGAAAAAGAGAATATCCGCACACTGGATTAAGGCTCCCATATGTTTATTTGGTAAATGCAATGTTTCGACTAAAGTGGTCTTCCTCAGGCAACCTCTAGTTGCAACGTTTCGACAACAGTGGTCTTCCTCGGGAAAGATCACTTTGGTCGAAACGTTGCATTTACCAAATAAACATGGGAGCCTTAATCCAGTGTGCGGATATCCTATGACTATCCAGCACCTGGGCTGAAATAGGAGCTGAAATAGGACTGGATGTGCACACAACTACTCTGGTTTTCTGTCAAAATGGAATTCAGCCTTTAGACAGATCCTCCAATCATCATGCAGAAGCCCAGTGTCCTGGCCCCGCCTGCTACTCCATTCACTCCCAGAGACGCTGACAATATCACAGCATTTATCCAATGACCGTCTAGTTTCTATTCTCTGCCGCCCCATTGAAGTCCATGGACGCTGAGCTTCAACAGGTTTAATGCACTGAGACGCTACAGGATGTAGGATAAGGAAATCAGTCAAGATGCTGATTCTGAACCAACTTGTCTTAGATTCGTCTTAAATTCTGCTCTCATGTAAACAATTGTGGTCAATGGCATTTTTAAACATCAGTTTTTTTAACTTATGGAGCAAAGCACTTATTGTTAAAAACAAGTGACTAAAATTACCATGCTGTCAAAATTGGAGTATCATCAGTTGTCTTGATAACAGAATTTCTGACATGTTGACCATTTTTGAAATCTGCCTTCACAGCTGCTGTCACCATGGTGACTGGCTTAGTCCATTTGTGAAGCCACACACCAGAGCTGTGTCCCAATTCAGCGGACACAGCCTTCGAAGGACGCAGCTTATACGCAGTCTACAGAGGCAACGGCTCCAAAGATACCTCCAATGGCCATGTCAACAGCTGGTAAACGGGACGGTCTAGCCTTCAGAGCATTTCCTGATTGAGTCCAAACGTAACCAATGTCCTTACGTCCTAACGTTAAAGGGGTTAGCTACAACTTTAATTCCTCCCGGCCAGTAGGTGTCTCACTCACACTCGCCCGATCTCGCTCCAACCTTCAATTGTACTGGTTGCCGGGTACGCCAGCTAAAGCTAAGCTATCACTCAGCTAGTAGCTAAAGCTAAGCTAACGCTAACCATATTTGATGAACCGCAGCTCTGGTGTTGACAGCACCAGCTGACCTATAGTTAGCATGAGCATTAGCACAATGCTAATGCGAATGACAGCACGAGCTCCGCATCACGTAACATCAAAGTACTAATGCCGTTGGTGCAGAGATCATTTCATTTTCTGCACTCCTCTAGACGTTCTGTGGATGTTTGTTTGTTTTTTTAAATGTATTGTTTTAATGAAAAAGTTGTAGCTATAAACCTTTTAAACATTTGAAAATGGCGGGCTTTTTACACTTCCAAATATGGGAGGCCATGAAAGTCCTCTTAGAACCAACAAAAGGAAAGCTGTATTTGTTGGCTGCATTTGGAGGAGCCTTCAAATTGGGACAGGCCTTGTCACAACGCTGTGACGTAAATGCTGCAGCGCCTCCGAAGGCTGCGGACGCTGAATTGGGACACAGCTCAAGTCTCACCTCTAGCCAATTATACCTTTTGTGGCAAAGGTTGTGAGTTCAAGCTTCAGCAAAGGCTAAATGGACATAATGTTGATGTTTTTGTTGTCTTCCTATCTCTTGTTGCTCAGAATTGCCTTCATTTGTCTAAAATTGCCTGTCCCCAACCATTGCTGCGAGGCAGCTTTAATTATTGTTCGATTGCACAATGCTGCAGCCACTGAGAGACCACAAACACAGGCTAAATACGCTCACTAGATGAACCACTTCAGGCCGCACGGCTCTGGTAGTTGAACGTGTTTGTCACAGTGAATCAGGAAACTCTTCTGTTCATGTCCAGTCCAGTGTGTTTGGGCTATAACACTTTGCCACCGACTCAGAACTGTTTGCCCATGTAAATCAATGTTGATTCTGGCTCACTCCCGCACACTGTCATCCTTGACATAATTGCTGATAACAATGGAGGTTACATTATGACAAAGAAAATCCACAGCGACAGAGAGAAGATAAGCCGGAGGATAGAGGAGAGAGGAAAGAGAGAGGAGAGGAGAGGAGGAGGAGATGTTTGTTATGGCAGGGTGGGCTCCGGCCTGTGGGTGGCTGGAGATTAAAAATTCCTCATCCTGAGCCTTCTATGATTTGGGAAGATTTAAGTATCAATTTGAGAGCCTTCAGATCAGCTTTGAGAAGCCTTTCAGATGGGTTTGGAGGGGAGATGGAAGGAGCAGAGAGCGAGAGAGAGAGAGGCTTCTGGGAACTTCCACTCTCTATCAGAGTCGGTTAAATCACACGAGGCAGAATGTAACAAAGGAAAATGGAGAAGAAAACACAACAACAGAGGAGAGACAGGCTCAGAGGAGGCCTTGAAGACAGGTGATTGAGGATGTGTTGGCGTACATGAAGGACGGTTCAGGGGAGTTTTGACACCTTGTTAGAGCAGATATCTCAAACTCCACAGAGCTCTGTTTGTCTAAACTGTGTGAGAACACCAGGATTTGCATTCTCCATATTCCATCCATGTCAAGTTGGTGATGACTATTTACATTATTTATGGTATATGCTTATAAAATAACCCTAAAATATTCCCTCCTCTGATTTGCCTACTTATTCAGAACGTATTTAGAGTCATACACTGTTTTCACATTGTTATCTTGCAGATACAAAAACTGCTTTGATTTTTTTTTTTGTTCTATTTCCTATCTATGGAGGTTAGGGGTGTTTGCCTCCACATTAAGTAAAGACACAAGCAGAACTATCTGTCAACCAATCAATCAATCAATCAATCAATCAATCAATCAATCAATAGAACTTTTCAAACAAATCCAATGCAAATCAAAGTGCTTTACAGTTTGATTGAAAAACAAAAACAACGTAAGAATTAAAGTCAAAAAGGACTCGGAGACCAATGCACACTGCACCATGAAATTTCAGTAGTTCAAATAATAAAAAATGAAGAATAAAAATGGAAACAATCAGTAAATTAAAAATAAAATGGAATAAAACATGAAAAAATACAGATGTAAGAAACAAGATCAAGAATAAAGGACAGAAACGATCAGTAAAAACGTTACAACTAATAAAATACAACTAATAAAATACAACAAATACATATAAATAGAAGTAATACATGTAGTAAAAATTAGATAGAATTTTGATAAGATGCTTAACTACATGAAAGACAGTTTCTAAAAGAGAAAAAAAAGGTGTTCAGTTTACATTTGGGTGTAGGTTTGAATGTGGATTGTGGGGACGTGTCCCTGCAAATATTTGACTGATCTAGTGAAATCATACTAGTTTTATTTTTTCAATGCCGTCTCACAAGCTACATCTCCAGGAGAGGAGAGTGGGTCAGTGTGCAGCGAGTTATCATTCCTGTTGGTCCAAACCTCAAACCAGGGCAAACTGAGTTTTTCAAATGAGTCCCTTTCTTCTGTTTCCTGCTCTGCACAACACACATGACAACACACTCTGTACTGTGTCGACATCATGGCACGAAAAACACCAAAGCAGCCAGAGAGTCAGTAACAGATAGTCTCTAACTATCCAGCAGGAAAACTGATTTTAAATGAAAGCCTGGAGCGAACTGGTTTTCTATTGACAATTACTAACCATATTAGCCATTAGCATGAAGGTACGGAAGAGGATTAGGGCCACTGTGGGGAAAAAAAGTGAGTTCTGACTTTTTTCCTCAGAATTCTGACTTTTTTCCCTAACCCTATGGAGACTCACTTACGTCGGCCCGTGCCTTGCCCTGATCTCCCACCAACACCTATGCTGGCGTTGGCCAAGTAGGGGGAGATCTCGAGTTCTTTCCTACTTCACCTAACCCTTTCTCAAAAAAAAAAAAAGCAGTCAGCAGTGGCCCTAATCCTCTTCCATATGAAGGTAAGTAACCCTAGCTTCTTCCACATTCATTCATTCACCTTTATTTATTCAGTGAAGGCCAACTGAAAGCAAGCTCTCTTTTCCAATGACGCCCTGATTACAACTGAAGCAAAACAATTCAATCAATACATATGAAATTAAGATACATGCAAAATATAAAACATTAAACAATAATATAAAAAACAAACAATAATTTCAAGAAGTACATCCAATGAGAATATGATTAAAAGGAATTAAGGCATCCATCTGAAGCTGTGACAGAAGATTATTCCATTTAAATGGAACAAAATACTCAAAAGCAATTTTTGCCTTCCTCAGTTGGGAGAGCCAAGGAATTATGAGCATGGGTGGGATAATTGAATAACCTGAAAGTCTGCAACTTCTTCTCAGAGTCAAGGACGTCCAGCCTATGATCTGGTAAAGTTGTCATGAACCCATCACTAGTGATTAATCTAACTGCAGAGTGATAAACTGTGTCCAGTGGTTTTAGTTTAGAGGGAGGGAGAAGCATGCATATAAATGACATGTCCATAATCTAAAACTGATGAAAATGCAGTTCATACTATAGGCAGGCAAGATTTAATTCTTTAGACAAATGCTAAAGGCTTCAGTAGTTGGGTTTCCATCCAAGTCGTATCGTGAAAATGCGCAAAAAGCAAAGCGAATTTATGACTGATTGATTTATGAATGTTTCCATTCATTGGTGTTTTGCGATTAGGAGGAGTGCGCCGTGAGATTACATCATAAGAGAGCATGAATGTATCCAACAGTTGACACTCAGCTGACAGCTGACACTCAGCTGACACTCAACATCATGGACAATTTACGTACTTTCCGGACTATAGACGCACCTGTATAAGCCGCACCAGCTACATTTTAAAAGAAAATAGTGTACATATAGGCCGCACTTGAAGACGCAGGTTTTCATGTTGTAACATGAGATATTTACACAGAAAGACAGTCGGGAACTGTCCAAGTCCGCTTGCTTTTCCGCTGTTTTGGTTATGCTCCTCTCGCCCATGTGCATCTGTTGACAACAAAGCCGGCGAAAAATCAATAAACGGAGCGGTGGATAACATTACATAACGATGTTACGGCGTGTGTTTGTGTAGTCTTAACCGTCATGAACAAAACATTACGGGTTACAGAGTGCGTTTGTGTTGCGGTGCAGAGAGGAGAGCTGGGAGACCGAGGCGTCGTTCTCCATTTGTTTGAACGTCTCTGGGTGAAGTCCAGCAGCACTTCACCCACAAACTCTGCCTCAATTCGCATAATCTGTTTCCATAACAAAAAGTGGCATTTTCCTTTTATCGATACGCTGACAAATCCATTCAAGTATTTATTCGCAATTTTTGAAAATGCGAATAAAAAAAGGTGGATGGAAACGCAACTAGTGTCAGGGTTTTTAAAGGGAAAACACACAGGGAGGAAACGAGACACAGGTGAGGTAATCAACACAGGTGAGTCACATGAGGGAATCACAGGAGGGAGAGCACAGGAAGACAAAACACAGGGAATTTCAAAATAAGACAAACAGGGAATCAGAGACAAACCATGACATTCTGCTTCTTTAAAAGTTCTATACTATATTATACTATACATGTTCATGATATGGACATTACAAGTACATTGGGACTGTCCCAGTGGACAAACCAAATGCTTTGCTTGGATGTTTAGCACATGTGCTAATTTTCAGCACCCGTCCATATGCGGTTGTTCTAAAAACACAGACCATATGATGAACAATAGGAAATAAAACAAACAAGATTCATGATGACATGACAACAATAATAATAGTAATAATAAAAGAAAAAAACAGTTGTTTTGCTTTTAGTCATGCTTCAAAAGCATTTGCATCAGTCTCTAGTTTTCTTACGTGAGTGGGTAGAGAGCACCATCGGTTAACCCCTTTTTCGGAGGACACTGTACCTATAACCACCATGAGTCGTTCATTGGACGAACTGTAATAAAGCACTTTACTGTCAGCACTTTACATGAAAAGCACAGCGACTCTGTTTCTTTCACCTGTGCACCTACACTAGTTTGCAAATTTTGTTTTCTTTTGATATCATATTGATATTTTTCCCCTGCACGTACAGTAGGCTACACCCCTTCCACAATATTTTTACCAGTCTGTCCGGTCTGGAAAATAATTTCTGCGCCGTGCGTGTGTGAAGTAGCCAGAGTGGACGTGAGCGTGCATCTGTGCAGCCTGCGCACGTGTACACACAAGCCCAATAATGTCGGCGCAAATCGCTGAATTCTCTGGTCGTCCAATGAACGAACGTGGCGGTTACAGGTAAAAATGAGAAAACATGATCGATATTCTTTTGTGTGAATAATATTTATTGTATTTAACAAAACGGGGTGCTGCCCAACATCATTTTAGGAAAATTCACAGACTGGTGGACTTCAATTTTTTTTTTTTTTTTTTTAATAAAGTTATGCACAAATGAAAATCAAAGTCGTCCAATGAACGGCAGTTGGCGGTTCTAGTGTTAAAAGTCAGACTATCCAAATGGTGTTGTGCACCAGGGAACAATTACAGCCACCATTGTAGGAAGCCCATGTGTTTACTTGGCTTGAACTCCAACGTCTTTTTACCAATGCAGAAAACGGGGGTGAGACATAATTGTGTGTAGACATTTAAAAACCAGATATTACAGTAAATTGTGACGATTTCAAATGCAAGAAGGTTGTGTTTTCTCTGGAGGTGGTGCCATCTCATTGGTTTCTGATCCAGAATTTTTACAAGTGATTCTTAAAGACAAATTGCCATCAATCCAAATGGCCAGATATGTTAGCCTGCATAAAGACCACATTGTTGTATATTTACATATATGCCTGACAATTCCATGGAATAGAAATGTCAGTGAATTATTTTGTCTGCAGCAGGTTGTGTTACTGCCAGTGTTGAGCCCACACATACAGTATGCTCTTGTGTCAAACTCCACTTCCTTCTCCTGTCTGTCTTCTCTTGTTGTGTTTTCAGGCAGCAGAGATGCACAAGCAAATACATCCAACAGCATCAATCAACTAATCAGTCTAATGTACAAATTGAATCTTCCATCCCTGCACATACACAGCACTGTATTCATGCAGGCGCATACAGACCTGGATATTTTCACCTGAGTTGTTGTTGTATGCTGGGGTTTTTCAAACTAGCACTGCACACACACACACACACACACACACACACGCACACACGAATGCACACACAAGTGCTGTGTTTAACTCAGGTCTTGTGCAGAGACGAGAAAACAGGAAATTGGTAGCTACTCGTTCCCCTCTGCCAAGCTTCTACTGCTAATTGAGCATATGCTTTCCCCATAGTACCTCATTAGAGAGGGAGAGGAGGAAGAGGGGGGGCAGAGTCAGAAGACAGAGAGGGAGAAAGAAGAAGTGATGGAAAGACGAGGGGAGAAAGATAGAGAAAAATGAATGACAGCAGGAGGAAGGAATGGGAGAGAGGAGAGAACCCTCAGGTGGCAAACTCTGCTAAAATACAGAGAGAGAGAGAGAGAGAGAGAGAAGCCTGTGGCTCCAAGAGGCCCGGTATTGGTTGATAATGATGACATCACCTGGGCTCACTGGCCCAATCACCTCAAATCAGATTTTGGTTAATTCTGATGTCACTCTATATTCATGCACAGCACACAGAGCCTGAAGCCCTGGGGCCACAGACAGCTCTGAGAGGAGAGGAGAGGAGGAGCAGGCAGAGTTACTCATCATTCACCTCGTCTTTAATTACATAATATAGGCTTCTTGACATGCATTCTGTATTTATATATATTATATATATATAATAGGACTGTTATCATTAATCAATACTTTTCACCACTAGATAAATGTCTCCTCTTCAAAACCCTGACAGACCTGCTCTGATAATTACATGACTAATTATCACATGCTCTGCATGGACTTAAAATTAATTACCTGCACATGTCATGTTAAAACCACTCCGTCTCCCCTAGAGACACAAGTCCACTTCAGTTCTAATTACATATAAAACCTCTTAGGAATCATTCAGGCAGTACAAGTTTATGTAGCCTATACAGTATCTATATCATCTATACAGTATATCCATGTCAAAGCATGCCGTTGTTATATATTGCATGACATTATATTATAGGATAGATGTTAGAAATGAATTAGAAAGAAATATGAAAATAAAAGAATCACAACTAATACTTTTACCTTCACTAAGCACGTCTTTCTGTCTCGTCTTGTTATATGAAAATGTTTATAAAGAAATAATCAACATATTAAAATAACTGCAGATCTTGGCACATTAACATTTACATGAAGGATGTGTGAAAGAGCATTTGTTGCATCTAAATGTCAACGGGGAGTCTCAGGCAGGAGGCGCTCCTCTCATCGCTCTCTAACACCCTGTGTCAAATGGCATTTAGTCCCATGGTCGGTCTGCACGTGATCCTCCTCTAAGTGGTCTGGACTGGAGCATCTCTCCTCACACACACACACACACACACACACACAGTCCAGTGCTGTATTTGTAGAAAGGGACAGAAAAAGCCAGCCAGCCAGCGTGCCACATCTGTGATATAATTATAAAATTGTGCGTGTGAAGAGAGACACTACAGAGCACTTAGAGAGGGAGCATGTCTATATACAGTCTACTAGCTTTTCAAGGCAGAGACTTTTCTCCAGGGTTGATTTCTGCATTTTTTTTTTAAAGCTCACACTGGCGGAACATCTGTAATGACACGCAGCGACCTAATACTCCAGGGTGGAATGTATGCATAGTTTAATGCCACATTTTGTTTTGCACATGGATATTACAACCATATGTGGTCGCTGCTTGTTTTTACATCGGCTATAAAAAGATGCTTTCTTGACTTCCAGGGGCCGCTGGCAAGTTGACTCGCTTTGGAAAGGATCAAGCATGAGAAAGAGACGAGTTTGCATCATTCCTTTAATCTGAGTTTTAGGAGGAGGAGGAGGAGGGGGGGGGGGTTAAGAGAGGGTGAGGGTAGAGGGGGGTGAGAGAGAGAATGAGCCAACAACAAAGAGAGAAAATGACAGAGGGGAAAAAAGGAAGAGAGGGGAGACAAAACAAGAGAATAACAAAAGGAGGGGAAAAATACTTCTAAACTGAGCGTGGAGAAACACTCCAATGTGAGCGCATCCATCCATCCTCAGAGAGGACACACACTAATAAGACACACCACCACACTGCCTCCACAAGTGAAATACAAATTCATTCCTCCTCAGAGTGACTTCCAGTTGTTTTATTTTTATTAAGCAGATAAACTCTCTGGTTGTCTGTGATAATATTGAAACGCTGTTGTCAGTCAGAGCCAGAGGTTCAGTACGGTGTAACTGTTCATTCTCATCCTCATCATTAGATTTAGCTGATCAAACCTTAAAGGTCACCATATCCTCAAAAATATTACATGGCAACTCTTATTGCATTTTCACAGGAATGGTTAATATTTTATATTATTCTGGGTCAGGGTTGCAAAATTCCAGGAATTTGAAACTTTTCATGGGAATTAAAGGGGATATATGGGAATAAACAGGAATAAATCTGAAATTTACAAAATTGAAGGTTGGCCCTTAACAGGGAACTTAAATATAGTTGGGTGAAATACATTGTGGCATAATCTTGGCTAAAACAACCAGATATAATGCAAGTACACTTGAATATGCTATTCCTTAATCACATGCACACAGCACACTGCTTAGTGTAGGGCTATTGAGGCCACGCCCCCTACATGCACTTTTTTTTGGGGGGGGGAGGTAACATTTTACTCAACATTCATGTTTTTGTTGTTTAGTATCAGATATGATACAGTTTGTTTAAAGGGACAACAAGGAGTTTTGGAAAAGCGAAGCGTTTTCACACTACATTTATGAGCCTCCGCGCGCACTGTGAAATTCTTTGACCGGCGCAAGACAGACTCATGTTTTCATTCATCAAGAATTAAAGTCAGAGGTTCAAAGAGGTTCAGTTACTGTCGTAGTTCCGACCATTAACGGCGATTCGGCTGCGTTATTCTCATGACTCGCCACGAAACCGAAAGTAAGGAAACACTGGTCGGCTCGACCAGCATCTCCACCACCACTAATAATAACAAAATAACCATAGAGACAAAATGATATATTTATTGAAAATGGGCCCATTAACAAGTGTGGGTAGCGTAGATTTATTCACATTAACGTGAGACTTTTTTATAACCAAATAGAAACTCTTCGTTGTCCCTTTAAATTTCCAGTTTATTCCCATAAATTCCCATAATTCCCATGGAAAGTTTCCAATTTGTAATATTTCCAAAATTCCCCATCTGAACTTCCAATGGAAAGTTTCTGGAAATTTTCCGGAAATTTACTGGAAATTTTCCGCCCCTTTGCATCCCTACTCTGAGTGAACAGGGATGTGATCGGACGGCGGTGGTAATTCTAGTCTCTTCTATTCAGCACTGCAATGTTTACATAAAATTCCAGAAGCATTCCTCCTCTGCTCCTGTCTCACCCAGGCGTCACCAGCAGCAGCAGCAGCAGCAGCGTATTGATTGTACATGCGAGCTCCTCAGAAACAGATGGGTCTCAAAGAGGACACTGACGGCCACATGTGGCACTGCCAATCAAAGCAGCAGAGAGACAGAGGTGACATCCAGCAGCATCCAGTCACAGCACGTGGTTGGAGGGCAGACAAACATGATGCCACTCTGGATCGGCTGCTCCTGTCTGCGCTGTCACTTTCCACAGCCAGTGGCAGGCTGACACATGTAGTGTTCTTAGTTTACTGAAGTGTATAGGCCTAACATTCTGACCACCTGGCCTAATATTGTGTCGGGCCCTTTTGCTGCCGAATCCGCAACGAACTGCGCTGCACTGTGTGTTCTGACAGCTTTCTATCAGAAGCAGCATGAACTTGTTCAGTGGTCTGAGCGACAGTATCTGGTCTGTTGGATGGGAGCCTTCTCTCCCCAGATCCTGACCTCTGCAGACTGGAGACACCCAACAAGAGCTGCAGCTTTTCAGATGCTCCGACCCAGTCGTCCTTGTCAGACTAGATCACATCCTTACACTAGTTTTCCTGCTTCTAACACATCAACTTTGAGGACAACATGTTCACTTGCTGCTTAATATGTCCCACTCACTGTCATGGTGTTCTAAGCTACTTTTAAAGGGATAGTAGATTTGTTACCTTTATTTGTCGTTGCAAGCTGTTTTTAGAACGGCGGAGCAGAGCCGTGGGCTGCTCAGAGCTACGCTACGGAGGCTAATGGGATTCCTTGGTTTCCCTCATCAAACTCATCACATACACAATCCAACAACTCCACAGCGCTCTAGTGGACAAGTTGTGACCTCCACATTCACCACGCTATATATAATTATGCAAAAATCTGTATATAAGAAAAAAAAGAGAAGGTAAATGAATAAAAACAAATAGGTGGAAAGAGACATTCACACAGACAAATGAGAGGGGGGTACAGATGTAATGCACGTTTGAATGCATGGCATTTAGTGTACTAGTACATAACACGACAAAGACATGGGTTAGAAGAGGTTGCTATGTATAATGCCTTCTCCTGACTGATACCTTTCAATCCCCCCTCTTTGCAGACCATGGCTTTCCCTGTAAGATACAGTTAGGCACAAGTCAGGAGAGTCCTATAAAAACAGCTGAACTTCATTTGGGATTAATCAGGGTCTCTCAGTTTGAATGTGATTGGGTGATTCAGAACAGGGATACAACTTCCATGATAAGAGCGTGTGCACACTTATTTGAGCACATTTCTTTGTATTTTAATTTCGTTTTTCCAATGGAATTACACACATTAAAGGTGGAAAAGCCTCTGAAATGATTTATCTTTGTATAATTTTTTACATCACAAAATCAATGGCATTTAACTGCTGTGTTTATGTACAGTATATGCACTGATGGAATAGAATAGAATAGAATAGAATAGAATAGAATAGAATAGAATAGAATAGAATAGAGATGAGAAAAAAATCTAATTAATTAAATATTTTAATTATGAAAATGTTCATGTTTTGTGAGGTCACAGTGACCTCGACCTATGGACACCAATTTTTTTAATCACTTCATCTTTGAGTCCAAGTGAACATTTTTGTGCCAAATTTGAATAAATTTCCTCAAGGTGTTACTGAGATAGCATGCTCACAAGACTGAGGTGGATAAACAACTTGGAAAATGATGCCTCTGCCCTTGACTGTCGCTGGCGCAGTATGAAAATAACAGACAGGCCTTGAATATCTAATTATCTGCACTTTTCTTTTGAAGGAATGCACTGGAAAATATAAACATTAAAATGCTGTCATTATAGAGCAGCATTCACAGAACCTGAAGACTTACTGACTTGTAAGGTGCTCGCCTGACTCAATTTTGTAGCTTGATATTGCTTTAACAGAACTTGTTCAGATTTGTTTGGACTTGACCTCAGAATCTTGGATTCTTCAACTTTTACACAATTGACTTGAGAGCCTTTGGCAAGATTGGGACTTGACCTGAGCGTGTCTTGACTGATTTAACTTTCAGGGACACCGAAATGAAACTTGAAATTTGATAAATTTCACCTATATAACAGCATTGATCCCAAAATGCAACATGACCAGCAAAGACACTGCATTAATAACATATTTTCTCTATCACTGCCACCAATGCCATTGTTTACTAGCCGGTTACACTTTATAATTAGTACACAGTATTCAGTATTGGTTTAGCATTTAATACTGAATTTATCATTTATAACACATGGATACTAATTAGTATGTAGTTTATAAACAGTTAAAACATTTAGTCATCATTGTTAAACACTTACTGTATTTATAAACTACATACTGATGAGTATCCATGTGTTATAAATGAAGAATTCAGTATTTATTAATGCTTAACTAATGCTTAATAGTGTTTACTTATTATAAAGTGTTACAGACTAGCCTCATATAACCAGTCTCTTGCATTTTATTTCATTTCAAGGGCCACTCTCCATTAACAAACATTTACTTCCTGGTAGGTGGATACTCTGTTGAAGTTTAAAGCTATTGGATCTGCCTTTACCCAATCACTGAGGTTGAGTCAAGACGTACGTCATGTGAGACAGCAGCATTGCCACAATGGAACAAATGGCTTGGCAGACATCCATCTACCATTACTGAACTACAACTTCCAACTTAGCGCATAACCTCAATGTCATTGTTTTCAGCTACTCCCTCTTATCTCTGATTGGCCGGTAGATTCTCTGCAGGAGAAAAGCTGAGAAAGCATTTCAATCCCAGGTTGACTACTATACTGAAAGGAAATGAAAACTGAGCGAAGGTACGTGGGTGGGCGGGGCCAGGCTAATTGTAGGCGTGTCTGTCTGAAAAGTCAATTAAATTGACAAATGACTGATCAATTACCGACTGGTAACCTGGTGGATACCACCACCTTGTCAGACACTGTCATCAATAACAATGATAGCTTTACCGGCCACCATTCAGAGCCTTCTAACCAACAACTTCACCCCTCACAGACAAACCTAGAAATACAGGTTTCCACGTTTTCATTCCATTTTACACGTGTACCTGTACCTATAATTGCTCAACGTGGCTAAAAAAAAAAAAAAGAGTAATTAAAATAATAAACAAAGAGTGCTATTGTGAACCTACCAACCCACTATTTATAAGATCTAATGCATTAAAATGTTAAGATATTGTGTTCCTAAAGACAATGGAAATCATTTTTCGAGTAAAGAACAACAGCCTTCCAGTTTGTATCCTTCAGTTATTTAAATTAAGAAAAGGAAACTATAATTTAAGAGGGTTATTGATTTTTGAAATGTGTAAAGTGAGAACCAATATAAAATACAAATGTGTTTCAGTCTTAGGAGTTAAAATGTGGAATAAGCTCAGTGGTTGCTCAGTGATGAGTTGAAGACATGTAGTTCTTTACTTTCATCTTATTATTTTGGACTGCTGACATTCTAGGTAATTTAACTTCATAGAGTGTAAAGGATAGGCAAACATAAGCCTTGGGCTTCAGCCTATTCCCTTTTCGGTCACTGTATGATATTCTCTTTTGTGTGTGTGTGTGTGTGTGTGTGTGTGTGTGTGTGTGTGTGTGTGTGTGTATGGTTGCAATTGTGTATAATATGTGCTGGCTAAATTGTTCACACAGAACAGTTGATTTTTATGTTGGTGTTGTATGACCGACATAAACAAATTTCAATTCAATTCAACTCAAAATGAATTTAGGGTGGATGTCTAATCAGAATCACATCCCAAAAGATTACAGAACAAAATGACTAACCAGTTTATTTCTCCATATTATTTCCTTTGCAGTTGGTTTTCTTAACCGATGACCTGGTTGCTGTTGAAGGTGAAAGGCAAGATGTTGGGTATAGCTATGACTGCACAGGCTCCAGCCTTCATACAGTCACATCTGGGGCAGTGAGGACACTGACCTCACTGCCTTCACTTATTTGGCTGTCAAGGAGCATGACGCCAACGAGTTCCTCCCAACAACAAAAATGCTCATTGGATTAATGCTGCCAAGACCAGACCCTGTTCAGAGTGAAGTTGGTGTTAACTGTCTGCTGATGGATTATTACTTGTTAATGTAGCTCATGTTTGGTTTTTATTTATTTTCCCTTCTACGCTTTGAATGCTTAATTACAAATTACCTTCTGTTCTTTGGTTGTTGCAATTACTTCTCTGTTCTTCAGCAAATCAGTGAATCACACACACAGTCTGACTTGCAGAAAACAGTTTATTGCAACGTACATTCTATAAAACAACTGGTTCTCCAACAAGAAGAAGCCATCTTAAATGGGAGTGGCTGAAGCAGCGGCCAATCACCTCATCCCACATAAAGTGGAAGATAAGTAGAAAAGATGAGTAAGTACAAAAGTATTTAATGGGTTTACAAAAGTGTCCACTGCTCATATGTTACAATATGTACATCAACATGTGATAGACACTTGTGCAAGCTTATGCAAAAATAATATTAAAGGGATACGCCAACATTTTTGTCTTGCCTCACTCCCCAGTCCATGACTAGCAGATAGACACCATCCTTTCGACTGTGCGTGCAGTAACGAGGGAGATAGAGCCGTATCGCCCGTAATTAGCTTAGCTCAAACACTGGAAGTGTATAGGTAGTGTTAGGGATTTCATTTTAGCTCTAAACTCTGTAAATATATCACTTTATCGACATTTCAAACATTTTTAGGCGTGAAAGTAGCCGTTTAGATCAGCAGTGTGTCGTTAATTTGTCTAAATACCAATTTTGTTCGGACGAATTCGGCGCTACTCAAGCCAGCCGTTGTTACCAACACTTCCGGTTACTTTCACAAAATGAAACACCCCTTTACATAGAGAAGTGCTTTTACTTTGAAATAGGAAGCTAACCTACCCTCGATGTAGCTAGCTTGAACCAAAATAAACCATCTTTGCTTGAACCCTCCGTTTTGACCGATCTCGTCCCTTTACCAGCATTTGACGGCTCAAGATGCCTTACCGGAGAGTTTTGTCAGCTCTGAGACTAAGATCGGCCCACCGGTTTCCGTTTAGAGTTGCTGAAGAGTTTCTCTGATGACTTTAGGTGGAGGCAGGCTAACACTACCTATACACTTCCAGTGTTTGAGCTAAGCTAATTACGGGCGATACGGCTCTATCTCCCTTCTTACTGCACACACAGTCGAAAGGATGGTGTCTATCTGCTGGGCATGGACTCGGGAGTGAGGCAAGACACAAAAACAAAATGTTGGCGTATCCCTTTAAGACACAAGTTACACTACAGAACAGGATGAAGGAGAAGTTTTATACTCATGGTCATATATCTAACATCAGCATCATGGATCCAGTAAAACAAGTTTGTTTAAGTCTGTTCCTACATCCTGTAGCGTCTCAGTGCATTAAACCTGTTGAAGCTCAGCATCCATGGACTTCAATGGGGCGGCAGAGAATAGAAACTAGACAGTCATTGGATTAATGCTGTGATTTTGTCAGCGTCTCTGGGAGTGAATAGAGCAGTGGGCGGGGCCTGGACACTGGGCTTCTGCATGATGATTGGAGGACCTGTCTGAATCCCTTTTTGATTGACAGCAATTTTTTTTAAATACACAGGAACTGGAGCATTTTCCAATTTCCAGTGTGGATTTTCCAAGTGAAGTGGAGACAAACTGCAGCTCACCTCTTGGTATTTGTTTGGTGATTCAGCCCATTTCCATTGTACACATCATACACTGTAAATAAAACAAAATAAAGGCATTTCCTTGTTTCAGTATTGTTAGTTAGATGAATGAACTGTATGATGATGTTGTCCGAAAATGAGTTTCACCTCTGTGAAAGCAGCCGCCACTGATAAAAAATGTATGATAAATGTAAAAATGACATAGTGCATCAGAGTGTTTTTCTTAGCATGGGGGCCTTTGACCTGATGGTAGCAGCTGTGTGGGATCTTCTGGTCTAGCTTGGCTTTGGACTGCTTGGGTGCAGGGTACCGATAGTTGAGTTTATCACTTATTTTTATGTTTGATTGATTATCCGGGAATGCTTTGATTTGTTTCATCTTGTGCTGTTCTGATATTTTCCGTTCCTATTGAGCAGACTGCAGGGGAAACTGTGAGTCATGTCTCAGCTCTGCCAGTGAAATGTATATCTGTTCCATGATACTGCAGCATAAATATTTTTTTGGCTCTTCCTTTGGCCCATTAGTAGGACAATTGAATCACAATCTCCTTTTCCACATACAAGCTGTTTTGTAGAAACCCAGTGTAAACTTACCGAGCTATCCTGCTAACAGGCAAACAAACAGATGGATTGAGATGAAAACACAACACTGTCCAAGTTTGCTGCCGTGAGCAAAGGGATAGTGGGATACGTGGGCGACTCAACAAGTTAAACACTTCCAGTATTGAGATGGAGCAGATCATTATTTCACTTCAGCATTTCCTCACTGGAACCACAGAACATCAACTTATTACTGCGATAAACCTCAGTCCCCTGACTCAATAACAGGGGAGCAGACATGTTCAATATGGATAGTTGACAACAGGGACTGGCATCCTGCACTTGCCCCTTCTGGTTTGGATAATTAGCCAACATAGATTAGTCTCTAAAGCAGTTCTCCTGTCCTATGACATTCAGTGCACCGTCAACAACATGTAATACACAGGGGAAGCAGAATATCATAATACCACTCAGTGATGCAACTCAACACAAGAACCAGAGCTGAATTATAAAATGACAGTGAGTTGGATAAATTACTTCTCTAAGGCAGCGTGTACAGAGCAGGTACTTCGGTGAGGTGAGTATTTAAAGACAACTGGATAAACAGTAGGGTTTCACACCAGCAGGGCTCCTTAAAATTATAAAATGAATGCTGTGCTTACAATAAACAACATGCAACTAAGGTTGGATTTGAACATGGGCCGCTGTGATTATGTGACATGCTTCGTCTGATGAGCCTCCATGGCCCACCAGAAAAGACAGATCCACTGACAATGCCTCCTCTAGTTGCAAAAATGATTAACCTTCCTCTTGTGTTATTACATTTTTAGGTTTACATAAAAGTACCACATAAATGTGTCTATTGCCTTAAGGGTTTTTTACTTTGTCAGGAGCATCTTTTTTTTTGTAATCACAAAATTCTAACATGCTCTGGTTAGAATTATGATTTTTGTGGTGCTAGGGTTAATTTTGACCCCATTATAACAATAAGAACAATAATGAGAGTTAAAACTGAAATCATAAGTGCAAAACCAACATTTTCATGGATAAGGAAGCCTAACAATGTAACCAAGAGATGAGACACAAATGGGGTGATAAATAATTGTTTTACTGTGTTTTACAGCTGATTTAAGACTCGGGTCAAAACCGACTCTAACACCATAGATGGTGGCAGAAAGCTGACAAGAGGAAGGTTCAATTGAAGCCAAGGGTTATACTGACAAAAAAGGCCCAGAAGCCCACACCAAAAAATATTAAAACCAATCTTTTCGTGGTTAAGCAAGCCTAACAATGTAACCAGGAGAAGAATAACAAACTGGATTAAAAAAAAGGTTTTTAGTGTATTTTACAGCTGATTTAAAACACGGGTCAAAACTGACCCTAACACAAGAGATGGTAGCAGAAAGCTAACACAAGACAAAGGTTAAGAGCATTAAGAAAAAATCACTATTGGCATTTGATTTGTGTTTATTTGTCTTGTTGAGAGTGGGAGCTCTCTGTTTTTCTCTAGTCTTTGACAGGTCCCGCCTAGGATTCCCATTGGACAGCATTCTTGACAGGGAGGCTGCAGATTGGGTGGGTGAGAGCCAATCACTTCAAAACGGCAGCGTACCTCTCGGACTGTGAGGCGTTTGGGTGCAGTCGGACGGTCTGGCTCGACGTTGTCATCTTTGTGAAATCTGTGATTGAGCCATGTTGGATCGGTGTATTGTAAATGTGTCTACCCTCCTCTCCTGCACTTTGTAGATAGATACTCACTTTGCAAATAGAGCAGAGCACTTTAGAGGCAGTAGTAGTGAGTCGCCGTTTGACACGTTTTCTCCTTTTTTTTTGGTTTAGGAAGTTAGGTTTTAGTTCTTGTCTTTTGGTTTGTTGGTGTAGGATTCAGGTTGTTTTTCTTGTTAATTTGGCTGGGACTCACCCTGATGTTACACTTCTCTTTTTATTTGACCACTCCTTCATTGTGCTGTGACATGTTGGTGTTTGATTATAGATAAATTGATTGTTTTCTTTTGCTACTAAGAGTTTTCCATTCATCCATGTTTTGTCTTTTTTCGGCAGAAAAACCGATAACGATATGGACAGATATTACATTATCATCCTAATATCGGGCCGACATTATGGGAAATGCCTTGTCTTAGTGCCCGCTGGCCAAATGGGGCATAACAAAGAGCACTCATATGACTGAATAAAAGTGGATTCAGCTGCGTCATGATGCATCAGCAGTGTCTTGCAAGGAGAGGTGTCATGTGACCATGAAAACAGAAAATTCCTGGTTAAAGTGCCTGGTTAAAGCTAGACTGAATTCATTTGGATGACAACACAAAATGAACCAAATATCAGGGCACAAACCATGTGCTCAATTCTTACACCCCATCGGTGCAAAGTCTTCCTGCCAGAATCCCAATGACCCTCTGAAGTGGTCCAGCAGAGCCTGAAACCAACCCCCCCAACCCCCTCCAGCTCCAAATAGCTTTGTTTTGCTATACGGACACCTGAGTGCAGACAGTAGCTGTGTCCCAATTCAGGGGCTGCAGCCTTGGGAGGGAAGGCCGATGACATCACAGCGCTGCGCGAAGGCTGTCCCAATTCGTCCAAATTGGAAGGCTCCTCCAAATGCAGCCTACAAATGCGTCCTCCTTTCCTCTGCATTCGGAGGATGCACCGCTACTATCCTTCATGGCCTCCCGTATCCCAAGATGCTTTGCGCACCGTTGTTGTTATTAGCAACCTAGCCCGCTATCGAACGGAGCAGCTCTGTGCTGTAGCCACGGTTACCCGGCTCTGCAGCCGGCTTAGAGGCGTGGTCTATATTAAAAAGACAAATAAATCTGATTGACAAGAGCTGTGACACTGTTTATGCAGAGAAGGTGGTAAACTTTTCAAGTAAAGGCAGCAGGTTCTGCTGGCCACACAGGTGAGGAGCGGAGGCAACGCATCTGACTCAAATAATAAGAAAGAAAGCTATGAAAACACATCACTCTGCTCTTTACTCTCTATTCACTTAATAGCCTAGCCCCCTGGCTGCTGTTCAATAGTTTGTTTATTAGTACATTAATGATAACTGCCCTTTATTTATGTATTTATTCTACTTATTGTGAGGCGCGGAGGAGCGGTAGAGCTGTTGCAAGCGCCACTTTCAAATGTTTAACGTTAGGCTGTTGTTTACGTTCGGCCGTTGCTTACGTTCGGCCGTTGTTTGCGTTCGGCCGTTGTTTACGTTCGGCCGTTGTTTACGTTCGGCCGTTGCTTGCGTTCGGCCGTTGCTTGCGTTCGGCCGTTGCTTGCGTTCGGCCGTTGTTTGCGTTCGGCCGTTGTTTACGTCCGGCCGTTGCTTACGTTAGGCCGTTGTTTACGTTCGGATGCAATCAGGAAATGCTCCGAAGGCTACGCCGTCCCATTTAGGAGGAGGAGGAGGAGGAGCCTCCGAAGCCGTTGCCTGCGGAGACCGAGTAGGCTGGGTCCTCCGAAGGCTGCAGCCCCTGAATTGAGACAGAGCTACTATCAGCCTTTATTGTACAGCCTATTGTACAGCCTATTGCAAACTAATGCAGCCTCTAGCAATGTGTACAGAATTAGACACGCGCTCCCCTGAATGCAGCAGGCCCACCCTCCCCTCCCCGTGTGATTGGTCCAGTCAATCAAGTTGTCGATCAGAACTGTCAGAGCTCCGGTCGGCGCCGCTCGCTCGGTGAAGCAGACCAGATAAACCGCCGTCCCTGTGGATGAGCAGAAAAACACTGCTGTCACTGCGATCATTCCAGCAGTGTGAACTTGGCTTCACCGACACACAGCCTTGCCTTGGCCACGGGGGCACACACACACACACACACACACACACATAGAGCAGAGAGTGGGTTGGGGAGGAAGTGTCTTGTGCCTTAGGAGATGCCATTCTGGGAGCAGCTGGTGCCCTGGTAGGATTAGATACAGAGAAGCCACGCTGACAGAGAAAGATGGAGGGCATCAAACACCCACACATACCCCCACCCCACCCCACCCCATCTCTCTCTCAGGGTAAACAATTCAATAAGAACTGTGCCAGAGATAGCTCTGATGCCCGCTATGATGGCGAGCCCAGTGCCCTCAGACCATCAGATGTTTACACCCCAGCTACAAGCAGCAGATTTCATGGGGGATGATGCTCATGGTTGGCTCTGTGAACGTGATGCACACCAGAGGGGAAGTGCAGCAGTGGGAGGGGGTTTATGTCGGTTTGTGATGGGCAGATACTTGATTTGTTTCAACCTGCTGGTTTTAAAGAGTATATGGAGGCCAATGAACCACAAAACAACTCTACCTGCTACTTACAGTATGGGGGGACACTGCAGGTGAATAGGGTCAAAATCTTAAATAACAGATATCACCATGAAACTTCCTAAGTTTATCACTGACATTAAAACAAGTATTTTCTGTATTACAAGTTTTGTTAAATTTGATGTTAAAATGTGAAAATGAGGCAATATCTGATGAAAAATGCGCTAATTTGTATTCATTTCCAGAACCGAAATCTGAACAATGGAAAAGGCCCCTTTCAAAATTCTTGTTTTATTTTGTTGACACATTAGAGTCAGAAGTTTTTACAGAGGGGATTTTGGATATCTCTTATTATCACCATGTAAAAATAGAAAATACTGTCACCAGCCTTAAAAAATCCAATTTTGCCATGTTTTTAGGAATACAATGTTGTATAAATGAGGCTGTGAATGATATATCAACAATCCCTTCTGTAAAAACCTACAGAAAGGTTTGGTGTCTGTAAGTGCTGCTGAAGTGGAGATTTCTAGCTCAGAGTCTGAGTCTGAAAAACTCTGTTGAAAAAACGGCCTTTAAAGACTTGTACTGTAAAATTCCATAGATTGTTAATGTAAATCGTACTTTTATAATTGGTTGCGAATACGGACGAGATGACAATTTTTGGAGCCTCCATCATTGTTCAGGAGAGAGAGAGCTTTACAATGATACCTGACATGACATGAGTCAGACAACAGTAACAGCACAGCATCACAGTAGTGGTCACGGTAGCATGTTAACTTTTTGTACATTTAGGAGAAATCTACTGACGAAAGAGACAAAATGAAGTCAAATAACCACAAATGTGGATTTTCTACGATTGATTTCAACTTTTCTGAAAGAATACATGTTAAGGAAGAAAAATAGCCCAAAATCTCAAAATTGATCAGTGCATGAAAAAACAGTGTTTTTGCTGGTTTCAGGGTGCCATTCCGAAGGGCCGCCACTCCGAACGTTTACTTTAATTTGTCGGAATGCCGACCCTTAATTATTTATGGGAAAAGGGTGCCATTACGAACCTGAAAGAAAGGGTGCCATTCCGAACCTGAGAAAATCTTGAATGGTTTACGGCACGGAGTAAATAAGCCTAATTGCGGTGGTAGCGTAGTGGTCAGAGCATCTGCTCTTGACGTGGTGGATCAGGGTTTGACTCCCGGGGGAGATACATATTAACTGAGATTTTATTGGCCTCTACCTAACCTTTTTACTAAACTTAACCAACTCCTTTCTACATTGCCTAAACCTAACCAAAGCACAGAGCAAGGACATTTATTTTCAGCAGGAGTGCCGCGGCTGCATCAGACCATGGATGTAATGCATCAGACTCGCACCTGGGTGAAACTTTGGAGGCGGAGGGGGAGGGGGAGGGGCCGGTCGGGCGCTGTCCCCGCGGCGCGTCGTGTCAAGCCGGGCAGGAAGTCAAACCACGAGAGAATCCGGTCAATTTTCAAAATAAAACACATTCGGAACGGCGGCCCCTCGGGAAGTTCGAAATGACGGACCTTCGGGAATTTTCGGACTGGCAGACCGTCGGAATGGCGGTCCTTCGGAATGGCGGTCGCCCCCCCGTTTTTGCTAGTGTCTTGCCTTATGTTAAAACAAAATCTGCAAACCTTGGGTGCTTGGTGGTCGAGTGGTTAGAGAGTACATTGCATGTTGGGATATGCCACAAGGGCTGATCGCTGGTTCGACTCCTGACAGAGACGATCTTTAGTGCTTGACTCTCTCCCTGCTTTAACTGTCCTATCAAATAAATAAAAGGCAAAAGAAAAAAAAAAGCCCAAAAGTATAATGTCGAGAGGCCCTATCCTGCGTGTCATTCCCTCACTGTCTCTCTCAACTCTCCTGTCCATTAAAGGCAAAGAAGCCCCCAAAAATATATATATAAGAAAGAAAACTATGTTTTACACTTTAAATTGACAGAAACTTAAAGGGATAGTTCACCCAAAATTCCAATTTCACTCATTATCTACTCACTCTCATGTGGACTAAGGGCTGGGAGAAGTTTCAGAGTCCTCCGTGCCTTCTCTGAGTTACAGGGGGGTCCGCGTAGCAGTATTTGTCCATATAATGGTTGTCAATGGATACCAACTTTCTTCGTCCAAAAAGACACACCAAAAAAACATCCAAATACCTCCATACTGCTTGTCTGTAATGTCCCTCTTGTATTGAAGCCCCGACATGAGAAATTGTTCTGACGGTCAGTGCAAATAACGCGAGATTTGAATTTTGGGTGAACTATCCCTTTAAACCTTGTGAGCTGGTACATTATGCAAACATGTGCACCTTACCTGAAACACACTGCAAAGTGAGGCTTAGGGCCGCAGTCATCGTCGGTACTGCTGAGGTCTCGGGTTCCATCAGCTGGAAGTGTCCAGAAAAGAGGAGTGGACCACTTGTAATGAGTCTCAGATGCTTGTTGCACTTTGAATTGTCCTTGTCTGCCAATCTGTACACTGGCCGAATCCAACCTTTTATGCACCGTGTGTGATATTTTGCCTAGTCTTTGTTGCGTGTCTTGTGTTCACTTCCTGTTTTATGTTGTAGACATGATCCTTGTGTATTTTGATCTGAAGTTATTTCCTGTTGTTTCCTGCCAGGTTTTCCCTCACACCTGTACTTTGTTAGTGATTGGTCTTGTCCTATTTATTCCCTGTGTTTCCGTGCGTCCTCTGCCAGATTGCCGTGGCGCCCCTGTGTGTTTGCTCGCCCGGTTTTTGACCCTGAATTCTGTTTTTGTACTTTTTTCTGGTTGGATTGGCTGTCTTCTCTGTCTGTGTGTGACTTTGGACTGGACAAGTAAAGGTTTTATCTTTTCTAACTGTTTCAGTGTCTCCTGAGGTTTTTTTCCTCTGCATCTGAGTCAAAGTTTTGTGGAAGAGTGTTACATCATGGACAGTTAAGTAATACTACTAGGTGGTTTTAACATTAACTCTAACCCCAACAAAATGCTGCCACCAAAATGCTTCACTGTGTTGGTGTGGCATCAGGCGATCAGGTGATTAGTGGTGGGTGGTTTCCTGTAGACAAAAGGCTCAGAACTGGAATCAAACAATTGGTCTCATCAATCTATTTTCTCACAGTCTGAGAGTCCATCGGGTGTTTCTCATAAACTCCACATGGTGGATGTGGAAAAACTGAGGAACTGTCAGGAAACCAACACACTGAGTGAATGTGTTTCCATGTAAAATCTTAATCATAAATTCCAGTTGTGTCTGTTTATGCAGTGTCAGTACTCTTCTTCTAATGGTGTGTATTTTATTAATCCTAAATCCATACACACACACAACCTTTAATGTGAATATGAATATGGCACTTTTGAATGTAAGGTCTTTTTTACACAAGCTGATTTTAGATAATACTGACAACACGTTTTAAAGGGATAGTTCAACATTTTTGGCAAATAGGCCCATTGCCTATTTGTCATAGCAGTAGGTTCATTTCCTTTAATTGTCGGTGCAAGCTATCTTTAGATCTTTCCCTCATCAAACTCATCAAATACACAATCCAACAACTCCAAAACGCTCTGGTGGACAAGTTGTGACCTGCACATTCACCACGCAATGAGATAATAACAGAACATTAGAGTTGTTTTAGAGTGAAATTCATGAGGCAGTTTTTCATCAAGCAGTCTCTGCATTTACTTCTAAAACAACTCTGTCTGGTAACGTTGTGTTATTATCTCATAGCGTGGTGAATGTGCAGGTCACAACTTGTCCACCAGAGCGTTGTGGAGTTGTTGGATTGTGTATTTGATGAGTTTGATGAGGGAAACCAAGAAATAGCATTAGCCTCCCTTGAGCAGCTCGCAGCTCTGCTCCGCCATTCTAAAAATAGCTTGCACCGACAATTAAAGGAAACAAACCTACTCCTAAAACTATAGGGATTATACAATAATAATAATAAAACAATAATGGTCTGAAAGTTTGAACCAAGGCTCATGTTTTTGCAGCATTGTCTATATTTGATCCAGTTGGTTCTAGTTTCACTCTGCATTAGCAATGCACCAAAAACTGTTTACGACATATTGACGTCCTGTCCTCACCGAGTGCTAACCCTCGGAACTTCCTTCGGATAGTCAATCGGAAAAAAAACTTTCATACTGCAAAAGTCTGAACAATGGTTTTCAAATTTGTAAATTTGTTTCAGATCATATGGAAAAGTCTGAAAGTTCAAACCAAACAAGGAAGATGTGAAAGCCCCCTTAGTGACTTCTCTTTAGCAACCTATAATTTTACAGTGTATAGACTCACCCAAACAATGTGCATGAGTTTTTTTTTTAATTACTTGAAGTTACTTTTAATTATCCAAACTCTGAATGTGAGGATTTTGCCACTTTAAGTTAAATAGACTCTGATAGATCAAATGTATTTCAAGATCTTTTCAAGAAACTTTGCCTTTACATGAAGGAACATTGGATAGTTTTATTCCCTTTGATGCTGAGATGTTTGGTGAAGTTATTATATCAATTAAAAGTGACTTTTTTAAAAAGTATAAGTTTAATTACATTTAACATCCCACATTCAATTATGATTTACTTGGCAATGTCATTATTTATCTTTAGATGAGTGTCTTCATGCTCTCCCTTACACTCTTATGGCTGTCATGGCAACTGTTTAGATGCCTCCATATTTAACAACTATAGACCAGTTTCCACTCCACTACTTTAAAGGGACATTGTGTAACTTCTCCTGTTATCTCTTTACGAAAATCGATTATTTCGTTCAAAAGTCTGTTTTTCATTAATCAGTAATCCCCCCCATCAACAAACTGAAGTGTTCCTTTCAGCTCTGAATTAGCCGTTCATATCATTCATATCTACATGGAGCGGGTAAGCTCGGTGTTTTTACGTTCAGTGGCAGCTTGACGGTAGGAAACCACGGAAACTCAGCGGAGACACCGGAGCTGTCGGCTCAGGTGGAGGTGGCGTCTGTGAAAAGTCACCGTGGTAACACAGTGAGGAGGAATGGAGCGTTACACTGATGCTGCATTCACCTGCAGTCGGGCAGACGGCCGTCGCTAACAAACCAGATGTCATTTAAGTCAAAGAAGTCCAGAGAAAGCCGGTAAAACGTGTGTCAGGTAAACAATACGACATCGCCATGACAACATATTGTCACGTGTATTGTTTTGCCTCGTGCTGACGGACCACTTGTTTACATAGAGGCTTGTTTATGCCGTTACGTGCAGTGGCTGTCGTCCGTCTGCCCAATTTCACGTGAATGCAGCATGACAAATACAACTGAGTTGCTTGTGATATACAACCGCAACGCTAGATGGGAGTAATTCTTACACAATGTACCTTTAAGCAACATCTTGTTTGATTACATGATTTCTTATTTGAAAAATACCAACCTGGTTTCAGAGTGCTGTCTTATTACAACAAATTGTTGTTTGTGTTTGTGTCCTCTTTAACTTGTACTTACATCATTGGGAAGCCCTGTATCACAGCTACACTGATGACCCAGGGCCAACATCTAGACCTGACACCAAACCAGATTAATCACTTACAGTAGGCTTAGATCTGGGCCTGGAGCACCACATTAGGAATATAAAAATCATGTGTTAACATTTCTCTTTCAAACCAGTATAGAAGTGACTGCTGTAATGTTCTGCTTCCTGCTCTCCCACAGACAAACATATCTCAACGAAGACTGACAACAAACTCAGCTGCTATGTGTTGACTAAGACCAGTAAGAGAGCCCACCCTGCACCGGCCCCTGATCTGTTTTAGCATTCATTTCAAGAAGACCTCAGGGCAGCAGAAAATCTTTCTTCCACTGACTTGCTATTGAATTTTTCATTTATCTTTCTATTTAGATACTAGATAGCAGTTTTATTCAATGATTATTTCCTGGACTGTATTCCTTTTGATATCTTACTTTAATTAATTGATCTTATATCTTATTATCTTTTCCAACATCTCCTTTGGATCTTCACCATTTTGTTCTTTTTAAAATCTAACCTTTCATTTCTGGTTTTACTCACTTCAATACATGGCCTTTGTTTTAATATATATCTTTAGATTATTTGGATCATTTAATCAGTCTTTGATGTTTCCTAACCCTTCCTTTTTTTTTGAATAGTTAATCACCACATAATTCCCATATCTACTCCTCTCACCTTTTTATCTTCATTTACTAGCACTTATTTCATGATTTATTATATTTGATATATATTTTCTCTCCCCCCGTTTTTCCTGATGTGGTAATATAACCATAATGGTACTAGATGATTTAATTATTATTCTTTTTAAAACTGTGGAGATAAACCTGAAAACGTGTGACATGGCTCCAACTCCACCTATGTTATTTCAAGCAAACTGAACCGACGGCCACTTAAAAGACAGTTTCAAATGTTTTTAAACAGCCCCTCTCCCCATGTGTCAGAGTTATATCATGCTGCTTCCTCAGTTCCTCTCAGAGACACAGAGAGAGTGTGTGATAGCGGGTGTTTTATTTATTCATTTTTTGCTTCTTTTCAAGAGCACTTTGTGCTACGCTTTGCATGAGATCTACATTGTCTTATTTATTGATTGATTGATTGATTTCCCTCTGAAATGCAGCAGGAACCCCAGCCGCCAGTGTTCATTATAAACACTTTACATGAGCTAAAGGCTAATGACAGTCAACCAGATAAGGATTGTTAATGATCCCTGCACTTGTTCACCTGCTCCTCAGGCAAAACCACAAGTGTTTCCCTCAGACTGAAAGGAACAAGCAGAGGCTGCACCAACTGAAATCCATCTAGATGCTGTCCTTTCTGTTGATTACCACAATTTCACAGTTCATGTGAAAGTCATCTAAAAACCAATTAAAACAGGTTCACGCTACATTCCTCCTCATTTCCACAGATCACAGGGAACTGCCAGCAGAATTAAAAGGTAAGATCTGGTAATTACCTCCAAACCGGCCAAAAAAAAAAAAATCCAGATCTATTATGTGATTTCTTCACTGGGCTTATCACGGCCTTATCAGACTGCAGGCTGATTACAGAGCAAAACCCTGTGATGGAAAATGAGGAAGAAATAGCAAAATGGAGTGTAAAATAACAGGAAACAGCATACACAGACAGAAATACCACAACCCCTAGTTACTGAGGTGATTATGGGCTGAATGAAAGCTACCAGTCCCCTACCCCTACCCCCCCTCTCCCTCTCCTGGCAGCTACGGATAGATAGCAAGATGAAAGCGTGGATGGATGTGTGGTAAAATGAAAGGGGGGGAAGATGAGATGAAAGAGGGGAGGGGAGGGGAGGGTAGGGGAGGTCAAGTGTAGACAGAGCGACAGGTTTTCATCACATCCTTTTTTCTTTTTTTTGGATTAATGGCCCGTCACCTAGCAGCCCTGATTAGCCTGCTGCTCCCTGCTCGTTCACCACGGGTGATAGTGCTTCATGGGCGAGTTGGCTCACATCTGGTGGCCACGTGGAGATAACGCTAAGAACCACAGACTGGGATGAATGGGCCGAATCAGCGGCACACTGACTGAAGTGAGCTGTGGCCACTTCAAAAGATCTGGCTCGGCTTCCTGAGTTCAGGACTACTAGACGTTAAGAGGTGAAGGGAAACAATGTGTGTGTGTGTGTGTGTGTGTGTGTGTGTGTGTGTGTGTGTGTGTGTGTGTGTGTGTGTGTGTGTGTGTGTGTGTGTGTGTGTGTGTGTGTGTGTCAATCTGACAGGATATACACCAATTCCATCTATCTGTATAGCGTTCTCATAGAGTTAAGTCATAAGTCAGATCAGGTCATGAATGTATTTCTATACCTCAGTTATGAGAACAGTTATATGGAATATATTATATAATAATATAATATAGAATCATTCATAAAAAAAAAAAAAAGATGGTACAAGAACACCAGCAGTCAGATTGGGTATATCCTCAGTTTTATTACAAAAGCTGAGTCTTTATTTAAAACTGATTTTAACGATACAGGTAAAAAGAATCAAAATTCCTTTGATAATTTTTGTATATAAAATTTTGTATATACTAAATTGGATGGGAAAATGTATTCATTTATTTGTTTACTTAATACCAAAGATGAAGATTAACGGTAACACTTTACTTGAATAGGTATTCATATAACCATGACATAACAGCTGTCATAAACATCAATGAATACTTATGACAGCTGTTGTTAAGTGTCATTCGGTAAGTTATGTCACTTTTAATGCAAAGTTGATATTGTTTGAGATGTTTTTGTTCTGACAACTTGACAGAAAGACAATTTAAACTGTCATAGCAGACCTAATTGCCAAACTTTAAAGATTATGTCAAGTTCTCATAACAAAAACATCTCAAATAATGTCAACTTTGCATCAAAGGTGACATAACTTACAGAATGACACTTAAGGACAGCTGTCATAAGTATTCATTGATGTTTATGACAGCTGTTATGTCATGGTTATGACAGTTTTATGTCAATCTTATGAATACCTATTCAAGTAAAGTGTTACCAGATTAATTAATAGATTAGGATTGAATCATTTTGTATCTGACCATAAGTGCCATTTTTGGTGCCTGACTAATTGATGGAGTGAAGTTTACATCTGACAGCACATTTTAAAATCTGTACTAAAACATACCAATGAAAATACATAATATGTAAAAGAAAAACTCCAAAAATAAGACATAGGAAGATCTGATTCAAATAGTTGTGACAATGCAAAAGTAGCCTATGGTTTCAGTAGCCTCTATCTTTCATCAGGGAGGTGGGACACACAAAAAGGAGAGAGAAGAAGAAAAAGGAAGCTAAGAAAAGCTCTGCATAGAAAACTCCACAGAAAAATGCAAATGGAACGGGGGAAAGAACTGCTTAGTCTAACAGGTTTGGAGCAAACAGAACTTCATGCTTTGGCAGCTCCGTGCTGGTTGAGTGTTGCTCTGGACGCGAGGCCGACTGTGAAGCAGTGGAGTTGACTTCACGTGCCAGCACTGGACAGGAAGTGCTGTAAGTGTTCAACGAGAACTGACTCTGATGAGTTAGTCTGTTAGTCGTTCATATTCAGAGTGGTATTTGTGAAATGAGCTGAAGTCATTCTATACAGAGTAGTACAGGAGACTCATCAACTGTGAAGATGAGTAAGATGACCCATGTGATTTGTAAGATGAAGGACAACAGCGTCAGTGATCCTTCCTCTGAACATGACTGTGATCACACTGCTGGTTCTCTCTCCCAAGGTGTCTGTAGCTGAATCAGTAGTCTGTCTACTGACCCTGGTCACTCTCACAGACCCTTTTACAGAGCCACAATAAGAACACCAAGACTGTTTTAATAACACAATATTGTTTTTTCTTAATTCAAAAGAAGGTAGGTACAGTTAAAGGGACAACGAGGAGTTTCTATTCGGTTATAAAAAAGTCTCACGTTAATGTGGATGAATCTCCACTACCCACACTTGTTAATGGGCCCATTTTCGATAAATATATCGTTCTGTCTCTATCGTTATTTTGTTATTATTAGTGGTGGCGGAAATGCTGGTCGAGCCGACCAGCGTTTCCTTTGTGGCGAGTCATGAGAATAACGCCGCCGAATCGCCGTTTATGGTCGGAACTACGACGGTATGTGATCGTCTTTGAACCTCTGACTTTAATTCTTGATGAAAGGAAATATGAGTCCGTCTTGTGTCGGTCAAAGAATTTCACGGTGCGTGGAGGCTCATAAATGTAGTGAGAAAACGCTTCGCTTTTCCAAAACTCCTCGTTGTCCCTTTAACAAATGGAATTAACCAACAGCTGGAGGTCCCGGCCAAACTAAACAAAAACAGTGGCACCCAGTGCTCTCCCACACTGCCTAATAAACACAACTAAACAAACAATATGAAAAGAGGACTACTGGGAGCCTCCAGACCAAACCCAAACAACAAAACCCAGCAATCTGAATGTGCCAAGGAACAAAACCATACTGGAACTAAAGTTAAAAGAATAGTTCACCCAAAATTCAAATTGCACTCATTATCTACTTACCCTCATGTGGACTAAGGGCTGGGAGAAGTTTCAGAGTCCTCCGTGGCTTCTCTGAGTTACAGGGGGTCTCGGCGTAGCAGTGCATGTCCATATAACGGTTGCAAATGGATACCAATTCGTAACAAAAAGACACACCAAAAAACATCCAAATACCTCCATGCTGCTCGTATGTAATGTCCGTCTTGTATTGAAGCCCTGAAATGTGAAATTGTCCCAAAAAAAATTAAATAAGTCTATATTTTAAGCTTGTTTGTAGCAGAAGCTCCCAGCACTGCTCTTCCTGGTCCGTCCAAATCTCGCAGGATTTGCACTGACACCTAGTTCGCGGCTCTGCAAATCGCGTGAGATCAACACTGGGAGCTTCCACTACAAACAAGCTTAAAATATAGACTTATTTAATTTTTTTCGGAACAATTTCTCATGTTGGGGCTTCAATACAAGAGGGACATTACAGATGAGCACTATGGAGGTATTTGGATGTTTTTTGGTGTGTCTTTTTGGACGAAGAAAAGTGAGCTCCGTTCTCAACCGTCATATGGACATGCAGTGCTGCACGGAGCCCCGCTGTAACTCAGAGAAGCCACGGAGGACTCTGAAACTTCTCCCAGCCCTTAGTCCACATGAGGGGGAGTAGATAATGAGTGAAATTTTAATTTTGGGTGAACTATCCCTTTAATGCTTGTATGCAGCAGGGCTCACAAGCATTACTACAATTTTGACACAAAATTCAGTGGTTCTTCTCAATATCAGAGGGGGGTGGGGGTGAGTCCTTTAGCTCGCTGGGTAGAGCAGCATCCCATAAACTGACATCGGACCCAGGTTTGATTCCACTCAGCAGCCCTTTGCCAAGCGTCTCCTTCTCTCTCTCCCATTTCCTGTGTCTCTTCAGCTGTCCTGTCAAGATAAAGGCATAAAAGCAAAAAATAATAATTAAAAAAAAACCTGTTGACTGTAATTGGCCCCTGTCGCTCTGCTACTGAGGATAGTGGTTTATGTCTATGGTCGCTGTGCCAAACTATTTTTAGTGCTCATAATATGCCCAGCCTCAGCAGATATTTTAATTTCACACTTATATTGCAATTAGTTTGAACTGTTTAACCCTTCGCTTGTGTTCGGGTCACCACTGACCCATTTTTAGTTTTTTAATGCATAAAAGTACCACATATATTTGTTCATAGCATCAAGGCTTTGGACTTTGTCAGGAACCTCTATTTAGACAAAATCACAAAATTCTGAAATGCTCTTGTTAAAATTTATGACAATTGTGTTGTTAGGGTCAATTTTGACCCAGTTATAACAAGATGAACAATAATGAGAGTTAAATCATAAGTGCAAAACCAACCTTTTCATGGATAAAGAAGCCTAACAATGTAACCAAGAGATGAGAAACAAATGGGATGATAAATAATTGTTTTTAGTGTGTTTTACAACTGATTTAAAGCAGAAGTAAGCGGAATTTTTGTGTTAATATAAGTCTTAAATAGTTCTATCTTCCGACAGCAATGACTGATATAGAGTGTTTGGTATGAAACACGGGTCTGTCAGTCACTCTGCTCTGCTGTAAGCCGAGGAGAAAACTTTCCTTGTATCCTACAACCTTTATCCAATGAGGAGAGAGAACGGCATAAAGGGGCGGTCCTCTCTGTGTGTGCAGCCGGGGACTGCTAACTCCATCTGCTGACAGGAAGTTAGCCAAAACCACCGGATCGCTTACTTCTGCTTTAAGACACAAGAGATGGTAGCGGAAAGCTGTCAAGAGGAAGGTTCGATTGAAGCTAAGGGGTATACTGACAAAAAAGACCCAAGGGCCCACACCAAAAAATATTAAAACCAATATTTTCATGGACAAGGAAGCCTAACAATGTAACCAAGAAAAGAAAAACAAATTGGATGAAAAAAAAGTTTTTAGTGTATTTTACGGCTGATTTAAAACATGGGTCAAAACTGACTGGAACATCAGAGATGGTAGCAGAAAGCTGACACAAGACGAAGATTAAACAAATGAACCAGTCAGTCCATGGTCCATGTGTTCTGGACAGTTGATCAGTGTCTCAGTTGTGTGATTACCATGAGACGCAGGCCGCCAAGGGTTCACCTGATGTCTGAATTAGAGCTGAATCACAGTTACACTGCTGTCAGAGGTGAAGTTCCCGTCACTCTGTGTTCACTCTGCTAAACATTAATCCAATCCCCCTTCATGTGAAACAACACGACTTTAAGCAGCTGAGGACGGCCGCGGCGCAGACTCCAGCATCTAGAAACCTAGAAACCTAGAGAGGAGGAACTCGTCGACTCAACTGATATTTCTCTCTTCATAAAAGTAAATTTGTGTCACCATGGCAACTGCAGGCAGAAATGAGAGACAATCACTTGAGTGCGTGAGAGAGAATAAGGCCCCGCTTTGCTTTCAAAAGCATATTGCGTGGGGAATTTGCTGTGCTGCTACCATGAACAATGTGCAGATGTTTGTTTTTTTCTTCTTTCTTTTTCAGCCTGTATCAATTTCTTGTGTGGGCTGCTGCTTGTAGAACAACTGTGTGCTGCTGTGTGGAAATCTTACTCAAAAAGGAAAAAGAAACACACTTGCAGAGGCACATCTTGTTTGGCTGGTTGGATTCCCCCGGTGACTAATGCACTGTCACCAACACATCACACAACTTTGACTTCTCATTGTCCAATTACAGCTGAAGCAGTGATAGTGGGAAGCCTGGCCAGAGTAAATGGATTTAGATGAGAAGCAGACACAGGAAACATTGTCCCACTATCAAAACAAGTGTTTATTAAAGGGATAGTTCACCCAAAATTGAAATTTTTGATTAGAGAAAGTGTCCCTGAGATGTTTAGGTCCAAACACAATAACTTCTGTTTCATCTCAATTCAGAAGCAGGAAATTAGAGGATCATGTATTCGCCTTAAATGGATAGTTCACCCAAAATTCAAATTGCACTCATTATCTACTCCCCCTCATGTGGACTAAGGGCTGGGAGAAGTTTCAGAGTCCTCCGTGGCTTCTCTGAGTTACAGGGGGTCTCGGCGTAGCAGTGCATGTCCATATAATGGTTGCAAATGGATACCAATTGTCTTCGTAACAAAAAGACACACCAAAAAACATCCAAATACCTCCATGCTGCTCGTATGTTTGTTTGTAGCGGAAGCTCCTCTTCCCGGTTCGTCCTTCTGCTACAAACAAGCTTGAAATATAGACTTATTTAAGTTTTTTTTCGGAACAATTTCGCATTTCGGGGCTTCAATACAAGACAGACATTACATACGAGCAGCATGGAGTATTTGGATGTTTTGTGGTGTGTCGTTTTGTTACGAAGACAGTTGGTATCCATTTGCAACCGTTATATGGACATGCACTGCTACGCCGAGACCCCCTGTAACTCAGAGAAGCCACGGAGGGCTCTGAAACTTCTCCCAGCCCTTAGTCCACATGATAATGAGTGAAATTTCAATTTTGGGTGAACTGTCCCTTTAAAGAATACAAAATTAAACCAATAAACTTGTATGATTTTAACCAGAAATGTTGGTGTGCAGTGGCATGCGGAAGTTTGGGCACCCCGGTCCAAATTTCTGTTAATGTGAACAGTTAAGCAAGTGGAAGATGAAATGATCTCTAAAAGGCATAAAGTTAAAGACGACACATTACATCCCCTTTACATTTTAAACAGCCTCTAAGCCTTGAAGAAGAAAAAGAACAATAAGAAGAACTTCCTACTTTTGTCCCTGGACCACATGGTGGGTATGGTCAGTAAAACTTAAATAAATTTACCTTAAAGAATACAAAATTAAACCAATAAACTTGTTTAACCTTAACTACTTGCATATGATTTTAACCAAAAATCTTTTACATTTTCAAAATGACAGAAAAGGAAAAGGACCCCCAGCAAAAGTTTGGCCACCCTGCATAGTTAGTACCTTTGGAAACTATCACAATGTGTAAAACTTGTCTGATACCTTGGTCAAACTTATCTGAGAGCTCCAGTCTCCTGGGTTTCCCATTCTTTTGCAGTTTCATGTTCAACTTTATGCATTTTGGAGATTATTTCGTCTTCCACTTGCTGAACTGTTCACATTAACAGACATTTTGACCAAGGGTTCCCAAACATTTGCATGCCATTGTACTTGACAAGCATGGTTAAAGTAAAAGTAAACAATGGTAAAGGGACAAATGGTGTGGTCCACACCCACTTTGTCACAATACTCTTGTCTCACCATAGTTGGTTCAAAAACCAAAGCAGTCAATGGGGAGACTGAGAAAAGTTTAAAGTTGGAAAAAAAGCTTTGAAGCAGGTTTGTGATAGTTTGACTTGTTCTGGCTATGAAATTGGAGGATGCCCTCGTTCCTTAAGTAGTTATTGTTTTTCTTGAGGAAATTAGAAAGGGCAGCTCAGAGAATTCTTTGGCATCTTTTTTTGTCTCCCTCCCTTTGTTAATTTGTTCTAGCTCCTCAGGCAGAATCTCATTGTCTTAGCATTTGAACGCCTCTCCACCCACTGATCATTAGGCTGCCAGAACACAGCAGCATTAATCTGGTTTTTGTGAATAATGATAGCCTCCATAATACTCACTGTACATTACATCCATCTGTTATCCTAACTAATGACTTACAACACACTGCAGCCGTGCCCTGCAGTGGAGATCGCACACAAACACTCTGCAGCACATATCAGTCATACGTACAGTATAGCATATACATGACAATAACAAATGTTATTTGGGCACAGAGTCGCACAAGGCGCTGGGGGAGTTGATGAGGCTGAACCACAGAGAGGGAATACATCACGTCTGTGCTTACCAGAGACAATTAAGAGAAGAGCAGCATCAAACACAGTTTACATAAAACAACAGAAGCATGAAAGTCAAGAGGTTGTGGGAAACATTACCCTACACTTTTTTATTTTATTTTTTTTCTTCCCTGACATTCACTTTCTTCTTGATTGAAGTTCAATCAAAAGATGGATGTTGAGCCTGTCAGCTGGAGGGTGACACACATCACGCTGTGATGATTCATGGGTGTAAAAACGTGTAAGTGCATGACAAAGACAAACAAAGAGACCAGTTACAATAGTGGAATTCTTTTTTCAAAGCTGGGAAAATCAATGCTTTATATATTATAGGGGTGGCTCATGATTTTCAAACATTCAAATAGGCATTCAGTTTTGGAAAATTAAAAGGTTTATTGCTCAACCAGGGGCACTCAGACCCCTAGTGGTAATTGGTGTTATTGCAAGGGGTACATACAGTAAAATGATAAAATAACATTTCATTGAGTGACCTTTACAGACATTTATCATTTTACTAAAATAGTGGCAGGAACCAACAATATCGCCTAAACTGCAGAAGCTCAGCTAATTGCCATTTTTTCCAATCCCATTTGGTTTGATGGGAAATTGGTCATATTTCAATAAGAAGTCATTTGGATGGTTTTGATTCACTCTCATTTGTCTCATTAAAGCAGAAGTAAGCGATCCGGTGGTTTTGGCTAACTTCTTGTCAGCCGATGGAGTTAACAGTCCTAGTCCTCGTCCCTACGTCACCAAATTCACGCGCATCCCTTGGCTGCACACACAGAGAGGACCGCCCCTTTATGCCGTTCTCTCTCCTCATTGGATAAAGGTTGTAGGATACAAGGAAAGTTTTCTCCTCGGCTTACAGCAGAGCAGAGTGACTGACAGACCCGTGTTTCAGACCAAAAACTCTATGTAAGTGATTGCTGTCGGAAGATAGAACTATTTAAGACTTATATTAACTCAAACATTCCGCTTACTTCTGCTTTAAATTCACAGCATCACACTGTTACTACAAACTCAACAATTCCTGTGTTCTTTTTAAATCATGACTTGAAACTTGAATGAAATGCAAAATGGGACCAGACATACAGTACAGGGAGGCACTGTCTAGGAACTGTCTAGAAGCTGAACTAACTTATACATTATTCATTCTAATCATCACCAAAATCACAGAGCACAGCCAACACCTGACTCCAGTCACGTGTACAGGTGTGTCTCAATCAAGGGGGGAGTACCAGTGAATACCACAATACCACAAACTGCAGTAGACTCCCACTAAAATCCAAGGAACAGACTCCCCCAAACCAATCGGTGACGTCACGGGTGCTACGTCCATGTTTTATACAGTCTATGATCTCAATAAATTACAATAACATAATATTCAATTTTTGGGAGATTTTTAGGTCTTCATTAAATGTAAGCCATAAACATTACAAATAAACAAAATGAAATAAATAAAGACCTGAAATGTTTAATTCTGTGTGTAAAGTACCAAATAATGTATTAGTTTGACTTTTTGAATAGAATCACTGACATAAATAAACGTTTCCATGATATTCTAATTCATTGAGATGCACCGTGCTGTCCTGTTGCTTGGGTCATTCTGTTCCATTGAGAACTCTACTGTTAACACTTGACTTTTGTATGTTTTATTGTGGCTAGTAGACTTTTATCATTTCTGTTCTGAATGAAAAGACAGCTGTAAAAATCATGAATGGGTCTCTGTGGTGTAGTATTTTTTGCTTGAAATGCCCATTCCTAATACATTACAGGTACACAGATTTGTCTGTTTGTTGACAAGCAAGAGAGATTGGTGGAGAGAGAGCTCGGGAGTGATTGATGTGCGTTTCTAAGTCCCGATCTCTAGTGATAACCGACGCTGAGCCTGAAGTTTATCAATAATTTAAAGGGCACTTTGAAACTAACTGTGCAATCATCCTCCGAACGTAGCACATGTGACAGAGGAGTCAAAGCTGCACAGTCAAAGGCTTGACTGCTGCGCTGGACTGAGCCAGGAGGATATTCAGTCATTTGAGTAGAAGCTTTGGGAGAGATACACCGGGGAAGAGCTGGATTGAGAGGCTCATCCACCCTCAGGCGAGGTGAAGATCCCTGCTGAGCCACCCAGAGCTCTGCCTCAGCACACACACACACACACACACACACACACTCTGAGAGTCTGATGTGGATATTATGCACAATTATAGGCAATATAAAACATGTTGGATCATGTGGGACCTTTAAAAGATTTTAATCACATTCATCTTGTACAATCTGTTTGCTATTTTTTGTAGCCCAGACGATCATGGGAATACTTTATCCCGCCTTACACCTGAATAAAGAATTACTTCTCTTATATCTCATCTCATGTTCAGAAATACAGAAAGACTGACTGCCATGTCTCACTAATTTATTCAACTCACTAGTTCTAATTATTCCTTATATCAATGAATTCTTTTCCACCACCACCATAATAAGAATAATGAAAAACTGTGATTTCCTACCAGCTTAAAATATTAAATTATACATAAGTAACAAGAGACAAAAGTTTTACCCCATCATGAGCTCTTGAACATAACTTGAATATAATGAAAGTGACTGGATACTGTATCTGAACACCAGCTTTTCAGCAGAAAAATACAGAAATACAGATTACTTCCATAAAACATCTCCAGTGTATCGCAGCGTTATTACAAGTGACACGTCATTAATCACCAACTGAGGGCATTTTTACACCTGAAAGTCTGAACCAAGGTTGGTGTTTCTGCTCCATTGTCTACATTTGATCCGGTTGTTCCTGGTTTTAATCTGTATTAATACAAGTGCACCAAAGAACTGTTTCTGACATACTGGCACCCTGTCCGCATTATGCTGCGTCTCCCTATACTTGACGTTGATTGATTTGTAAACACGTAGTTGCATTGTGGAAATGATAATCAACAACATCAACACCAATATGGAGCCTTGTTTGGATTCAGAAGAACATCCTTGTCATTAGGCTTTATATTGTCACCGGCAGGAAAGGAGAAGGTGACTGCAAACTCTGCTGCGAGCCCTGGCTCTGCAATGGGAGAGAGCAGTGAGGTGTAGTGTGTACACTAACCACCAGAACTTCCTGTCAAAGGTCCTTAAAGGGATAGTTCACCCAAAATTCAAATTGCACTCATTATCTACTCCCCCTCATGTGGACTAAGGGCTGGGAGAAGTTTCAGAGTCCTCTGTGCCTTCTCTGAGTTACAGGGGGTCTCGGCGTAGCAGTGCATGTCCATATAACGGTTGCAAATGGATACCAACTGTCTTCGTAACAAAAAGACACACCAAAAAACATCCAAATACCTCCATGCTGCTCGTATGTAATGTCTGTCTTGTATTGAAGCCCCGAAATGCGAAACTGTCCCGAAAAAAATGAAATAAGTCTATATTTCAAGCTTTTTTTGTAGCGGAAGCTTCTCGAAGCTCCTCTTCCCGGTTCGTCAAATTTGGACGAACCAGGGTCTGTCCTCTTCCCAGTTCGTCCAAATTTGAAGAGTGAAATTTCAATCTTGGGTGAACTATCGCTTTAAGTCCAAACTATCAAAAAATAAGCTTTCACACTGCAAAAGTTTTTGCTTGGTCTGCAATAATAATAAATGACATTATGAATGGCATAATGAGTTCCTCATGGTCGAATTTACTCTTAAACGTTCTAACATTAAACAAATAAAAGATAGTAACAAGTTGTTGTTACCCTATATATCTATTCATCCCAATATCATAGCTTACAGGGCTACTCAATAGTTGTCAATATTTATGAAAACCAAAAACCAAACTTGATCCCAATTTATTAAAGACCTGTACTCAATGTCGTTAATAGCTATTTGCTATTCAACCATTCAAATATTCACGTTTTGGTTTACAAATTTGTCTAATTTAATAAAATCATTGATTTTGCCGCCAACAACCAGACCTGCTATTCCTATGTTGTGCAGAGACCCCCAATCCACAGGAGCACTGACAGAGAGAGTTTTGAGATCCAGTGAAATGTATCTGTCAGGGCAGTGCCGCAGCATGTGAATTCTTGGAGTCTGGAGGGAGTGATAGAAGTTCTGTGATGGGTGTGTTGAGTTGCATCTCTCTGTATCTGACAGTCTCGGAGATACCTGTAGGGTTCCTCCATATTATCTCCCATGCACTGCATTTGTTACTGAAACCCCCCAAGCCTTGTTCCCATTGGGATTGAGAGAGTTGGGATTTGAGGGGGAGTGAATTAGCATCTTTTACAAACCGGAGACAGTACTACTGTTTGAAGTTGAAGAGCTGACTTGTTTATCTGTCTTTAAATCTTTTTCTTTCTTTTTTAAAATAAATTTGGTAAGAGAAAATGCTAATTTATGCCTTCCATCCATTATTGGCATGCGAATATTAGAAGTAAGTTCACCAAAACCAAACCTTTTAGTGATATTTTGGGACTTATTCTTTTTCTAAATTTCCCCAACCTGGGACAGATAAAGGGTTATCTAATCTCTCGAATGTTCTTAGTTTCCATACAGGTATTCCTACTGTATGTGTGAATCGATAGTGTGCATAGAAATAGGCAGATGGAAACCCAGCTTGTGTTCTTAGGAAGTTTTGAAAATATATTGTTTTTAATGTAGAAAAGAATCTGAGTTCAAATTATATCTCACCCTGAGTTCCTCAGAAGAACTCTCTATTCTTGATTTATGAAGTCTCTATACTTTTAGCTCTTCAGAACTAGGTCAAACCCATTTTGGTGATGTCTTCTCTCCTGCCAACTCCTCATCCCTGTGAACCTGCAGTGAGCAGAGTGACTGAAATCATGGTGCATTCACTTTCTGTGGGAATATGAGTTAGAGTGAATCCATGGCTATAGTTGCTCCTTTTCATTCTAAGCAGACCTTTGCTTGAGAAGGGAAATGAAGTGGGGGATTTCACCAGTTATACCCACATGTCTTGAGTTGTACTCCTCATGACATGGTGGAACAGTCCTCAGTGTCAAAAATTATGTTAGTATAAGAAAAACGCTATTACATGAATATTTGTATTGGGCCTCAAAATGAGGTGCACAGTGTGCCCTTTACTCACATGTAGCCTAGCTGAAATTGAGCTTCTAATATTTGGTTAGGTGAAGCAGAACATCAGAATACAGACTGAGAAGGTCAATGGATCATTTATCAACATTGGTAAGAAACACACATGAAATTTCAGACAAATTTCTATGTTGAAAATTGTATACATTATTTATTTTTTTATTTTTTTTAAGAAGGGGCTAAGCAGCTTCTATTTCAAATGGAAAATAACATCTCCAGAAAGATTTCAGGAAGTATCATGGTATTAAGACTGTTAGCGGTGACCCTTTAATGGCTGAATATGATGGCACCTGAGAGGTCAGTTCTAGGATTAGTTTTATCTTCCTTATATACCCTTCCTGGACATAGATGTGGTGTTTTCTTTCATTTTTAAGCTGATAATACAAACTTGTACCAGCACATTGTGTTCTGTCACTGACTGTCTGTGTGAGCTGAAAACCTGGATGTTTAGCTGAGCTTGAACCAAAACAAGATCCTGGTTATAGGTTCCTGTTGTTTGAAATCTCAATATCTATCATCTATATCGATTATCCATGCAGGTGTGACAGTTGGGGGTCCTGTCACTATGCCCCCAGTTGATCATGCGCTCTGGCTACTTGGCCAAGGGGATGTCCCTTTGACCAAGTGGTTAGCGCGCATGACTGTTAAGGTCTTTGCACACTGAGTCAGTTTTTTTTTTTTGCATGCGTTTTTCGTATCCGTCATCCGACAAAAAAAGTTACGCACAGGCTCCTTGCACACTGAGTCTGTTGCATTTTATTCGCATGCATTTTTATTTTGTGTTCCAAATTTCACAGAGAGACAAAAATCGGCACGCAGTGATGCACTTTGTGGTTCTCTCACTTGCAGCGGAACTATCATGATCACTTCAACAGTTAATTTTAGGATGTCAGAGGTCCAGTTTGATAGATGTTGATTATTAGCTCGCACATTAAACAGAAGATGGACAATTTCATTGATCCTGAACAGCGGCTGGCGCACGCACACACTCAGCGGTGATTCCCCCTCTTTCTCTCTCTCCAGCCTTGAAACGCTGATGTGATTGGTCAAAAGGCTTTTCACGGATGCGAAAAACGCATCAAAGCATCGAACTTGTTACGAAAACTTTTATGACAGATGAAAGTTTCGGACTCGGTGTGTAAACATGATCGACACAACATGAGGTCAAATTTATTTTTTGACGTGCGGCAATTTCGGACGAAAAAAACGGACCCAGTGTGCAAAGGCCTTTACCCAGTAGTCTGGGGTTCGAAGCCTCTTCACCTTGCCAGACAGGCTCACGGGAGCGTGCCTATGTTCCCTCAGCCCTATGTTCCCTCTGGACTCTCAATACCTATCTGGACTCTGTCTATCTGGCCTGTCTAGCCTCTACCTGGTCTTTTTACTAAACTTAACCAACTCCTTTCTTCATTGCCTAAACACAACCAATGGTGGGACCAAAGGGCTGTGGGAATAGGGCCTAATTTTCAGTGACGACAAAAGTTAGAAATGAGGGAACATAGGGCTGAGGGAACATAGGGCTGTGGGAACATAGGGATGACCCCAGGCTTGGGTCTATGGAGCCAATCCCAACTGGACTGGTCAGCTGTTCATTGCAGGGCTGACATATAGGGCTCTAATTTCGTGAACCAGGTGCAGGCGGAGCGGATCAGGCCTGCGCCTCGCCTTCGCTTCGCCAACGGGGAGTGGTCAGGAGCAGATTGCAATTTTCCTTCGAAACGCAGCGGAGCGCATCCCGCCTACTTCCCTCCCACCGGCGCAAATGGCATAGAGGGAGGAGAGAAGGCGTGGAGTGGGTTTGACACAGCCGAGTCAGATCTTCACCAATCAAATGAGCTCCTCTCCTCGCCTTTAAATCCGCCGCGCGCGCGAGGCGGACGTTTGATTTCACCGTGGAAGAGAAGATTTGAATCAGCACCTACAGATTACAGCATAGACATTCAGCACATCTATATCGATTGTCCCGTCACACTGATGACAGATCAAAGGCTGCACAGATGAAAGATGAGGATGGATTACTGCTGTGTTGACACTACACGATTATCTGCTATATTTATGTATTTACTTATTGATTTATTGAGCCGCATCGTCACACAACCATAACAAATAAAACTGAAAACAAATAAACTATCATCTCTCACAGCAAACCACAATCAGCCTGGCATCATAGTGAGCAGATATTAACATCTCCATCTCAGGTAAATTCTAAAGAAAAAAGAAAAAGAGAGACGCTCCGTGATGCCTCCGTTACGCACAGCTGTTTGTTTATGTTGTGATCTGTGCACACGTGTTTAAATATAGGTTACTAAATATGAGTGTCTTTATTAATGGAAAAGGGGTGTGTGTGTTTTGTTTTTTGTTTTTTTTTTTACTGGGCAACAGCTCTCAATCTGTCAGAGCAAGTGAGACGGGAGGAAACTGATGTTCTGGTCCGGTCCAAGCTGGCAGTGTCCGGTCGCGCGAACAGACCTCACGGGCTGATGATGCAAAAGTAGTCTAGGAGGGAGGTTATGATGTTATCCAGGTCTATCTATCTATCTATCTAACCTATATTTAAACACGTGTGCACAGATCACAACATAAACAAACAGCTGTGCGTAACGGAGGCATCACGGAGCGTCTCTCTTTTTCTTTTTTCTTTAGAATTTACCTGAGATGGGAGATGTGAATATCTGCTCACTATGATGCCGAGGCTGATTGTGGTTTGCTGTGAGAGATGATAGTTTATTTGTTTTCAGTTTTATTTGTTATGGTCGCGTGACGATGCGGCGCTGGCCCCTAATAAATCAATAAGTAAATAAATAAATAAATAGCTGATCATCTGCAACGGCACAGTGTGTAGTGTCAACACCTGCTCTTGGAACATCCACGGCTGTCTCAGTCCCTCCCTGGTTTCATCTGTGTTAATTCAGTCAGGCTGAGTTTCCATTACGCAAGCCTTTGGTCTGCCATCAGTGTGACGGGACAATCTATATAGATATAGGTGTATGTGCTGATTCAGATACAATAAATAGGGGTTATTGTGATGATTATTATTATTATGATTATTATTAATTGCATTTAAATGTCCCTGGAACTGTGGAAATCTGCCTGTGAGGTCTTGGTGACGTGGGCGCACTGCGAGCTGGGCAGTCAAATTGCCACTGCGCTGGCTGTGCTTCGCCTTGCGCTGAGATTAGACCAGGTTGGAGCTGGCGAGCTTTCAGCGCACTCTCCGCGCGGTCTATCTGCAACAAATTGTCACTGCGCCACGGTGAATCTGTCGACACCTCCCCCTGCTGCGCGACCACTCCCATCTCAGCGCACAGCAGTCTACCAATTTACCGAATCCGCTGCGCACCTTGTTGCACTGGACGATAATACCACTGCGCCAGCTGCGTCAGGGCTCGCTTCGCTGCGCTCCCCTGAGTTGCGCCACTAAAATAGGGCCCAGTAAGACAAACAACACTTTGAGATCCTCAGCCCCTTTCTGGTTACATGCAACACCATACATGAGCACATGGATAACAAAGTGTGTGTGGATAACGAGCGGCTTCTCTCAAACTAAAAAGAATAGAATATCATAAATAGTATAAAAAGTATAAATCTCAGAAACCCTTCACCACCAAGTTCAGCCCAATCCTCTCACTGCAGTTTTTGGCATTGTTCCAGACTTGAAATTGCCTGAAGCTAAATTCAAGGTTCTGGCTTTTGCTTCGTTACCAGCTTGAAGAGCTAACATGGAGGATTCTGCTCCACCCTCCCTCCCGCATTGGCTTAGATACATAATGTCCTGCATGAACCTAGAGAAGATCTGATACACTATTTTGGGGAGCAGAGAATAAATTCTACAAAGTGTGGTGCCCCTTTACTGGTATTTTCTGAGGAACCCACAACAGTAATCTCAGAGTAATGTGTGTAAACAGCAGCATGTTATATTATACAGTCCAAGAGTATTAGTGCAGATGTGGAAGGTGTGCTGTTGAGGGAAGGAGTGATGGAGGATACAGCTCGAGGGGAAAAGCTCCTCCTTAGCCGATTCATTTTGGCCTTTAACGTTCTGAACACAGCAGTTTGAATAGTAAGTATCTGTCTTTGACTACGTTGGCTGCCCTCCTCCTCATCCTGGTGGAATAAATGGAGTGAGTCCAGCTGTTGTGGCTTCGTCCTGACGATGGGCTGCGCTACCTTCAGCACTCCATGCCGATCGGACCTCTCTTAAGCAGCTAGTGGCTTCTTGGGGAGTTTGGCCTGTCTTAGCTTCTCTGTTGGGTTTTTTGACCAGCTGGGAGATGTTGATGGACCATGTTAAATCCTGTCATTCCGACATCTCACCATTCCGACATCCCACCACTCGGACACCACGATTTAGACATCCCATCATTCCGACATACCGCTATTCCGACATGCCATCGTCCCACCATTCCGACAAGGCTTTCAATATAAGGAAATGTGCGTTACTCAACAGGTGACTCCCTCCTACTCTATCTGGATTCTCTCTATATCTGGCCTGTCCAGCCTCTACCTGGTCTTTCTACTAAACTTAACCAACTCCTTTCTGCATTGCCTAAGCCCAGTGCAAAATCTTTTGGGGAAAAAATATGCTATTAAAGGAATTATCGGAAATGTAGGATGTTTAAAAAAAAGAAAAGAAGAAAAAAATACTCTCATTCCGACCATAGGAGGCAAGAATTGTTGGAATGATGGGACGTTTGATAGAAAATTAAGTGTTGCCATTTAGACAATTAGAGGCCTATGTCTGACTGGTGGGATGTCAGAATGGCCGTTGCCCTCCCCACTTGAGTCTGGAAAGGTGTGAACATGAGAGAATCTGGGAGTATTGAATTAGAATGAAATGATTAGGTATCCTCTTTTCATCTTTTTAAATCATCATTGTTTACCTACTTTCAAACATCCTGCTCTTGTCTCTGATGTAAGGTCCCCCTGACATGAAGTGTAACTAATCAAATCAATTATTGTATTTATTTTATGTCACTTATATATATTTATATTTATTTTAATTTGTACTGGTGTGTTGTACAGGGGGAGCCAGGATTGATAGAGCATTTGAGTGTGTGAGTGTGTGTGAATGGGCGTCTGTGTCTCTATATTGTATCATGTGTTTGTTTGTTTTTTTGTTGTTGTTGTTTTTGTTTTTTTGTCTGTTTGTTTGTTCTGCTCACTTTCTATGTAGTATGTTACTATGTACTATGTATGTTTGTATTTCCGTTGATAATATGGACCCCCTCGAAAATGAGATGGCACATCTCAAGGGGCTATCCTGTAAAATAAAGTCATATAAATGACCACAATGACATAATTTTAGCTTGAGGGGTTGCAAGAGAGCAGGCAACCCAGGCAGCTGCCTAGGGCCCTAGAGATGTCTAACATTGGTTCATATCAATAACAAGATGATGGAAGTTCTTTAGATACTGCAACGATGACAACAGGTGTGCTTCTACTTTGGACCACTGTGGTGGGTGCGGTACAAGAGATAAGGAAAGAAATAACTTCACCTGGAAGTCCTACCTGTCAAAAACACACACAAATAAGACCAGCATGATTAGCTGTGTAACGGATGGCACACATACACACACTTTAGAGTCTGAGGTACACATGGAGGTTTTGAACATTTGCTTTTTCTCTAATTTCTTATAGTTCATGTCAGATATATTCTCATGGGGTTAAAAAGCTCCATTAGTGTTTCTGCAGTCTGCTTTTGGTGTTCTTGTGCATTTCTGCACACATGAATGGGATGTGCAAAGGCTGCTGTAACCATGCCCTCCGCCTTGGAGCAATCAAAAGAGATACTGTATAAAAAACACTGTGTATAGTGTGTGTGTGTGTGTGTAGTTACACTGAGTTGGTAACCATTTGCAGCTTGACTGTCGTCTGCAGTTTCAGTTCAACTTGCGTATGTGGTTTTGCTCATACACCAAATGTGTGCATGCTGGTGGTTCACACACACACCAACAGCGTTGCCTGTGAAGAGTGGGACTGGGTTGATCCCAGTGTCTGAGAAGGGCTTGCAATGTCAGATGATGCAAAGATGGAAATCTGAGAGAAATACCTGCAGAGCTCAGAGAGCCCTGTGGGAAGACTGAAGGAAAGAGAAAGAGAGAGAAAAAAGAGGAAGGGAGAGAGAGAGAGACTACAGCACAGCACAAAATGAAAGGGGGGGGGGGGGGGGTTTCTAATTATACCAACCATGATATCATGATGATTGATGCTTATAGGAGAATTGACAATGTTTAATTCCTTTGATACTCTTCCAAATTGATCGAGCAGTTAATCCCTTTGACTACAGCTGACCATGATGGTATTAACAATACCAAAAAAAACAAAAAAACAATGATATATAAAAAAAATTAGGGGCAACAAAAAACTTTTAAAGAAAGCAGAAATAAAAAAGATTTCTCAAAACACGTTATAAAGATAAAACACCACTTATTCACTGTGGTTTTGTATTATAGGCAAACATCAAGTTTCAACACTCGGGGTCTTTGCAATAGTTAAAACTTAAATGAAAGTATGATTTGAAAAAAAAAAAAAAAAAACTTTGAAGAGTGGGAAAAAGCAGCTCCAGCTGGATAAGGACAACAACAGACTTGTAGAAAACCAAAAGGCTCAGGTTGATTTGATGTCTGGGCAGCTTCCTGTGTGCTTTTTTACACCCACACTTGATTTCTGTGTTTGTGCTGCTGACTCACACAGATTTAACTGCAGGTCTCCAAACTGCACATAAATACTATACAAGATCTTCAAACTATCTATTAAGCTCAGAACCTTCAATCCGCTGCATTCCCTTTTTAGTTCACTCACTTCCCCCCAGTTTTAACATAAAATATCAAACAACTAAAGTCAAGATGATTTGTAGCCATCAGGCTAAGAATCAAAGAACAAAAATGTGCTTTTGACCCGGGGAAAATGTGAAAAGCAAGAGAGATATTTAAAAATGTTATTTTTGTTTAAATCATTCCACTTCAAAGACTCTGCTCCTTTGCCATCCCCCAGTATTCCTGCTCGCAGTCAGACTTCGCTCTGATTGTGTGTACATGTGAGGGAACCTTTGTTTGTTGATGTGTGGCAGCGTGTGTGTGCGTGTGAGTGTGTGCGTCTGAGCTGAGTGTCACTGAGGACTCTGGAGACACCAAAAACCTTTCAAAGGCCCAGAGTGCTGCTGTTCAAAGGTCTCCATTACCTCCCCCTCTCTCTCTGTTTCCATCACATGATGTTTTTCATCTTCCAGCCTTTTCTTATTCGCTCTCTCCTGGGGTCTCCGTGCCCTTTCCCCTCCGTCTCTCGCCCATCAACAACACCGAGACCAAACAACAGCCGCCTCTGTCTCCCACAGGCTTGAACTTCAAGCACATCATGGCTCTGACAGAACACAGTGAGCGAGCGACTAATGCTGCTGCTGCTAGGCACGGGAAGGAATTGATGACATGGAGCAGGATTACTCTTATCTCCCTGCAAACAAATGCTGACGGTCTGTCTTCCGCTGCCGCAGTGCCACTTTGATTTTTGAAATTCGCTCGCGTTCCAGATTTTCGTTTGTTTGTTTGTTGTGATGCTAATGTGTGGTCATTAAAATGATCCTTCAGTTGAAGCATGTGCAGGAACTTTCAGCATCTCTGAGGGAAAGTTTCTGATTTAGGGCGTTTCACACCTGGAAGTCTGAACTAGGTTTTTGTTTCTGCCACATTGTCTACATCTGATCCGGTTGGCAGGGGCGGGTCTTCCATGGTGGCACAGGGGGGCACCTGCCCCCCCCCAAAATCTGATCGGCCACCCTGCCTGCCCCCCCACTGGTCATTGACTTGTGGCAGTGTCAATCATTGTGTAAAGCTCTTTCCCACTGCTGTGTTCACTGTAAAGAGCTATAAGCACAACACTTCTGACTAAGGCTCAACTCTGTACAGCAAACATCCCAGTGTTCTCAAATCAAATAGCTTTTATTGTCATTGCAACAGACAAGTGCAACGAAATTTGTGGTGCCACATCCATTCCAGGGCTAAAACAGACTAAAACAAGCTAAAAAAGGACAACCTCGATGACACGCATGTATACTCACACAAGAAAAAAAAAACAAAGTCATCCAGTTATTAAAAATCAGTATTATGATAAAACCTGTAGGAATAAATAGATAAACCTGTAGGAATAAATAGATATGTGTAGGAAATAGAGACAATTGTGTAAGATTGTTATTGTTCTCAATTTCACCATTTGAGTGATGCTTGTTCTGGTTATTCTGCATATTGACTGTTACACAAAACACTGAGATATTTGTACAAAACTACTGAGTATAAGACTATAAGATATTGCTGTTCACTTTGAGTATTTATTGTGTTGCTTATTCTGCTAAGACATCTTATTTACAACACTGTCTTGATTATTGATTGGTTATAATTTTCATATTGATAAGTGGAAAATGGGTAGGTAATAGGCGTTCTCCTTACAATGTGAAAGATTCAATGTGGCCAATAAAAGCAAAATGAAGACATACTGTAAACAGTGTGTAACTGCACAATATCAATATTCAAGAGAGCGGTCGATGGCAGACACCTGAAGTGATTCCAATGCAATTCCAGTTCCACATGTAATGTTATGGATATGGCAAAAGGCCATAGTTACCTCTTACTTCTCATTCTTCCCAGCTCCACCCTCTTGTCCAGATGTGGTCCCTTCTGGCAAAAAGCATGGCAAAATACATGTAATCCACCAGCACATCTAATATATACACAACAACACTATAAAGAGAGACAGACGTGTCTCTCGCTGTGTGGGACAGATGACAGGAACTGTCCGTCCCTCTCAACCAGGCAGCAGATCAAAGGAACCATCTGCATGAACTTTACAACTCAACTCACATTTCCTACATCACTCATTCCTCTCGTCCTTTTCCTCCCTGCCTCTTTCCCGACCCTTCTACCGCTACCATCCTACCTCCTACAGCCAAAAAACTGTTGATTTCTAAGTGAAAAAAGAAGAAGAAGAAGAAGAGGGGGAAAAAGCTCAGACTGGAATCACAGCAGCGTTAATGACTAGAATTTGTCAAACTGGTATGACACACGATTTTTATCCCACTTGAAAGATACACTGTTTATCAGGGGAGGTGATGGAGGGAGCAGGAAGACCAAGGAAAGAGAAAAGGTACAGGGGGAAAATATACATCGTCTCAATCAACATGTTTGGAGAACAGGAATCTGACAGTGCCCTTCAATTACAAGTGTACATTACAGTTTGTTTGTTTTTCAGTCCATCAACTGGTCATTAAAAAAGCCGTTCATCTGGAACTAACCAACTCAGTAAGCTATTAGTCTGCCTGTGTGGAAGAATACTGAGGAAGAATACTGAGTGAGTGGGTTAGTTCCAGGTAAATGGGAGGTTAGGGGGTGAGTACAAGTCATTTGACATATTTGAGCATCTTATAAGAAATAAAAAAATTTAAAAACTTAAAGGGATAGTTCACCCAAAATTCAAATTTCACTCACTATCTACTCACCCTCATGTCAACTAAGAGCTGTGAGAATTTACAGAGTTATCCGTGCCTTCTCTGAGTTACGGGGGGCTCCGCGCAGCAGTATTTGTCCATATAATGGTTGTCAATGGATACCAACTTTCTTTGTCCAAAAAGACACACCAAAAAACATCCAAATACCTCCATACTGCTCGTCTGTGATGTCCCTCTTGTATTGAAGCCCCGACATGAGAAATTGTTCTGAAAAAAATTTAATAAGTCTATGTTTTAAGCTTGTTTGTAGCGGAAGCTCCCAGTGTCTCAGTTCAAATCACGCCGGCGGAACAATTTCTCATGTCGGAGCTTCAGTACAAGAGGGACATTACAGACGAGCACTATGGAGGTATTTGGATGTTTTTTGGTGTGTCTTTTTGGACGAAGAAAGTTGGTATCCATTGACAACCATATGGACAAATACTGCTGCACGGAGCCCCGCTGTAACTCAGAGAAGGGACGGAGGACACTGAAAATTCTCACAGCTCTTAGTCGACATGAGGGTGAGTAGACAGTGAGTGAAATTTGAATTTTGGGTGAACTATCCCTTTAAAAAAAGAAAGAAAGAAAAAGCTACAGTTACTTACTTACATAATCTAACCCCAACCCACTAGTCACATACACACTAGTGATACTACATTTTTGAGTTCAGCATCTTGCCAACGGACACTTGACTGGACTTGACTTGTCCCTGAAGCAGAAGGGACAGAGCTGGTCTCTTCTCCTCAGGAGGCTCAGGTCCTTTGACATCTGCAGTGAGACGCTGCTCATGCTCTGACCTGCAGCAGCATGTCTGACCTGAACACAAGGCAGCTGGACAAGCTGGTTAAAATGCTGGGTCTGTGATTGACAGGCAGTCTGGACTCAAGGTTATTGTTGAGAGACATTTGCTATGTAAAGGTATATTCAGACCTGGCTCGCTTGGAGCAGTTGTTCTAAAACAGGGAGCGTTTAACCCAGTGGTTTTCAACCTTTTTTGGCTCGTGAGCCCATTTTAATATCACAAATTTCTGGCGACCCCAGGTACATTTTATTTTTCTAGAATTAGTTTTTGATCATGTTTGTTATTAGCCAGATTAGCGCACAAAGTGACATTTTATTTTCCCTGATCAGGACATGTACAGTTAGACAAGCTTGTACTTACAAGGCTGAAAATTAATACTGGACAAATAATAAATAAATAAAACTATGAATTATGAAAAAAGAGCTACTGCAGCAACTTAAACTGGCCACAGTGAACAGTATTACAAGTCAAGTAGCGGTCAATCAAGATGCGCCAGCTCAGATATTTTTATATGCAGCATTTTATTTGAACTTGATTGATATTCGAGAAAGTGAAAGTCTAGAATACAGTTGTTTAAAATTGTGTGTGGTGTTTTCAATCATAATTTTACAAAGATTAATAATTAGTTTATTAGTTTTTTCAATTACTAGACATTCCAGGCGACCCCAAGGTTGAAAAACACTGGTTTAACCCCAAAGATTGTTTTGTATGGTCAAATGTGAACACAGCTGTTGTACTGAGATGTGGACTAAAACAAGCGGGCCAAGATCGCTTAGATGGGGTGGTCTCGCTTTGTTTCCATTCAAGCCCTGGGGCCTCATTTATCAAAGAGGGTGTAAAACTGCTACTAAAGTTTTGCGTACGGCGAAAAGACGAACATGGCTACAAAGTGACAACAAAGTGACAATGAGGCGGGCGGAGGACTGGGGAAAAAAGCGGAACTTCTCCGAAAGCGAGATACACGGCGATATCGGGCAATAACTCAGTCAGAAAAATGATCTTGCATTTTAATAAGCTACAATAAAAACAAAAACCTCCCAAATCTCAACAAAAGGGAGCAGAAAGAAGAATAATCTTATGTAATCTGCCCCTTTATCCCAGAAAATCATTTTTTTTTTATTTTACCTAGATGTTAAAAGAATGTAGGAAGCAGGACGATAGTTACCATTACTTTGCACGCCTTTCTACACAGTTACAGCTCTACTGGACTCGGTTTACGTCATTTTCCATTACAGCTGAGTCCTTCATAGTTCCTCCTCAGGGCCACGTTGTCTCACTCTTTATTCTCTCCTCTCGTCAGCTCCAAACACACGTGCACCTCGTTAACTCAGGTGACAGAATAATAACAGTCTAGGCTGCAGATCAGTGGATGCTGCTGCCGATGTGTTTTTAAACTTGGATGGTTTGATCCTTGTCGGACGTCACACATAGCCTAATCAAAAAAGCAAAATCCTCAATCCGCTCTGTTTATCAATTAACATATAGCCTAGTGTTATTATAGAGCGGGTTGGATTGCCAGCATCAACGGTCCACCACTACCACAATTACTTCAAAAAAATCCTCTGTGCTCTTCTAAATGTACTCCGCTCTCCTCTCTCCCTCTCACACTGCAGTTCTCTGACTCAGCAACGGTGTCGCCAATTCATCCTGTTCCTCAAAAAAGGCGTAAATCACGGTACAAATGAAAAAAGTGGGATGAAGATTATTTGCTGACCTAGGGCCCTAGTTTCTTAGACCAGGTGAAGTCTAACATCAGCGCAGCTTCGCCACGTCAACGGGGTGTGGCCCAGGTCCATTTCGCAAGATTGGTGGGCCGCGCAGTCAGACTTAGACCAGCGCAGCCACTCTCCTCGTCCCTCCCACCGGCGCAAACGGTGAAGAGGGAGGAGAGAGGGCGGGAGGGAGACAGGAGGAGGAGAGAAAGGCGTGGAGTGGGTTGGACACAGCCGAGTCAGATCTTCACCAATCAAAGGAGCTCCTCTCCTCACCTTTAACTGCGCGGCGGGTGATGCGCGCTGCAAGTTTGTCATTTTATACTTGGACATGGACGGAGGAGACAGCGACGCCAGAGGCCGAACCTCTCCCAGGAGGAAACAGCTGTTCTGGTCCGGAGGTCCGAGCTCAGAGTGACCAATAATGAGTTTACTAATATACTTAACCAGGATTGATCTGATACACTGAGAACCCCTGCCCAATGTAAGAAAGATGAGAGGTGTAGGCTACACTAATCACAACATGAACAAACACCATGAAATCAGCGTAAAGGACGCTCTCTCTCTCCCTCTCTCTCTCTCTCTCTCTGTCCTCCTCTCTGTCTCTCTCTGTCCTCCTCTCTCTCTCTCTCTCTGTCCTCCTCTCTCTCTCTCTCTCTGTCCTCCTCTCTCTCTCTCTGTCCGTCTCTTTTTTTCTCTTTTTTTTCTGTGATAGAGATGCTGAGTATACTGTAGTAGGCTATATACTGACTATCTGATACCGAGGCTGTTGTGGTGGACCAAGAGAGATGAAGATTTGTGTTTTGTTTTTCATTACGGCTGCGTGATGCGGTCGCTCGGCTAATGAATTAATAAGTAAATAAATAAATAAATAAAGGGGATCATCACAAGGGCAGAGTGGTATCTCAACACGGCAGCGACATGCAGTCATCCACCCTCAGTCCTGCTTGGGACATCCACAGCTGCTTTTCAGTGCCAGTTCGTCCCTGCTGTGTTAATTCAGGTGGAGTTTCCTTTACGCGGCGACAGCCTTTGATCTCTGCTTTGATCTGACGTCAGATGTGACGGGACAATCTATATAGATATAAATTCACGTGTTGATTCCGTTAGTTGCATTAAATAGTGGTTATTGTGGATATTTATTGCATTGAAATGTGTCTGGAACTGTGGAGATCTGCCTGTGAGGTCTTGGTGACGTGTGTGCACTGCAGGTCAGTCAGCCAAACTTGCACTGCACCTGCTGCGCTCGCCCTGCACTGAGATTAGACCTGGTTGGAGGTGGCGAGCTTTCAGCGCAACCTCGGCGGGACATTTTCGCACAAAACTTCCACTGCACCAAGCTGAATCTGTGACACCTCCCCCTGCTGCGCGGCCACGCCTATCTCAGCGCAGCGTGATCTGCCAATCTGACTTTGCGCTAGGCTGCGCTGGTCGAAACTTGCATTAGACCAGCTGCGTTACCTTGCGCCACCTGCGCTGCGCCAGCAAACTAGGGCCCCTAGTGTTGAAATTATGAATCTGGGAATTGAACTGAAATACAGTTTGGAAACAAATTGGAAGTAACTTGTGAATAGATCGATAAACAAAAATACATATTTGAAAAGTATTTACAGCAAAAACAGGAAGAATACTCAGGGTTTGGGCCGACAATACACAAATGACCCAGATTGGGTCAGGTCCAGGCATCAACCGTGGTCTGGACTGGGTCAAATTTTAATTTTGAGACCTGAGACCATGTGTTTTGTTTTTCCCAGGTAACCTCCGCCTCTTTCCATGTAATATTTCTGACCAATGAGAGAACAGTTTTGTTCACGCATGGCATTTATTTAGCACCTTGGAACGCTTGGGCCTCTTACCATGTGAACACAAACTACCCAAAAGAAAAATGCAACAATTGTATCAGTTTAGCCACTGAATGTGAACAAAGCAAACAAGCCACAGCAGGTCTGAATACAGCCTTATATGTAGGACATCTGAGACAACACCAGCCACCCTCTATACAACATTCTGCAGGCCAGAGAAGCAGCTCATGTCTCATCTCAAATTTACTCAACCAATTTGTTGCTTGATTGTGGAGCAAAGGAAAAAAGGTTTTCCCAGAGCCATCTGACGTCAAACCAGCAGAATGTATTGGCAAGTGAGCTGAATCCGTGGGTAAGGAATGGGCGAGTCATGCACAACTGTCACACTGTAGTGCAAAAAAAAACAAAAAAAACTGGGAAATGTAAAAAACAGTACTGATCCACTGGCTCTGAGGAGCTGCATGGCTAATGTTTCCCAAAACATCTGTCTTAATGCCTTTCCATTCTCCACCATAGTCAGACTGGACTTCTCTGGTAATGGTGACAAAAACAAGGCAAGCTTATTACAAAATGTCATATTGTGATAAATGATTCATGTACAAGTGGAAATTCAAAGGACACACACACACACGCAAAGGGAACATACACGACTTAATCAAAACCACACAAATAGAGATCAGAGGCATGCTGAATATGCAGTGATGTTTCTGTTTCATCTGTCACCCACTGCTTTCAACTACTTGTATCGCAGTGTATAAATCTGACAGAAGTTCACAAAAAGGGAAAGAAGTTTATTTCGGGTTTTCTCATCTTCACTGTTTTCCGTTGCTTTATTTCATCAGAAATCTCTGTTAATCTGAAGCTGGTATGGAATGGTATGTTGGGTGGACGATATGGTTGCATTCTGCTGCTGAGACTGGTATTTGAGTACTCTTCTGCTTTAAAATTGCTTTAAAACCAGTGGCAAAGAACAACAGGACGTTTGCTTCATAAGACGGGGATCTGGGACAGGCTTTTATTAAATTAAATTAACAGACCGTATAGGAGGCTCCAGCCCTTTCCTTGGGTCAGTCACAGTTCTCAATGGGCCGGGCCAGCCCGAACAACATGACTGGACGTGCTGAGTTTGGGTCGAAAACATATCCAAATGAGTTTTTTTTGGCCGTGTTCAGCCTGAGAATTAATGCTCGTGAGTCCGGTCACATCGGGTCTGAGCTTCAAGAACTTGCAGGAAATAGAAATAGAGCCGGCCAGTATAGGAGACTGGCGTCTATTTGAGACTCTGCTTTTATTTGAGAATTTACGGTAAGCTAAAAGGCAATCAAAAGGGTGGAGTCTTGGGGCTTATAGTCAGTTAGCTGAAGAACTGAGAGCATCTCCAGTTGGGTGTGCTTGGCTTCTTGGTCTGGTATGTGGCAAAGCCAAACATTCACAATCAGGTTTGATGTGCTGGTTGACTTCTCAGGACTTTCCCACAACTAGCAAGCAACTGGAGGAGAGTGGGTGAGTTCTGTTTTCGTCTTTTTTCAATAGAAACCAGGCTAAGCTAAAAAAAATTCTCCCATCAATTTTTCATTATATATTTGCATACAACTATCAATTTCACACCTATTCCACACGTAACTCTTGCCACCTTAGAACCCAATATTGTTGTACCTCCCAATCACAGTTTTGTATACTTCATCGTGGACCTAGAATATGGAATTTATTACCTGCACATTTTTTTTACTTATCTTTACAACAATTTAGGAGAACACTAAAGTCACTCCTGCTAACCAGTCAATACTGTCCGCATGGTCTGCCTATCTAAACTAGGATTACTTTATATTTTTATCATATGTTTATCAAGCTTTTGTATTGCATTGTACAATGTTAAATCATGTTAAACCATGTTTGTATTTATTATGTATAACGTTTTTTGTACTTTACAAATGTATGCTCATTAGCTTAGAACTGTAGTTGGAGAATGCCACCCCACAAGCCCCTGGAGGGTTTTTTTTGGCATTTCCCCTTCACATTGTCTTGGATTTTATATGTTATATCTTTTTTAACTTTTTGATATGTGAAAATAAACAAACAAACAAACAAGCTAGCAGATATTTGGTGCCTCGTATTATGTGCTGGGACCCTGTACTGTTGATGTTGAAGGTTCAATTGAAGCCAAGGGGTATACTGACAAAAAACACACCAAAAATATTAAAACCAATATTTCCATAAATAAGGAAGCCTGACAAGAAGAAAAACAAATTGGATGGAGAAAAAAAAGTTTTTAGTGTATTTTACAGATGATTTAAAACACGGGTCAAAACTGACCCTAACGCAAGAAGTCATAGCAGAAAACTAATACAAGACGAAGGTTAAGGTCACACCTAAGCACACCTGTATCAGATCCCCCTCTGCCGTGCAATCACTGCACACATCAATTGAAGACGACACAGAAGTCATAGTAACCCTACCCACACACCAGGTTTCACCACACTCAACTAGGCCGATACAGGTCTACCCTGTTACATAGACATTCCATTAAAAACGGGTAAAAATAACCTTAAGTATTCAGCGTCTCATAAATACTTATAATGTTTTTTGGCAGTGAGGAAGGATGATGGGATGATAATCATAAAATACAGGCTCTGCTTTACTTAATCCATTGATAAGATAAAAACTGATGTTTGATCCGTCAGCCTGTGCTTAATGAAGGCTCCATTTAATGTCCCTGTAGATCAAAGACCATTAGTGTCCAGAGTGCAGAGTGTCTCTGCGGGCACATGAGACTGCTGCATGTTGCTCCACTAACCTGAGGATTAAACCAAGATCCTGGCATCGTCTCCGCTCCCTCCGATAAGAGGAAGCAGCTGTAAGCACTGTAGCCCTCAGCCTGTCTGCATTAATGCTACATCTTACACAACTTTACACCCCCCATTACTAATGAATCCAAATCATGTTTCACAGTGCCCGAGCGCTTAGGTGCATCATCCCCCCGACCAGTCATCCTTAACGGGGAGAGAGGAGGCAGCCCCGGCCCCTTCCTGAATAAAACATCCTAATAATTCAACTTAAGCATTTAGCTGATACATTATGCATGAGAGTGTAATCAGTGCACAGGGCAACAGAATCAGGATGTTGACAGGGTGGTTTGCATGTCTCTGTGTATGTGCATGACCATGTGGTTGTGTGAGTGTGTGCTCTGATTTATTTATCAGGAATACCTAATGAAAGTGTGTGTGAGGTGGAGCGGGGCAGTGGAGCAGCACTTTAAACACTAACAGTAAGTAATGTACCTCGCATTTCAGGGTGGCTTACTCTTTGCCAGAATGTTTCTTTTCAATTTTTTTTTCTTAGACCCCACAGTAAGAATAGACCTAAACCTACATGAACCTGATTTAATGCTGAGATGCTTCCCTTACAAGGGAGGGTGGACAGCAGAGGGTTTTAGTGTCAGTTCCCCCGAGGATCAAAAGAAATCAGGTTCAGGTTCAAGGGAAAAAGTAAAAGAAGAAGAAGAAGAAGAAGAAGATGGTGGTTGGTAATATAAAAGCGGGAAGGGAACTGAGCAGGTGCATGTGCAGTGGTTGAGGAAATACTAGTGTGAGACATCCTGCATGCACCGTGTATGGCAGGAATTAAAGGGATAGTTCAACATTTTAGCAAATTGGCCCATTGCCATAATCCCTATAGTCATAGGAGTAGGTTTGTTACCTTTATTTGTTGGGGCAAGCTATTTTCAAAACGGCCGAGCCAAGCGGCAAGCCGATTAACTAGGGAGGCTCATGGGATTTCTTGGTTTCCCTCATCAAACTCATCAAATACACAATCCAACAACTCCACAACACTCTGGTGGACACGTTGTGACCTGCACATTCACAACGCTATGAGATAATAACAGAACGTTACATGATGGAGTTGCTTTCTAGGTAAATTCAGAGACTGCTTGCTGAAAACCTGACCCGTTCTGTTATTATCTCATAGCGTGGTGAATGTGCAGGTCACAACTTGTCCACCAGAGCGTTTTGGAGTTGTTGGATTGTGTATTTGATGAGTTTGATGAGGGAAACCAAGAAATCCCATGAGCCTCCGTAGCGTAGCGTATAGGGATTATGGCAATGGGCCAATTTGCAAAAATGTTGAACTATCCCTTTAACGGGGGCCAAATTAAAGAGACATTCGCTGAAGACCATTGCCTGATCCCCGTGCTCATCTTACTTGCTTCTTACTGATACATAGATACATAGTTTTGTAATCCCAGTATTTTTAGATGTGGTAAGACAGATAAAGTCCACCGTTTACAGAAGGAACGAGAACGGATACAGAACAGTGCCCTGTGGGGCCTTGGTGCTGCTCATCACTGTCCCTAGTCTCTTTCTCAAGAGAAGAAAGGTCTGGCTGGACCGACTCTGATTCTGAGATTGGTGGAAAAGAATGCCCTGGATTTCTCTTAACCAATCTCAACTTTCCAGCGGGCCTCACTCACTGAAGACGATGGGGCTAGCTTGATAGATAAAACTTTTGCCGTAGCCGGTCGGAAAATAAGCCAGAGCGTTCTTCTTGGATAGTAAATGGCGTAAACATACTCTTTGAATATCTTTACAGTCATATCGAAATATCCGTGGTTCCAACAAAAAACTGAAAACTGAAAAAGAAAAAGCTGAAAACTGGCGGGGAAAAGGAAAAGGCGGGATAATGGGGCATTCCATCACACACCGGTTTCCCTGTTCTCCCCCTCCCTCAACCCCATAGAGTTTGTATCTGCTTGTAGGTGGAAGGTTTACAGCAACCGTCTTGGAAATTCAAGAGGATTCTACCAACGATCATTGTCGGAGAAGTCATATGGCCTTGTAAGATCAAAAATTAAGTTAAATGTGATGGTGTCAGTAGGCTACCGGTTGATGCTTATGGGCTCTATGTTCAGCTCCACTACTTCTTGAATTTAAGGCAGCTCCTTTATTTCCTGTCTTACATTATTGGACAAACTGGTTAATCCAGGTGTGTCTGACCATTGTGACTACTCAGACACACCTGGATTAGCAGTTTGTCCAATAATGTAAGACAGGAAATAAAGGAGCTGGTTTAAGTTCAAGAAGTAGTGGAGCTGTGCATAGAGACCATTAGCAGTAGAACTCCTGCCAGTTCAATGTCAGTTGATCAAATGTATTTATCGCTTATTGTTACATAGAAAGTTAGTAACGTCAAGGCACATTTGAGCTCTAGTATTCCTGCTGATACATATCCAGTATTCAAAACATTTATATATTTTTCTTGTTATATAGAACAAATCGCGTTGTTGTTTACAACTACTTCCGGGTAGAAAACCAGCATGAGAACAATAGTGACGGACGAGAGTTTCGCTATCTCATTTTTCATGTCACTATATCGCCGTTTAGACTAACCTGATGTTTGTAAAGTTTATAAAACCAATGACTGGACAAACATTACTATTTGTGTGCACATTTTTGTAATTAGTCATGCTTATAATAGATTAGCTGGGCTAACCGTTACCTGTTTAACTTTAATAACTCAGTGACTCAATAAACGGTCCATGAAAATACATTTTCTCCAGTGGATATCTTATGACTGAGCTAACTGGAGTGGTTTCATGTCGTGTCCGACAACGGGAGGGTTTTAACAGCTGACGTCCTGATGTTAGCTTAGCTACTGATGTTAGCTTTGCTGCCGCCATTAGTTTTGCTACCGCCGTTAGCTGTCCCTGTTAGCTGGGCCACTGATGCTTTCTAGACACTGTGATTCCCCCAAACTGAATAAATACCACACATAGCAACACAAAACACACACACACAGAAATAGTAATGTTTCTTCAATCATTTCAGATTTGTCTAAACAGTGATAGGGCGTGAAAAATAGCTAAACTCTCATTCGTTACTGTTCTCATTCAAATTACGTGCTGGTTTTCTACCCGGAAGTAGCTGTAAACAACAAGGAGATTCGGTCTATAGTTTATTTGCTGACAGTCGATTAAGTGTTAGGTCCAGCTGTACCAGAAGATTTAACTTTAAACTAAAAGACAGGCCTAAAAAATATACAAATACAAGACCCTGTGTGTGTGTCTGTGCGTGTGTGTGTGTATGCATGTGTGCGTCTGTGTGTGTGAAGTGACAGTCACAAAGAACCTCTGTCAACCCACTGCAGTCAATTAGAGGCTCAGAGCCCCGGGGGCGACACTCCACGACTTCGGCTCACATCTCCACCTCTGCTCCTTCTTCCTCGCCTCCCTCCATTCCCCTCCAACTAAAACCTTTCTTCCTTTGGTTCTTTCACTTAGCTTTCTGAGCATTGTGACAGCCGCTGGAGTCAGGGACTTTCATCCAAAGCGTCACCTGTCAGTGTCTGTTGTCCTACCAGACTGAGGGAGGAAAAGGAAAGGGGAGGGGAGCGCGGCGAGGGAAGGAGAGGGGTAAGGTGGAGACTGACACGTTGGGTGACGATAAAGAACATGAAGAGGAGCACGGTGACACAGAGTAAAAGAATATTCCATTTGAGGTTGCATTTACATTTTACATTGTAGACGTTCGGCTGACGCTTCTACTCTGGTGAGTGACTTACAATGAATGCAGCAGAAAAAAAAGCTGCTGCGTTTACAAAGTTGCATCCAGCATTGGGGAAGTGCAGTGTTAGGCCTCTGTGTCCTACTGGTTGTGTAGACTGAGAAGTGAAGGGAGATATATATCTAAGTGGCACATTCTGGTACTTTCGGTGAGCTCTACCAAGTTGCTTCAAAGCAAAACTGTGTAACTTTTCGATACACAAAAAGTATATTAGGCTACACCTCATAAAAACAACATCTCATAAAATAAACAAAGTTCCATTTTTTCCAAAGTTGCTGAGTGCAACTACTTTTTTTTTTTTAAGATGTGCTGAAGTCGCTGTCATGTTAGTGTTCCCAAGCAGCAAGGTGTTAAGAAAGGTTCAGAAAAGTAACAACATCCACTGAGCAGGACACAGCCCCCGATGATTCCATTCAAATCAGTGCAGCACTCTTTAAGGTTATTGATGGTGCTTTACTTTAGATACATTTATACCAGCAACTTAGTTTTCATACTCCTACTTTTCCCTTGCAAAAGTTTGAAAATATAAAATAAAGCAAAAAATACACCTTACTTTTGTGTTTTTCTGAGAGATGCACCGAAAGGTCAGTCACCAAACTAATGGTCAAAACCAAAAATGGCCAGTGGTGCATTTTTGGTTTTTGACCGAAAGACTTTTAACACTGAAAGAACTTGACCGAAAAATGATGTTCTGATTCCCAACGGCCGCCTCACTGTCACCCGCAAGGTGTCAGTCTCACTGTCGGTTGGTTGGCCACAGAGAGGCTTTGAACCGTCTTGTCCAGTGGGTGGGATGTGTTAGGCAGCAAATGAACATGTTTTCCTCAAAGTTGATGCGTTAGAAGCAGGAAAAATTAGCAGTGTAAGGATTTGATTTGGTATTTTATATGCTATTATGTTGGAATGAAAGTGTTTAAATGTGCTAAATAAATGTTTTCATAGTTTTGTAAATGATTATTCTTTGAAAAGCATGAAGATTATTTCATGCAATTAGCAAGGCAAGGCAATTTTATTTGTATAGCCCGTTTTTACAAACAGTTTGTCTCAATTGCAGTACCTTGACTGTAGTGAGTCTCAGCCATAACAGCAATGGCAAAAAAAAAATGGCATGAATAAATATATTTCTTTCAGTTTTTCGGTTTTCGGCCAAGGTTTTTCATTTCAGTGCATGTCTAGTAGTTCCAGTTGTGGTGGTACCGTATTGATAACAGAGGGCTGCAGGGATGTAGAGTATCTATCACTCTAGACACTGGAATTTCAACATTGTCTTCTACAGAAAATGTATTAGACAGGTTTAGTTGGTATTTACTAAGTGACTTGAAATACAGTGTTGAACTGGCACACCACTATTGTATAGACCCTGTGGCGGCCATATTGGAGGTTATGTGGTCATGGAGGCTGCAGCAGCTCATTGCAATTCAATTCAGTGTTATTTAACAGTAGGTTGTGTCTGTGTCTTAAAAGTGGCTGAGGAACTGACACACTCCCTCACACCTGAGACTGAAGAAGCCAAAGGACCAAGTTTTTTTGTTGCAGTTGGGTTTTTATACACACTTACTTTTTCTGTTCTGATTGGAGAATGCAAAGGCATGAACATCCTTTCAATTTTAGGAAAAAACAAGAACTGATGACGCCAGACTTCCCTATCCATATATTATATGCATATGTTATAAGGACTGAGGAGAAAGGTTTTGTTCTGTCCTAAATGTATTTGCTTTCATGATTAGACCAATTACAGCGCATTGATCACAGTGCTGCCACTGAGCCTTGTCCCAGCTGTTGGAGGATCAGCACAGCTAATCCAGCTTCAATTATACTATTGTTTAATGGCCTTTTTGTTTTTCATGTGAGATGTTAAGTCTGCTGTTGGGAAATAGAGCATATACTCTGACAAAACCAATGTGACCGTCGAAAACCTGTACTGGAAATAAAACCTTTCTTCATGAAATTGATTGATGGATTTATGTTTAAATATAGGCTACAGATTAAGTTCATATACAAAACTTTCCAATGACATCATCTACTACATGTAAGGCTGTATTACAGGAGATGTACTCATAATGATTCTTTTTTGGAGATTCTGGTGAGGTCAACCAAAGATCTTGCTTTGGTTCAATTAGAGTTGGAGTTTAGGTTTGTTACAGTACGAGCTTTGGGGATGCTGATTCCAGCTGCCATATCAGTCTGCTAACACCTCTGGTCCTCATGACTTGTAGATGTAGACAGTGCCACTAAAGACATTCTCTCAGCCTTGATCAAGCTGGTCTCGTCACTTAAACTGGACTTACTTGAAGCTCCACCTGCTGGAATTTCATCTGTAGTGGAGTAACAGGATGAAACAAAAGTTTAATTTAGGCCGTCTTTATACTACATTGTTCAAGTGTCGCAATTACATTTGTTTCCCTCTCAAGTGGAAAAGACCAGAATGAGTAAACAAGAAAAAAAACACACAAAATAGGATACCGTCAAGACGGGATTCAGGCCTCCTTCATATGTGGAAAATAAATAGGATATTTTCCAATATGCCTGTAACCTCAACAGACAAATCAGATATTCCCTGGCATTGCGAGTTGTATGTAATGATGATGACTGATGTAGCAGCGATCACTGCTGCATAATTATGCACAATGCACAATGCTTTGGAAAATATTAGCTTGATACATTATGTCCACTTTGTTTGCTCCCCTGTTGTGTGTCGTACGCCAGATTATTTCCTCTTCTGTGTTGGTAGCCAAACTGCATCTGTGCATGCAGGTCGTTTCATGCAAACAAAGCAGTTGTAAATGCACATGTCATAGAGTATATGGGTCACTTATAATATAACATGTAATACAGACTGTCAAGAAACATCAGATATAGGCAACAAATCGGAATTGGGCATCAAGACCTGTAGTGTAAAGACAGCCTCAGTGACCAGATCAAGTTTCAGAGCGCTGCCACAAACTATGATGCAAATCTGGCCAAGCATTACCAGGATCTTTGCCTAAAGCCACGACCAACAACATAGGTAACTGCATGGAATGTGAGCAAACAATTGACAGGGTAATGCAAGTACAGAAGAAGACTGAAGAGCTGCATCAAATGACTGTGACAATGAGCAGTTTGTTGCATTGGTAGATGTACAATTAAGCTAGCAGATGCAACTGGACAGGATGACAAAATGTCTGATAGTATTAAATCCACTGAACCCTAGGAAGCTGATCACAGCATTATAGCATTAAGGTTAACTAAAACATGCTAACACCCTCATCAACATTATTCTGACTGGGAACTGTAACTGAGCATGTAAGAAAAGCTAACAAAAGCTGATGTTTCTGTCAGGAAGCTGTTGCCAGACACCGTCTACACAAATCCAAGTACTATGAAGATTAACATCCACATTTCATGTAGGAAAACTGGCTCTTAGATCCTGAATAAAAGACATTTTCCTACATCTAGAGAAGGCGAGCAACTGTCAGTTGCGACATGTTTTCATCTCAGGCCTCTTTCCATCCTCGGGGAACCAACTGAACTCTTTTAGCAGACTTGCTGGCCTGAATTCATTGGTGCTTCTTCACCCCTGGGATACAACTTATTGGTAAATGTTAATATCTTTTGAAACTGTAACGATCCCTTTAAACCTGTGGTGATTCATCCAAACATCACTGGACCCAGACTACTCCCTGCCAAAACGCTCCTGGGACATCATAACCAAACAAGAATTTTATTCTGTCATGTGCGACCAGATGTCATACGGAAAGTCTGACTCCTGAATATGAGCTTCAGTTGGGATCCTCCTGTTGAGGAGTAGAAACAAAGCAGTGCAAACTTTTCTGATGACAAAACACTGTTTGTATGTGCACACACTCCTGTGTGTATTGGTTGTTCACTAGTGCTGCAGTGCAGCTTTAATAAGATGACAATGTCAACTTCTGTACATGCTGGACTCATTCCAGGTTCATCCCAGACTTTATCATTCCTAAGGCTCTGCACACTTTTGTGGTTTTGCTGACTGGTGTTGATGTATCTCATCATGTCAGGTTTCCAAATTCTTCCCAGAATCAGAACCAGACGAGTAGAATCAGCTTTTAGTGGAGTCTGTACCACTGATTCTGAAATTTTGAATTGTGCCTGTGCTTTTCCTGCTATGACACCTGTGTCACCAGCTGTTGGGGAGAAATACCGCATATTAGGATAACCTTTTACAAAGCCTTCATGCATCCAGAGGGAGCTATGTGAGATGAAATGAAGGCCCTTGCTTAAACAAACACTATGGCTGTAGGACTTTTAATAGTTTTAAAATGTGTACTTTCCTTTATGATTACGTATTTTGCATGTTGGTCATTGTAACTGAACTTTTTAAAATTCTTTGGATCTAAGCAGCAAAACACTTATTTTGAACAGGAAACTGCTTGTTGTGTTAGGATATAAGGACATAAGGCATTTTAATAGTCATTGCATTTTCACAACATAATAATGTTGGTACTCTCATAAAACAGGTACACAAGGACCAGATGGGAAAGACAGACAGGATGACAACAATTTAGTAAGACATTAGAAGTCAGTAAAAGGGGCAATGTGAAACTCATTTTAAAAAAAAGAATATGTACAGTGTTCAGCAGTATCAAGGTAAAGTATGATGTAAAGTGCTATTGTAACTCTCATACTGCACTTTCAGGCTGTTAGTGTTTTGCTAGTTGTAATATCCGGTTCCTTTTACAGGAAGAGAGAGAGACTTGTGGGGATACTGGTAAACACCTTCAGAGTGACTGATACTCAGTGCTTAAAAGTGCCGGATCCTGCCGGAACAAGATCCGGCACCTCATGGGTCGGGACAGGTATTTGATTGGATCGATTAGTTAAAATCTGTGAATAAACTGCCTGCAGTAGGTCTATCTCATTGTATCTGTGCTGTGTCTGTGTTTTATTTCTCTATGAAGTTACTCATAGATCGCCTGTTTGCCTACTTTGGATGCATTTTATTCTGAGGAAAAGAAAAGAGCAGGGAAAAGGGAAGTAGCCCAGTTGATGGACGGATGTCAATCATCAGGTGACGTAACCAGTGAATTTTGCCCACGAATAAAAAGGAAAGCAGAAAAAATGAAAACAAAAGGACACAACTAAAGGACATAGAAACACTCACAGCTACAGTAGTAAGAATATAGGAATATGTTATATAAATAAATAAATATAGGAATGTTGTTTGTGGGGGGTTTTTAACAAATAAACTCAAAGGTAAGCACAAGTTTTTTAGTCTTGCTTTGCATTATTGATCAGGAGCGGCGCGTGTGTGGCTTTGTCTTGTGAATCAATGAGTGTGTATGGTGAATGAAAACTTACTGTAGGTCCCATCATTGCGTGGGCACACATATGTGCACCAGTGCTTATAGCTGGTTCAGAGGCTTGAGTGCTGTGTGTAGCTTGAGTGCTGTGTGTAGCGTGTATGTGCGTGTGTATGGTGCTAGTCAACCTCCTCATGGACAAATGAACCACTGCTGATACTTAGAGAAGAAGCTGGCTGGTGGCTGTGGTAATCAGGACAGCAATTCCCACGATTCCACACCACATCCCAAAGTCATTAAATTCCATCTTTTGTTGAAAATGACATGGTGTGTTGAAGTTGGCATTGTTAGAGGCTGAAAACAAGTATGATAAGTGAACTAGATCAGTGTTGGGAAAGTTCACTTTCTACATGAACTAGTTCAAAGTTCAGTTCACAAATTTTAAAATGAACTATTTTAGTTCATAGTTCATAATTCAAAAAATGTGAACTAAGTTCAATGCTTCCAAAACTGAACAAGTTCATAGTTCTTTTTTCTTTTCTTTTTTTTCAACATGTTGCTACAAGCTATTATTTTTCAAAATTATTGCCTCAGCCCATGTCGATCCACAGACAGCAATTATTATCAGTTTTAATCAGTATTAGTTATAGTTACTACTTTACTTTCCCCAAAAAGTAACTGAGTTACAATGTGATCAAAGTAATCAATTACCAGGAAAAGTAACTATTGCGTTACTATTTTATAAAATTCTCAAATATGTCAAATGACTTAGACTTCCCTTTCTAACCTACGTTTATCTTTTCCTAACCAACTGGGTCAGTATTCCTCCATAAGGACAGGCTTTGCGACGCGCTGTATCACTCCGCCTCTTCCAGCGCCGCTGATCCAAACAGCTGATAGGTGTTGCCAGATTGGCTGGTTTTTCCGCTACATATAAACGCCTGTTTACAGTGTGTTTTAGCCTGGAAGGCTTTATGGAAATCTGGCACACTCCTGAACGAAGTCATACTGCGAAAGAGTGCTGTTCCCAAACGCCAGAATGAACGCGTTCACAATAACGTTCATCAAGCGGAAATACAGTACATTCAATTCACATTCGCCCAAAACATTGAACTACATTCACCACTTTATGTTGTCGACCCCCACCACAGGATCAATACGAGCCCCTAAAATAAACCAAGCATTCTTACTGCGACAAAGGTGCTTCACCTGTGATAATACATGTGATCATTTAATCCCTATTATCACACAGACATCTCTGCCCTGATGTCAATCTGACCTGACACCGCTTTCAAGCCAGCAGGTGTGTCTTTGTTCTTTTTTTTTTTTTTTTGGTGGCCGAGCCGCTCATCAGCCGAGAGGAGCCCCGCTTCACATGTCAGGTCAGACACAAATGATGGAGGAGTCTTCAGAGTCGTCATCTTTGGAAATAATACAGAATTGAATTGCTTTCTAGTTCTTTTGAAACATGTCTTGCAGTAAAAAATACCCAGTTACAACAGCTAATTAGCAGATGAACCAGACGAGGGTATCTCACAACAAAAGTGTAGCCTGTGGTAAAAGAAGAAACGCTGCTTTGTTCTCCGTCCTTTGTTCTGCAGCTCCGTTTCTTTTACAGCGGAGAAAACATTTAGTGTGGCTCCAGGTTTTAGTCATATGATTACATCATGGGTCACCAGGTTATCCAAAAGAAGACAAAATATAAAGCACTGACTTTTGAACAGGAAGTGAACCTGATGTGGGCGGGCCTTAGAGGAGCTCAGCATTTCTGTGTTGTGCTTTGAATTCCATCAAGTGGTTCTCTGTGTGTAAAACGTATCTGTATAATAATTACTTTGTAAGATTTTATGTTTAAATAGCTGCTTAGATGGTCTGTTTTAGGTGGCATCAGTGTTGAAACAGCTGCTAGGGGTGGGATTGTACGGGCCAGGTTGGTCTTCACACACACAGAAACACACACCTGGAGACCCATACATCTGGGCCACATCTGTATGTGTTGCCATGATTGAGGGCCACACACCAGCTGCACTGGTGACTGAAACCCATCTCAGGCAGATGGTTCTGCAGACTTTAACCATGGGCGCACACAGTATAAGGAGAATATGAAGGTGATTCTTCAATTGCAGCTCTCTTGAAAAAAGAAAATAAAAACAAATTTATTTTAAACTCTTTTTTTCTATTCAGTCTGGAACAAAGGTGTTAGAGTAGCTTTGACTGCAAAGATTTGATAATAAATATGATACTCACCATTGTGTTCTCGATAGATAGATAGATAGATAGATAGATAGATAGATAGATAGATAGATAGATAGATAGATAGATAGATAGATAGATAGATAGATAGATAGATAGATAGATAGATGGATAGATGGATAGATGGATATATGGATAGATAGATGGATGGATGGATAGACAGACAGACAGACAGACAGACAGACAGACTTCATTGATCCCAAGCCGGGAAATTACAGTGCAGCAGCAGCATTACACACGGGACAGGAATATAAAGAACAAACTATACATAATAAAATAGCAAAATAGCAATAGCAAATTTAAAAAAAGTAATGTACAAAAGTATATACAACAAATTGGCAGTGTTGATTTTAGTGCAAAGTTTGTGAAATGGGGGTGTGGTTACGTTGAGTGACAGGTTCGCAGACAATTACCAGCCGTTAATTGGTACGTCCATTCTTTTTACAGTCCATGAGTGGAACTTCGGCATTTACATGACCACTCATCTGGTCTGCTACTACTCAACTGCCTTTTCTGATGATGGCCCCAGCTCATGGAACGCACTTGACAAGGCCAAAGACTACCCAGAGACTCAGTCGCAGAAGCACATTCTTGTGAAAAAGCATTCAGTTAATTGGTTGCAATAAGAGTGTGAAGAGGTTTTCAAGCAATTCAGTAAAAAATGCTCAAGAATTAGATCTCCAACCTTGCCGTTGAAAGTAAGTAACAGACCTTGTAAAGTGTGCAGGTATGTGTTGCACTCTGTGGTCATACCAGAGGAAGCTGAGGTGGGATAGTTCACTCAAAATTGAAATTTCACTCATTATCTACTCACCCTCATGTCGACTAAGGGCTGGGAGAAGTTTCAGAGTCCTCCGTGCCTTCTCTGAGTTACTGAGTTACAGCGGGGCGGTTGAGAACGGAGCTCACTTTTCTTCGTCCAAAAAGACACACCAAAAAACACCCAAATACCTCCATAGTGCTCATCTGTAATGTCCCTCTTGTATTGAAGCCCCAACATGAGAAATTGTTATGAAAAAAATTAAATAAGTCTATGTTTTAAGCTTGTTTGTAGCGGAAGCTCCCAGTGTTGCTCTGCTGGAATCTCGCGCAATTTGCGGAGCCGTGAACTGGGTGTCAATGCAAATCCCGTGAGATTTGCCCAGACACAGGCAAAGCAGTGAACTGAGACACAGGGAGCTTCCGCTACAAACAAGCTTAAACTATAGACTTATTTCATTTTTTTCGGAACAATTTTTAATGTTGGGGCTTCAATACAAGAGGGACATTACAGACGAGCACAATGGAGGTATTTGGATGTTTTTTGGTGTGTCTTTTTGGACGAAGAAAAGTGAGCTCCGTTCTTAACCGTCATATGGACATGCAGTGCTGCACGGAGCCCCGCTGAAATTTCAATTTTGAGTGAACTATCCCTTTAAAGCACTCTCAAGACACTCCTGTGTATTGGCTCACCACAATGTTCACCACCACCTCATGCTCCTGTGCTCTCTGCTCCTGACCTTTCCAGACTGTTTGAGGTGAAGTCAACACCAGTGCTGTGGGTGACCTACAGTACCACACCTGGCTGACAAGACAAATGCATTCACCCAAAAGCTCCAGATGCGGGGAAGGTGACTTGATCAATGTACAGTAATAGAACCTGGGTGAGTTTGCTGAAATCAAATGATACTAGAGACACCACAGTGATTCCATGTCTTGAGAAGAACAACTCTAGCCTCGTAAACCAGCCTCTCCCGGAAATTCATTTCATTTCATTTCTGAGGGAGAGTCTGGCCTCATCCCCCCTGTGAGCGTTTGGGGTGGGCGGGAGTAGTAGTGTTGACAGACAACCCCATTCAGCCAATCAGCAAGTTTGTATATCAAACTTTTGCCGAATCCAGTTGGAAGAACAGCGAAAACGTCTTTTCCTTCAAGAAACTCAACAAGCGCCGACTCTTGCTCTTGTTTAATTGCTGTAATGTATGTAGTAAGAACTTCCCTTGTTGCTGTTTTTAGGCTGCTACTGCTAGATAGCTCCGCTGTGGTAAGAGTCGCACAGTGTAGTGACGGGGCTTTGCACCAGTCGGTCCCTGATCGGCCAACGTGCTGTGTCAATCACAGAAATCTGAGCGGCGACGCTGAGCGGCGGCGCTGAGCGGCGGCGCTGAGCGGCGGCGCTGAGCGGCGGCGCTGATTGGCTCGGCCTTCTGAGGGTTTCAGGCCAAACGTTTACAGGGGGAATGAGGCCAGACTCTCCTTCAGAAATGAAATGAAATGCATTTCCGGGAGAGGCTGGTTTACGAGGCTAGAACAACTCCTCCCAGAGAGAATTCCTTCAATAGTACCTGCCAAACACACGATGCTCAGTCTGACTGGGTGAGAGATGCAGTAACACCTACTGAAGAGGAACAGTCAGACAACATGTGACTCCACTCTGAGGCTCCGGTTCACAGCGCACACACACACCGAGTGGGTTCTGCTGTGGTGTGGAGAGGGAGCACCCACTCAGGCAGCAGAGGGCTGTGAGGTCTCTGATCTCTCTTAATGAGGCTACAGCAGGATAGCATCTAGGGTTAAACACGGAGCATGACTTGAGAGTGGCAGCATAAAGCCTGCAACTCTGTTTTGAAAGCATGTGCAGTGCAAAACAGGCTCATAACAGCCACTAAAGCAGTGATAAGACTGATCTGTATTATCACTAGTGTTACTGATAAAACCAGACTGAGGAATGTTGTGATTAATGTCACAAAGAAAACTTTATAAGGTTCAAGTGACCTTTATATTTCATTTGACTTTATTGTTATTTTTGTCACAAAGTTCTTGGAACAAATATGAATGGAATGTTTGTGTTTATGTTATTTCAATACACAAGTTAAACTTGGCCCATTTTGTTATAATGATAAAGACATGAAATCATTTCTCCTTCAAAAGCGATTCATGATAAAAGACTGTGGTCTCCCCCGACTAGAAAAGGTTTTGACCACTGGTGGTCCATGAGTGACCCCTCGTGCTCCACAAGGTAAATGCAGAGACTGCTTGCTGAAAAACTGTCCCTGAAGGCAACGTGCATCAGTGGTTTAGCATGAATGTGCAGGTCATAACTTGTCCACCAGAGTGTTTTGAAGTTGTTGGATTGTGTATTTGATGAGTTTGATGAGGAAAACCAAGAAATCCCATGAGCCTCCGTAGCGTAGCTCTGAGCAGCTCGCAGCTCTGCTCCGCCGTTGCGTAGCTTGCACCGACAATTAAAGGTAACAAACCTACTGATATGACTATAGGGATTATGGCAATGGGCTAATTTGCCAAAATGTTGAACTATCCCTTTAAGGGGCTAAAGACCTGTGACCCTGAGATACCTGTTGATGATGCAGAAGGGTGTCCAACACTGTGGATGCTCCAACAAATACAATCATGGAAGAAAACCTGGGATCGCCATAATTTGTGTAGTTCCTGCAGTTGCTGCTTTGATGTTTATGTCATCAATACTATCTATACATGTGACATCTTCCACTCTCAGACCCTCACAGTTTATCATTCTGCCCTCATTCATTACCACAGACCCAACACTGGTGGCTGTGTTCACAAAGTCTGTTGGTCCTTACTTGTCCAGATGTGGGAATAACACCATTCATAAAGCTCTTATTGTGCATTTACCATCTGGACCAGACCAGAAAACCAAACCAAACTGGCTCTACTAACTCTGATGCTTCCTGTCCTGAGGGTTTACTCTGAACTTAGGAAATCTGCTGTTTTAGTTTATGAAACCAAACCCAAGGAATCATCTGCAACACTCAGAAGATCAACATGCAACACAACCCTCACCTCCAATCACTTCACAGTTCAGTGTGCAAATATTTCATTGAGTGCTGTCCTCTTTTGGATTTTACTATTGTATATCTACCTCAACATCATTTTAAATTAGCGAAACAAATAAATGAAATCATTCAGAGAATTCAACCACTCCCATCAAGGCTAACAGGATATAAGACTAATGACCACTCCATTGTCACTGTATCTTCCCCTCTGAACATATTCCTACACCTGTAGCATGTTTACATGACCCTGCCATCATTTTCTTATGCTCTCTAATTAACTGTATTTTCCCGGGCTCCTAATGTTTTCTTTGCTTTGCTTTTGCTGTTTATTGCTCACTTCACTCTCTGTTCAGGGCTCGCATTATAGTTTATTTCCCCACTGAATCCCACAACCTGCTGTAGGAAGACAATTTCCCCACATGGATCAATAAAGTTTTATCTTATCTTTCAAAACAGTAAACTCTATTCTCCAAATGACAAGGCAGGTGAACTCTCCACTCCATCTCTCAGCCAGAGCTGTGGGTATTTCTCATATGTTTTCCCCTTTTTCTTCACTTTAAAGCCTTATTACTCTCCCTCTTCCTCTCGCTCTCGTCTCTCCCTCTGTCATTCCCTGCTTCCCTAATGACTACAATAATGAAACATTATCATCAGCTTTGACAACAGATGCTCAGAACATTTGCTCTCTAAATCTCTCCCTCTGTCTCTGTCTTCCTCGCTGCCTAATCTCCACTTTCTCCCTGTCTCACTCATTGTTTTTATTCTTTCTTCTTATCAGACTGCCCATTCTTCAGCAAATTGGAACCTCATTACTTCTCATGAGCATCTTTTTCAATCTGTCTGCTCTGACTTTCACAAGTTTTTGGGGAGACCGTTTCCACGGTCTGTTTTTGCACGCTGTATGAAAAGAGCACTGGCTCTGACGACGCTTCATTTTCGAGGCCATTTCTGAAAACATCAAAAGACAAATCGTCGTGAACTGCTGCCAGAGCCAGAGGCGTTATTGTTCCTGGGTTGTCAATCCCATTCTCATGGACATGGGGATATCGCGGTAAACCCTTGAAGGATTTTCTTCGAATTTGGCCCAAACAATTGGCTTGGATTCAAAGATGAACTGAAAAAGATTTTTGGCTGTAGCTCACAAATTCATTCACTAATTAAGACACAATTAAAATGAAGTGATGACGCTTCATTTTCTGCCTAATGTTTAACTTCACTGTGACATCATTGTTCATGTTCCTGCCATTATGGAGCGCTGCAAGTGCAGGAACAACAAACTGTAGCCATAACTCCTGATTCCTGGCTGTTAGGTGGAGGAAACAACTACCAGGTTGTGGTTGAATGCACTGGTTTTATTGTAGACTGAATCTGTTTCTTTTTTGTCCATCACAATTCATAAATACACTTGGAACTATATGGAATCACCATAATTATATAAATACTGTAGATGATTACAAATACTGGGCAGGACTTGCATCCTTCTATGAATGATTCCAGTTATGAGATCAAACCAGTATTCCCTGTGTCATTGTCATTAAACCTTAATTGGACAGGTAATGATATTCAGTATTTATGTTAAAGCATTTTTCTATCTTTTTTCAGGTTACAGAACACTAAACAAAAATTCAACCCCATCCACCCAACTCTCATAAGGGCAAGCAATAAATAAACAAATATTAATATTTTAGAATAAAAATAAGAAAAGCAATAGATGTACACTCATATAATTATGTACTTACAACCTAAAAAAAAAACATTTACATATTCCTACACCTGCACACTCATAACTAGGTGGATACACTCATACTCATGCACTGACCAGTAACTTATTTTTGACGAATAAAATGATTTACCTCAAATTAGAAGAGTATAAAGTATATTTTCTTTTCTTTTTCTTTCTTATATATATATATACTATATGTGTGGGTTTTTTGTTTGTTTTTTTACATATTTCTATATATTGATCACTGTTCCTTCCTTGTTCCCTAACTTTATCCATGCAATGCAATGCGTTGTCCATGTGTTTTAAAATAATAATTCTTTTTACCTTTTGTAGCATAAAAAATGAATAATTAAATTAAATTAAAAAGTAAAAACCTCCTCTGATATTCTCCAGTGTCCTCAAAATGGTTAAACACACAGTCAAACTTCTATTTCTCAATCAGAACAATAACAAAAGACAGTGTGGGATCGTAGGAGCTGTAATCTACCGTCACATTCTCCTGGTTTGGTTTCCCTCAGTGTCAGTGGTTCAGGAGATGAAACACACCTGGAGGTTATAACCAGTACAAACACTGAATGAAGCACTTTCACTTTTAGAGTCAGCATTTTCCCCAAGGCTGTGGAGGACAGAGACACCGGGGAGGAGCTGAGAACGCTTTGTTTTGATTGTTACCATGATAACTTCTTTTTTTTTTTTTGTTACAGCAGCTGAATTATCCACAGAGCTGTCCTCTGCTCCAGAACAAAATCAGTTGATGAAAAAGTAGCTTCACATTGAAACCCAGAGATTCCCCAACAGTCTTTAGTGGCCTGTTTCCAGCAGCTGGAAGTTTGAGCTGTTTAACATTTCCTCAGCTTGTTTCTCAGACATGGCTCATGGAGAGGATGTGGCTGAGTCGACCAATAAAATGTTCTGTTACCGCCATTAAAGACACAGATTCCTACAGTGGGGAATATTAGTATTAGTATTGAAGGTGTCAATAGTCCTACATGGTGAGCGTGCATGGAGGCTGTGGTGGTTGAGTGCATTACTTATTGTTTACCTGCTAATTCCAGGTCTGTCTAAAGCTCTCTGTGAGTGCTCCTTGGCTTTTGGACAACCCTTCTCATTTTTCTTTGGACTCTGTCCATCTTATCCATCCATAAACACTCTTTTTAGAGGTTTAGAAACACATCTGTAACCAACCATCAGTGTGTTTTTCAACATAAGGTTGTGAAGGCCTTGAGAGAGCTCTTTGCTTTAACCCATCATGAGATGCTTTTATTTATAGGCATCAATTAGGACTAAACTTCTTCTACAGCAGACATGTACAGTATATTGAACTCACCAATGCTGTTTCTGCCACAAAGTCTTGTATGAAACTCTAGTTGAATTGGGTGGGTGATAGATACTGTAAGCTTGCACAGAACCGGAGATGTCAGGATTATATACTGACGTTAGCCCCTCTCTCTCCTCTGACGGTTATCAGCGTGAAGTGAAGAACATCTTGTTTTCTACAGATCTTGCATTGATCTTGAAAATGAAGATCCATTTCTTCGAGGTCTGATCATGAGGTTCAAACCTCAGCAGCTGCTCTTGAGATGTTCTAATAACAATAAGTGCTTCATACACAAGGACACATCTTGACAGAAAACATTCAATAATATTAACCTTTGTTAGCTTTCTGCTACCATCTATGGTGTTAAATCAGTTGTAAAATACACTAAAAACTTTATCCAATTTGTTTTTCTTCTCTTGGTTACATTGTCAGGCTTCCTTATCCATGAAAATATTGGTTTTAATATTTTTTGGTGTGGTTCTCTGGGCCTTTTTTGTCAGTATGACCCTTGTCTTCAATTGAACCTTCCTCTTGTAGCTTTCTGCTACCATCTACTGTATGGTGTTAGGGTCAGTTTTGACCTGAGTCTTAAATCAGTTGTAAAACACACTAAAACAATTATTTATCATCCCATTTGTTTCTCATCTCTTGGTTACATTGTTAGGCTTCCTTGTTCATGAAAAGGTTGGTTTTTAACTCTCATTACTGTTCTTATCGTTATAACCGGGTCAAAATTGACCGTAACACCACAAATGTCATAATTTCAACCAGAGCATTTTAGAATTTTGTGGGGGGTTTTTTGTTTGATTTTGTTTAAATAGAGGTTCCTGTCAAGGTCAAAAAGCCTTGATGCTATAAACAAATTTATGTGGTACTTTTATGCATTTAAAACCTGAAAACCGAACACAAGACGCTTCATGTGTTTAATACTTGTTACCTGTGTCGTTTCACTTTATTACTCATAACGTAATGTATGAACAGTACATTTTTTGATTTCTTTATGTGTGGATCACTTGGGTTGTTACCGACATCTGGTGAAAGTTGCATGTCAATAGCCCCATTAAAAATATATTCACTAAGAAAAATGTTGACGTGGCCAATACTTATTTCCCCCGCTAAACAGAGTCCAGTTGTTTTTAGGTATTTTACTGTTGTAAAGTTAGATTTTACTTTTAAATGTGTTTATTGGTTAGTGTGTGTGTCTTCAGGTGGGGCTGGTCTCAATCAAATATCCCTGGTCTGTTTTTAATCCTAGTCTTTATCAGTTTTTAGAGTCCAAATCAATTAAGGAAGTGTTAATTACCTGTATATACATATATATTTTTATCTATTTCAAAGATAAAAGAAAACAAAAGGACACCATTGACGTTTCTTTCCATCAGGAGCAAATGTATATTGTCTATACTGTGTTACTGCTACGTGTGTTTATTCAGCATTAATAATGGCTGTGGTCAGTCTGAATTAGCAGCTTTGTGTCATCAGCCACGCTCACTACCTAAATCCTGTGTGGAGTATTGCTCACTAGACCTTAGACACACACTCTATCATTTTGCGTGCATGCGTGCGTGCGTGTGTGTGCGTGTGCATGTGTGTGTCAGTCTGCCTCTGTGACAGCAGCAGCCTCAGGCCTGAGCCTCCTTCCCTACACAATTACATGCAGGGACAAACAGCTTCCACAGTTCTTCAGAACAAGCATTCATTCATCCACCTCTGCTCACATGAAGGTATAAAACACACACACACACACACACACATACACACACACACACACACACACACACATGCGCATGCACTCTTGTCACATTGCATTTGGACCATGAGTAACCCTGTGGGTAGACCCTTCTTACCTTGGGGGCTTCTGCTGCTTCCTGTTAATGGGGACGACCTTGGAACCACAAAGCCCCCCCCCCCCCCACACACACACACACACACACACACAAGCATGCCCCATTAGTCACACTTTGCTTGAGGAATCCCCCCCACACACACACACACCCATGCACATAGTTGAGTCACATTTTCATTGTAGCAAACTCAAACACACACAAACGCACATGGTCGTAAAACAAAGAAGAAAAAAAACACAATAATCTGTTAGCGTTCTGACCTCTTCACTGACCTTTCACCAACTTCCTGTCAGAGGTGACCTTTGACCCCACCCTCAGGCTCTCCCCTGCAAATGGATAACTTTCTCTTAGCATCAGGTTAGCAGCTTGGCTTCTGGCTTCTCCTCATTATTGCATTCACACATGTACAGTGGCCAGAAGAAGTATGTGAACCAGTTGGGATTTCTTAGTTTTCTGCATTAATTGGCCATTTAATGTGATCCCATCTACATCTAAATCACAAGTATAAACAAACACAATGTTCTTAATCGAATACCACACAAACAATTATAATACTTAGTGTATTTATTGAACAACATTCACAGTACAGGTGGAAAAAGTTAGTTAACCCTTGGATTTAATAACTGGTTGAACCTACACCAAAGTTTCCTGTAGCTGCAGATCACAACTGCACAACACTTAGGATGAATTCTGGACCATTGGTCCTGACAGAACTGATTCTGTATTATAGGATGTCTGGTGTGAAGGGCTCTCCATAGCATCCCTATTGGATTCAGGTCTGGCTCTGACTGGGCCACTCCCAAAGGTGGATTTTCTTTTCTTTTTTTAACTACTCTAGATGATCTAGATAGTAGATTTACTTCAATGTTTAGGCTCATTGTCCTGCTGCATCACACAACTTCTACTGAGTTTCAGGTGTATGTGTATGTACTGTATTTCTGTCGGGACCACTATGTCAAAATAATATTTATTTACTTGCACAAGTTTTATTTGTCGGTATGGTACTGTTCTGGGACCCCCTGCACTTCCACGCACTTTCATGGAAAGCCTGAGGCAGGAAGAGCACCTCCCTGCCCTTCACGAGCCATCATGAACGGCATAAGCAGGGAGCGCAGCAGCCAAGAAAACCCAGACAGAGCAGAGCAACCAACATGTATACAATGACAGGAGGAGCTGGGGTGGAGGTGGGTTGCAAAAAAGCCGGCAGAGGAAGCAGCAGCAGCAAGGGAGGTGACGTCGGGCTAGAGCAGTTTAAATAACGCGCTCTGAATGCAATTCCCCAATAGGAAGCAGCCACGGGGAGTCAGCTGAGCCATCAGCTGATCTGCACAGGTGATGACAGTTACGCTGTGCTGATTAAGAGCTTGACGTCATGGCCTGCCAGAACTAACGCTACGCTTGATGTATGTATGTATGTATGTATGTATGAGAAGAAAAGTTCACAGATGAGTTCAGGAGTTGTATTATTGTTATTTTTTGAGTTGTCTTATTTTCTTTTTTGGACGAATGAAACAAATACATAAACTAAACTGGTTACAATAGACTGCTAATTTTACCATGTTTTATTTCTATCAAAATCCAATTAATTTAACTCACTAAACATCCACAAACCAAGGGCGGACTAGGGATATACACGGTCATTGGCCTCATCAAGCACAATGATGAGTCGGCAAGGCAATGGCAAGGCAATTTTATTTGTATAGCCCGTTTTTACAAACAGTTTGTCTCAAAGGGCTACTGCGACGGCAACAACCTACAGCTCAACAATGAAAAGACCAAAGAGCTTATTGTGGACTTCAGAAGGAATGCTGACACTCATCCACATCAAGGTAGGGGTAGAGGTAGAGGTAGAGGTAGAGGTAGAGGTAGAGTGTGTGACCAGCTTCAAATTCCTGGGGATCCATATGTCACAGGATCTCACCTGGACAACCAACTGCTCTCATCCAGTCAGGAAGGCTCAGCAGCACCTCTTTTTCCTGAGGACTCTGAAGAAGAATCACCTCTCTTCAAATATTCTGGTGAACTTCTATCGAGAGCATCCTGACCAACAGTATCACAGTCTGGTATGGAAACTGCTCGCCGTCAGATCGGAAGTCACTGCAGAAGGTAGTGAAAACTGCCCAGCGCATCACCAGAGCCTCACTTCCTGCCATTGAGGATATTCATATAGCGCATCTGTATAGGAAACAAACATATTATATTTATAATCCTCATGCACTTTGTATGTATGTTTGTTTTTTTATTACACTGCATATGCACTCGGATGCAAATTGAATTTTGTTGCCTTGTTTTTTTAACATGTGTAATGACAATAAATTGAATCAATCAATCAATCAATGCATACTTATTATTTGGCCTACAGTGGTGTATATCCCTTATTCTGGGCGTACAAGAAGGAGCAGGCAGTTATGGGTAGCTGGAGATGGCTGGAACAGAAACTATCTAACAGAATCATAAAAAATCCCATAATTTCATTCTCGTGTAGAATTGTTAATGAAATAAACAAACAACGAAACCAAAATGTGCCCCGTATGGGACAACCTATTAGCAATGACTCATGGGAAGAAAAAAAACATCACCAACCGAGGTCACATCCTGGGAAGCAACAGAGAAATGCTCTCTTTTAATGAACTCAAGAAGAAATTTGGTTTGAATAACTCAGACACATTCCAGTATCTTCAAATCAAGTCTGTCATGCAAAGTTTCACAAATATCATGTTAGCAGATAATAAATTCTTTGATATTAAGTTCAGGGATGCAGTCTCTGGCAGTGGAAAGGTATCCAACATCTATAGACTGTTATGTTGCACTTCTTCTTGCATCTTCTCTAAAGTTACTAAACATCCACAAACCCACCTACAAATTCTGAAATACACTCCAGAAGTCAACAGCAAGTTGCCAAATGTCTGGCTCCAAGACCATGACAAGAAGTGAGGGAATGAAGGTTGAGGCACAAAGGAACTAAGAAAACCCATGAGGCGGAGTCACTGGTATAATCAGTGGTGCGGGCCCATGTGTGCATGAGGGCGATGTATCAACTGTGAGGAGATGTTGGCTGCATGAAGGCAGAGGTAAGAGACAGCGTCTGAAGAGGCGAGCACTTAACAGGGGGGCGGGGACACGGGGCCCAGGTGCTTCAGAGTCTGATAAGAGGTTCAAGTCTCCCATGCATTATCTCCAAGGACAACCTCATCCCGTTTGTCAGCACGCACACATAGGCACAGCGGCATTCGGATTCATCTGTGTTTTCTTAAACACAGACTTTTGTGTGAGGTCTGTCGTCATAAGCTGCAGAAACAAACAATGGCAGAGAATAGAATAAATCAAGCACATCTCTGTGGAGTAGGTCACAAGAGCTTCAGTTAGTTTTGGAGGAATAATTACCAAACAAAATAACAGTAAAAAGAATCAATTGTGTTTTATAATGACTCCCTTTTGAACTAATGCTGTATTTGAGTTTGGAGAAAAAATGCTTTGCAAATATCTGATCTAAGCCCACATTAAGGAAAAATACAGATCCAACAGTATGCTGTCCAGAGATGGAGCTTCATGTCAGGACTGTGATACTGAACAAGGAAAGACAGGTTCTCTGATGAAACATATGAGAGTTCAAGGTATGAAAGTCAGTTTTTGAAAGTGATACATTTTCCTTCCCACTCATTGTTACTTACAAACAATAAATCCTGACACCACAATTCAATTACAGCAACTCAATTATATCCCTCCATGGTGAGTTTGGGTTCTGTCTGAGGTGTTTGGAGCTGAAACCTGTTATGAAGAACTGCAGCACCCCCATGTGTCTGTGCAGGGTTATGTCAGGGATGTGTGTATGTGAGACAGAGAGAGAAAAATGGGTAAGACACAGAGGGAAGTGTTTTGTGATACAACTATACTGTTGTTGTTTTTTCTATCATTTCTGCCTCTTTTTATTTTTACAGTGATAGTACAGACGGGATAAGAGGAGACAGAGAGAAAGAGAGAATGCCATAATGACGTGCAGCTTCTGAAATGTACTTTGCAGCCTGCAATCAAACATTGCACAAAAAGCAAGGAAATGTGTGTTTGGTAGATTATTTCTTTGTTGTAACAATGCTCCTTGGCAATAAATCGTATACCATTGGAAAGCCTGTTTAGTATGTGGGTTGCACCCATGACAAAATGGCCAAGTCTTCCCTGCCAATTTTTCACAGCAATAGTTTGGAGACGACGACATTATCCACTGTGAGAGAATGCTGCCATCTTGTGGAAGTGAAGAATAACTGCACCTAGTGTCATGTGAAACATTAGAGGCCAATGCGTCGATCTCAGTTTCCTGCTTTCTTTGATTTCCATAGAGCATCGCCAGCAGTGGCATATATATATATATACATTTTTCACTTTTTTCACTTATATGTATATATATGATTAATCTTTTAATAGCTTCTAACAAAAAATGCCAAACGTTTTCCTAACCCTAACCCTCATGACAATCATATAATTCAAATATTTCTCTGTTGGACAGATAAATAGTAAAATTAATTGTTGGTTGCAGTCTACACTCTATGTCCACTTAAATTATTGTACCTGTACAAACAGTCCTAACATAATGTCTACCTTCAATTATTGTTGACTATTTGTTTACAAAAATGAGTGTCAGAATATTAGGAACATCCCTGAATATAACGCAGTCCAGTAGCTACAACATTATCAGATACAGTTCAGTTACATGCTTCGATTATGTCTTCTTCACCATGACGACACTTTATAGTGTTTGAAAAAATATTAAGTGTATCAAAAGTGTCTCTTTTTGCCTGCTCTTGTTTTTCAGTTGAAGGTTCTGACCTCTCATCTGCCAAAAACAGACCTGATCCCTGAGTGTGGATGGAAATTCAGATGTAGATGCCATCTACATCTGAATTTCAATAAATGCCTTTTAACTCACCATCTACTAGATGACGCAAAATATTTTAATGTGTGGTGGCTGATCTGTAGTTTATATTTCAGTGCCAGGCATTTTGTGGTACAGTTGAATTAGGTACAGGTTGCAATGTGGTTGCTCACTGTCCAAAAGCTAATTTACTGCCATTATACTTAACTCACACTATACTAATCCCCCTACAAATTATATAATATAATTTATGGAAACATAAGTCCATGCAAAAATATTTTTAAAAATATAATTTATGTGTTGAGAATTATAGAACCCATCTTGATATTTTGGGCAACTGTAAAATGTCATGCCTGCAAAGTTACAAGAGCTAATTCTTCTATCCCTGTGAAAATCAACACACGATGCAACAGTTTTACAGTTATATGGTACTGAGTTGTATGCATACCTTGGGAACAGATGAAAAGTAATCCATTCACTGTCAGGTTTTGGCTATCAGATTTTACTGTCAGCACTTATCTATATCTATTGTAGTAGATTTCACTAACAATCAGGTATTAATGTTACTGTTGTAGATCAGAGTCCAGGTACAAACTTAGCTAAGAAGACCGCACAGAAGAGGAAAATAAAAATACATACCAAGACAATGGAAGCAATGGGTAAGTTCTTTCTGTGCAAAAACAGTATAGTAATACAGCCCAAACGATAAGTATTTGGACAGTTAACTTTCTTGTCTTTCAGGCTCTGTGCTTCAGCGCATTCAGTTTGAAATAATATAATGATTACTACATTAAAATGACTAATCTAAGCTCTCATTTGAGTAGATTTTTATCAATATAGAAAGAATGTCATGTGACTCGAAAGTATGCACTATGCTGGACTGCACTCCTAAGGGGTCCATGGCACTGGTCCGACCTCCCATTAGTCCAACTTCCCATTAGTTCGACCTCCCATTGGTTCGAACTCCCATTGGTCCGACAATCGGAGTAATGAGAGTTCGAACTAATGGGAGGTCCTCATTAGTTCGAACTGGACTAGTTATTAGCATTAGTCCAACTCTCCATTTTTACCGTTCACTATGCATTTATATCATTATTCATATAGGCTCCACCTGTCAATAAGACAAACGTGGAAGAAGAGGTGCAGTTTATTGTGTTTCACCAACGAGGAGCTGTCATTACGCACAACTTTTACGCACTGCTGCACGCTCATTAGTGTCCATAATTAAACCTTAACATTCATATCAAATCAAACTTACATTACAGACAGGTGGATTGGGTTCTCTGTCTCTCTCTCCCACTCCGAACAGACAGACGGACGCAATCAGAAAGGAAACGGATTCAAGATTCAAGATTCAAGATTCATTTATTTGCCATTTTATGTTTAAACATAATTGGAATGTTCTGTGGTGATGTGTGTGTGTTCATTTCTTTTTACATAAATAAATAAGTACAGGACAGGACAGGACAGTGAAAACATAACAAATGCAATGGACAGAGGCTGCGCATTGATCCTTTTTTCCTTTCTGGGATCAAACGGATCATGTGCATAATTAACTGCAAAACAAGAAAATACTTCATATTAATAACATATAACGCTCATTATGCTTCCAGCCTGTCTAGCCTCTACCTGCTGTTTTTACTAAACTTAACCAACTCCTTTCTTCATTGCCTGAACCTAACCAAAGTGAAATTTACTTTTTTTTTTTCTCCCAAGTCTGCTGTCAGCAGGAGCGGCGGCTGCAGCAGGCTCGCGCCCGTTAAGTGGGCTCAAGCCGGCAGGTTCAGCCACGCTCAAGCGGAGGGGGGGAGAGAAAAAAAAAGTGTATTTCTTTTACTCTGTACTCTGGGAGGGGGGGCTTTGATTATCAGTTTACACATCTTGATCAGCATTTATGAGGGTTGTGCGCGATCTGACATGATCTGGCTCCTGGAGAGAGAGAGAGAAAGCTATATGCTCCTATCAATGGAAGAGCTTGTCACAAAGTAGCGATGACAGTTCGAACTAACGGGACCACCCATTGGTTCGACTTGTGGTTGATTTTGTCGGAGTAACGGGAGGTCGAACCAATGGGAGGTCGGACCAATGGGCAGTTCCCCTCCTAAGCAGCGATTAGATGCTGTCAGTAGATGCGTTTCCATTACCCCTTGAAATGCGCAAAACCTAAATATCGAAATTAAAAACTGGTAATGGAAACACCTACATTTCGAAAAAACTTGCTAAAAAGTTTTTACGCTCTCATGAGGGGGCTTTTGAGGGGGACAGCTCTCCATTCCGACACACCTCCACTTCGACACCCCGCTGTTCCTAAATACCCCCACTTTGAAACACCGCTGTTCCGACACCCTCCCCCCCGCAGTCCAAGGTGCTGAACCGTGTGACGTTGTTTACATTCTGCTTTGTGGCTTGTCTGTGAAACGTGCGCTGCTCAGGGACTGGGCAGATCTGTCCCACTTGCTTTCTCCCCGACTCCGTTGTTGGAGATCTCCCACACAGTAATAGAAATTCACCCCCACCCCCACCCCTCCCCCCGCTCGAGCGCAGCTGAAGCCGGCTTGAGCTCACAGGGACGCGAGGCTGCTGCAGCCGCCGCTCGCGCTGACAGCTGACTGAGGGAGATGCTTTGGTTAGGCTTAGGCAATGAAGAAAAGAGTTGGTTAAGTTTAGTAAAAAGACCAGGTAGAGGCTAGACAGGCTAGAAGCATAATGAACATTATGTCATTAATATGAAGTATTTGCTTGTTTTGCAGTTAATTATGCACATGATCCGTTTGACCCCAAAAAGGAAAAAAGGATCAATGCGCATTGCGCACTGGGGGTTTCCCCCAATAGCCTTTTCAGAATAGCGGGGTCTTTAGAAAAAATAGAAAACCCCACTATTACGATGAATGGAAGTCTATTGTCGGAAAGGCGGGGTGTAACCGCTTTTGAGACGTATCGATACAAACTGTGACGGTTTCAGTGTGAGGGCGCGTTTAGGTTTATTGTCGGGGTGCCAATCAGTACGTAAGATTTTTACTTTGTTTTTGACCTAACACACTTTATACCACCCACATACAACAAAACCCCACAAAAGCAATACACACACAGTGTACAGCTCAATTAATCAACCAAAAACCAGCACTTGATCAACATAAACAACAAAACAATCTTTGCACTGCAGCAATTCAATAATCAAGTCCAACGCAAAATCAGTTCAATAATCAATGTTCAGTCTTTTATTTTGAAAGGGGAAAAAAAGGAAGAAGAAAAAAACCCTTTCCGGAAACAACACAAAACCACAGGCCGAGTATAAGGAAGAAAAAAAACCCTGTTAACGCAGGAGGGAAAAAAACGACTCGGTAGCTGGGCGGACAGTCAGTCTAGTCGGGTCTGTCTGTCTGTCAGGGGGAAGACTCCGTGCCGGGAGGAGGGTTCCAGGCGACGGGCTGCCGGTGTTGACGGCGGAGAAAGGAATCCGCTCAGGCCGCGGTGGTGAGGATTAACGCCTAAATTCCACTGGATGCGGAACGGCTGCAGATCCGCTCCGGTACGGCGGCGGAGCCGATACGCATTAATTATAATCACCGTGGCAGCGTCCACCGACTCCGGGTCCGCTGCGTCGTGGCTCCGGAATGGCACCGGCATCCGGCAGCCCTCGCAAGAGATACGCAGAGCTTCAATTTTTTCGGACACCGGAGCACGGCGTATCAATTGAGCACAGAGCAGACTCGTTCGGGCAGGAAGTCGTGCACAAATACAAAATAAAACATCCGGTTTATTTTCAAAATAAAATACCTCTGTTTCACAGCGGATCGTATTTCACAACTTGAAGACGTCATAATGGCCGGGGACAGACCTGAAGTCAACAGGTCAAAGGTTCGAGGCGTCTTTTCTCCCCGACAACACCATGGACGAGGAGATGCTGATTATGGAGGTGCAAAATTACCCAGTAATCTATGACTCGTCAGATCCTTTTTATAAGGATAACCTCAAAAAGGAAGCAGCTTGAAAGCAATTGCAGGAGTAATGGGAGTGGATGGTAAGTTTCTAACATGGTCCATTAAATGTTTGAAAGCAAATGGTCTGTTCTTGTACATCAAATAAGACACCCTGTAGTTATAAGAGAACCCATGAAAATTTTTGAAATAAATATCCTGCAATAGATAGTTATTTAAAAGTTTGTTTTGTATTTACCTTCTATTAGTGTGTTTGATTTGTAGGCTATGTCAGGTCATTAAATGCTAAGTTAAAGTTGAGATATATAAATAAATTATTTATTTGAGATTGTGTTTGACATTTGTTTTAGTTAAAAAAAAAAAGCCTGGTAAAAAGACCTGCTAAATCTCTGCTGTGTTACCCAAAATACTAAGTTGAGGGGGAGGTGCTGTAGAGAGACTGTCTCTGCCTTGCTGTTGGTGTCCTGATCACATAACAATGGCTGCAGTACTTTCACACTTGCAAATTGGGGGGTTGACAAGAAGTTTTCAGAAAAGTTTATTTTGAATAAAAATCACACACAATTCACAACATAGTAGCTACAACCTCTTCACACCAGAAAAAAACACAACACTATTTAAGTCAAGTTAATGACTTCTAGTGAAATCACTTTATATCATCCTGTCCTGCCAGGACACACTGCCCTGGGGGGAGGTGAAAAAAGTGGCAAAGCTCTCCCTAACAGCACAGGCTTCTCTTGATGCCCTGTTTCCTCCCATGTTTCTTACTGGTGCCATGCGTCTGCCAAGTTCCTCTGCCTCTTCCAGCAGCTGCACATTGTCATTTGGGGCAAGGAGGAAATTGTGGAGGATGCACGCTGCCACCACAAGCGTATCCACGTGTTTGGGGTGCAGGTTGATCCTTCTATGGAAAATCCTCCAACGTGATGCCAAAATGCCAAAGGCATTTTCAACCACCATCCTGGCTCTGGAGAGTCTGTAATTGAAAACCCTCCTTTTGTGGTCTAGGTTCTGTCCTGTGTATGGTCGCATCAGGTAGGGCTTCAAGGGAAATGCTGCATCGCCCACTATGACGTGTGGTACCTCCCCGATCTGTGCAGCAGCAGGCAGAGAGGTTTTTGGGGGAACATGAAGAGTGTTCATCTCCATCCCTTTCCCCAAATCTGATCCTGCATAGATCCCACCATCAGATGTCCTCCCAAAGTCTCCCACCTGAATGAACCTGAAACGGTAGTCTGCATCCACCAGAGCCAGAAGCACTATAGAGAACGTCTTCTTATAGTTGAAATACTGACTGCCGGATAGGGGTGGTGCTTGAATGACTATGTGTTTCCCATCAATTGCTCCCAGGCAATTTGGAAAGTTCCATTTTTCCCAGAAGCGTTGTGCTACAGCTTTCCATGTCTCTTCGGTCGGAGGTGGAAAAAACTGCGTCATCATCACCTTCTCAATGGCAGCACACACCATGTGAACAGAGTTTATCACAGTTGCGTGGCCGAGGCGGTAGTTGAATGCTAGGCTGATAAGTGAGTCCCCAGAAGCCAAGTACCTGTGAAGTTAATAAAGAAAAAAAGATTAGTCAAATGTATGATTATTTTTTTTAAATATGTCTCTTATTTTTCAGCCGATCTCTGCAAGGCAAAATGGCGTTCACTAAGGGACAGCTTTGTGAAGAGCCGAAAGAAGTTGCTTGCCAGTGGCTCAGCAGGGGGATCACAAAAAGACTGGAAATACAGAGACATCATGTCTTTTCTTTTGCCCCACCTACAGCCGAGAAGGTCTGTATGAAATTATTATTATTATCATCACTTTTAGTATATAACATTATTGATGGTAGTATTATATTTAAATTCTATGTGCACATTTCAAATTAAGTAATAGATAATTATTGTGTATCTGAAACCAATGTGACTAATCAGTTTATCTGTGTGTGTTTGTTTTGTAGTTCGAAAAGCAGCCTGAGCACTGCTTTGGCAGAGGGGGAGAGATCATCCACACCAGTTTCTGCATGTGGATCTGATGACCAGACTTCCTCCACTGCATCAGTGCCACCAGTGTCTGTTTCTCCAACACCAAGCACATCTACAGCACCAACAGTTTCAGCAGCCCAGTCTGTGCCGGGGCCATCTACATCTGAGCCCCTCAG
>NC_140916.1:35635417-35713434 GCF_045865225.1 Trachurus japonicus
GATGGTGACCAGAGTCAACTTTGACTTCAGCAGCTGACCTGGAGTCAGCAGAGTTTCTGTCCTCAGGAGAGACAGTGAGACCTACAGAGGACACAGAGACACTGAGGAACCAGAACTGATCCAGAACCCAGGATACAGAGGTTCAGTGAATGTGGTATTGAAGGTGTGGAGATGGATCAGTGAGTCAGAGGAGACACTCAGTACGTTTACATGCACAGCTTAATCGAGCTATGCTCAAAATTCGATTTTCGCCGCTAATCGGACTTCTGTCCTTGTCTCAGTTTACATGCAACTGAGAAAACCGAATTACTGACGGCGGAGGACGGGAGCGGGTCCTACTCCTCAACACTAGGTGGCGTATGCGTCGTTTCAGCGGGTTAATACGCCCCCCTTTCCGGTTGGCCTATTACGTCACACAGTAGCAAACAAATTAGAGCAGACACCTGTGGCATCCATGCTGTCAGGGGCAGAACGGCATGCAGCAAGATGGATAACATAACAGCTCTGTTCATCTCTTACATGTACGCGCTACTTGTAGTGCAGTTAAGGTGCGCGCTATCGCTCGTGATCTTTGTGATTATAAGAGGTAGACAAGAACGCCGTATGCTGCTGGAGGGCTACAACAATAGCATGTCGCTACACTTTGTGCCGTCGCTACTGACCCGGGGGACCTCTCGTTCGTGTTGGATGCGGGTTAGGAGCACAGACTGGTGGGAGAGGGTCGTAATGAAAGAGTTTTCAGATACAGAGTGGAAAGACAACTTCCGAATGACTCGCGGAGTATTCGAAAAACTTTGTGGACTGATGGAAGGTGTTCTGAGCCCCCAGGAAGTGACTGTACGGGCCCCGATTCCACTTAAAATGAGAACCGCTATTGTGCTGTATAAACTGGCCAGTTGTGCTGAGTACCGTGTTGTTGCAAACCAATTTGGAGTGCACAAATCAACGGTGAAAAAGTTTGTGTACTGCTTCTGCAAAGGAATGACGTCCTCGGTTATACACAAACTCATAAAAGCACCAACCGTGGAAGAAGCACGTGCCACTGCGCGCCGGTTCCAGCAGAAGTTCGGCATGCCACAGATCATGGGGTGCATCGACGGAACACATATTCCTGTTTTACCACCAAGTGATGGCTACAAAGACTTTGTCAATCGCAAAGGCTGGCCTTCCTTAGTTCTTCAAGCCGTGGTGGATGATGCATACCGGTGAGTTAGCCAAAGTACAGTTACAAGTACAGCTGTGTGTAGCCAATGTGTTTTTATACTAATGTATGCATTCATCCATGTTCAGGTTCTGGAACATCAACTGCAAGATGCCTGGATGTGCACACGACGCGAATGTGCTCAGACAGTCAACCTCATTTAGCCAGGCACATCAACTGCCAAAGGTTAGTAAAATTTCCTAATAAAGTTTATGATGTGTTTTTTTTTCCTTTTTCTGATCTCTGGTTGCTGTGCAGTGCATTAAGTTGTGTTGCATGGCATATAGCATATATATCAGCCTATATATTGTTATTTTAACTGTTTAATATTACATGTTTTATATGTCAGTATTTATGTAGTAGTAGTAGTAAACCTTTATTTTACCAGTCAAGAATTGCTAAGAATACATTCTTATTAAGGCAATGGCCTATCATCTTAGCAGTAGTTAATGCCTTCTCTCTTTCAACTTTTAGGAGCCACAGGACATAAATGGCAAAAACGTCAGGCTTTTTCTTCTTGGAGATCCAGCCTACCCTCTCATGGACTGGCTCATCAAAGGCTACACCCGTTCCCCACGTCTGACTGCAGAACAAGAGTCATTTAATGTCTATCTTAGCTCTGCGAGGACCACAGTGGAAATAGCATTTGGAAGACTAAAGTCACGCTGGAGAGTGCTACTTAAAAGAAGTGACTTCCATTACACCTTCACACCACATGTCATTGCCACCTGTTGTGCACTGCACAATTTTTGTGAGGGGGAGAAAGAGAGTATCAATTCTTCCTGGTCAGAGGAAGCAGCAAGGCTTGACCATGACCTACCACAGCCAGGTCTTCGCAGCTACAACACATCTGAATGTTCTGGTGGAAAGGAAACAAGATCCGCTCTAACAGAGTATATGAGGGCAAATTTTCCCCTGCGCAGGGAACTGTTTTAAACAACCAATCTGTGTGCATGTTTGAGGACATTGTTGTCTGAGGACATCTTTGTCTATTTTGTACAGTTTTGAAATATGTGTGCTGCATGTTTAAGGACATCTTTGTCTATTTTGTACAGTTTTGAAATGTGTGCTGCATGTTTAAGGACATCTTTGTCTATTTTGTACAGTTTTGAAATATGTGTGCATGTTTAAGGTCAAAGATGTCCTCAAACATGCAAGACAAGCATGTTTGAGGACATCTTTGTCTATTTTGTACAGTTTTAAGTCATTTACTGTGATAAAAAGAACAACAACAAACAGTGCTTTTGTATGTCTTATTTATTTAAAAAAAAGTGAATAAAAAGGTAAAACACAATACAAATACAATAAATTAAATGTAAGAAAATAACAAGTAAAAAGAAATGTATAAAAATTAAATAAATACAAGAAAAAGCAAACTTTAAAAATGAATTTACATGTGGTGATAGGTGGGGGTACAGCTCTCCTGTCCTTGGTATCCATACCCTGTGTGCCTGCTTGGAGACAGCATTGAATGCTGAAAGCTGCGGATGCCCTCCATGACTGCAGCAACCATCCTGGAATTACTGTCCATGATGTTGTTGACCAGGCGTTCCTCTCTTTCCTGGCTCTGCTGCACTTGCTGCATCCAGGTTGCTTGTATCTGCTCCATCCTTTCTAGCGCCGCCTCGGTGTTGGCAACACTCCGCCTCCTTCCTGATGACCTTTGTGATGCTGCAAAAATAATTCACACATGCAGTTAATTACATTTTTCAGGGGGCACAGTGAAAACCAAAATATGTATACACGTTTGCTTGTTGTGTTTTTTTTTTGCAGCCGTAATAAGTTAACTTACTCGGTAAATGTGGAGTTTGGGGTCTGCTTGTTGTCTCGGTATCTGACTCTTCTGTCGACCCGTTGACCGCCTCCGTCGCCATCTCCATCTCACCCAAGCCCTCTTGCACAGAAGTGTCTATAAAGAGCACAATATGTTTACAACTCACATAAACCTCTGGTCATTTATTTGCCCTAGACTACGTGCTAACATGTGCTAATGTAGGCTAATATTGTTTTCAACTCACCTGAGGGACTGTCAAAAGTGAAACCGACGTCCACGCCATGATGGTCGACGTGGGACAGCGGCCTGGGTCCAAGCAGCTCCTCCAGCGCGTCGCTAAACGGACAAGCGACCCTATTATGTCCACTTGTGCTATTACTTTTCCTGGCCTGGTAGTAATTTTTTTTTAAGTGTTTCCACCGAATACGTATCTGCTCCGGGGTCCGCGCAAAGCCACCCTCTTTAATTTGCTCCGCAACTTTTTTAAACAGGTCTCCGTTTCTGGTTTTTCTTCCGTCCATATATTTTAAGATGTTCATCTCCTTAAGCAGGGATAACAGAAGCTCACTCTCGACATCTGTCCAGAAATGCATGTTCCTCCTGGGGGTTTCTGACGTGTGGCAAACTGATTAATCCAGGTATGTCTGAAATAGTCACAATGGTCAGACACACCTGGATTAATCAGTTTGTCCAATAATGTAAGACCAGTAATTATGTAAGAGCCCAGCTGCGGCCGGCCGGCTTTCATTATACTTCCGGGGTCATACATCAGCAGGGAGGAGGCGGGGGAGGGAGTGAGGGAGGGGGCGCATGCACACATGCATTGTCCAGTTATACTCCGACTAAGGTGTATACATGACGGAGAAAATCGAATTCCAATCGCATTATCTGGGTGTCTTAATCGGAGTTCTCCATCTCCGATTTCAGTCGGACTAAGGTGTTTACATGCACTTCAGTTGTCCAGTTATAGTCGGATTAAGGCAATAATTCGGTTTTTTCCAAGTGTCATGTAAACATACTGAGTGTAGAAGGACAGAGTGCCAGCAGGACAGTCCACATACACTGCTGCTCTGTTAGAGACACAGGAGGAGGAGACAGATGTTTGTCTGTTGTTGTGACAGACAGAATAACGACCATCATCATCAGAGCACCTCAGACTCCAGGACTGATCATTTCCTCCAAACCTACAGTCTTTACTGTATTCTTTCCTTCTGATTCCTCTGTAACTCACTGATATATAAACATCTCCTCTCCACTCGACCTCCCAGTAACAGCGACCAGTCAGACCAGTTCTACACAGCAGCTGATAACAGAAGTCAAATCTGTCTGGATGATCAGGATATGACTGATTCTGTGTCACACATGTCACCTTCCTGTTGTTGTCAGACAGTTTGAGGAGTTTGTTCACTGTGTTCATGTCCAGTTCCAGTTCACAGGCGTCTGATGGAGAGAACAAGACACAACACAGCTGCAGTTTATCATCTGTTCATTTATCAACAACTTCACTGACAATTCATCAAAGTCAAACATTCAAACTGACATTTGATACGATTTTATACTGTGAATAAAGTTTCACTACATTTCAATGAAAATCCAACAATCCAGTTGTAACAACATCAACAGTTAGTGAAGATGAGAGTCCAGACGTCAACAATGTTGTGCTTTTCTTCTGGTGTGGACCTGAGGATGAGGCTGATGGAGATCCACACCAATAAACACATGGAGTCAATCAAGTGTCACTAATGAAACTGGATCATCATCTTCCACTGCAGCACAAAGAAGCTCTGAACCATCTGCTTTCTAAAACTGTCATCAGCTCCATCAAGGAGCTCACACTCAGTTCACACCTCTGACATCAAATGTCAAACAAGTTTCACAACAGTCTGGATGGTTTGGTCCAAAAGCTCCAAAAAGCTCAACTCAGTGTTGATGAATATCCAGTCAGAGGACTGAGGCTCCACTGACTGGTTTGAAGCTGCTTTTCACTGACCAGGGATCAGATGCACAAAGAAATGATGTGTACACCCTCTACATATCAATACTTGTGTGAGCTTCAGGGAGGAACTGGAAGGTAAATCCACCTCAGATCACTTGAATCATCTTTGTAACATTACTTATTGCCTGTTGTGTTTAGGCTTTCTGTTGGCTCCACTCTTAATAACATGTATTGATGAGTTTGATTGGATCAAGATGTTCAGTTTGTTGTTTGTGGGTTTTAAATGGATTGAATTCTAACATCTTTCCAGCCACACTGACAAAAACAAAAGCTGAATCCTGAATGAAACTCTGGAGAAATTAGACTTTGTGCGTCTGGAAAATGTCAAAATCTAGTTGTAACATGTGCAGCTGTGTTCTCATGAATCAAACTTCAAACACACTCACACTTCCTCACACCAGGTCTCAGTCTCTGAGGTCCACAATGGTCCACCCTGGAGGAGGAAACAAAGTCAGGATCAACTTTATCCACCATGAAACATGAAGCAGAGTTCCTCAGTTAGTCATAGAGACAGAGACTCAGGGCCTGTCCCATTTCTACACACTTGGTTACACACACGTTGGTGACGTTTTACTACGTGGAACATACATTTGCTTATAGTGTGCAGGAACATATTAAGTGGACAAGCACTTGGGAATATTTAAAAGCAGTTGGGACATACTTGACAAGTGCAGCTTTGTGTCTCAGTGCCATTTTTCACACTGGAGCACAACTCCACATATATAAATATAATGTTCATAGTTTGCAAAATCTTTTGAATGTTAGAATGTTAGAGTGAGGATTTGTTAGCGTCGGGGGCATCAGCAGCATGGGCAGCAGACGCTCTGACAATTATCCCAAAAAAAATGAAATATCTATATTTCAAGCTTGTTTGTAGCAGAAGCTCCAATTTGAATTTTGGGTGAACTATCCCTTTAAATTAAAGAGTTTTACAGCATTTTATTAGCTTGGTGCTTTTATTTTGATGGAAAGGCCTGTGTCTCTCGCCCTGGTTCTGTTTCCTACCAAAACAGCGAGTCAACGGCCATAGACTAGGTCCTTATAAACGCCTGGGGCCGTATTCACAAAGAATCTTAAGGTTAAAAGTAGCTCCTAAGCGCCGAATTTAGGAGCAACTCCTAAAAAAAGTGGGCGTGTCAGTCTTAAATTTAGGACTCCTAGTTTTTTAAAATAAGAGTAATTCACAAAGTATTTTATGCCTAAAAGTAGCTCCTAAGTCTGGGAGAGCTTAAAAGTCCTCGTGAGGACTCCTAACTCAGTAAGACCTATTCACAAAGAATCGCAAATGGCTGCAGCCAGGCAAATGTATGGAGGACTGCGAATTGCTGCAGAGGGGGAAGCTGGAGCACCTGCCCCTTTGCTCGTTGATGCCCAAAGTGCCTTTTTGTCGGTGTTTATTTTTTATTTTTTTGTCATCACCAACATTTTCGCTATAAAACGGGAGGAGTGACGGTGACGAACTGTCCAATATAGGCGTCACAACGGTCGGACCGAGGTAACTGCGACTGCTGCGATGCAGTCGTGCTGATGTGAGCCAAAAATATTTTTAAAAGGTTGGTGGGTGAACACATGTTAGTAGTAATAGCTCACGTGATAAGGCTGCTCCCCCAATAAACTAAACTTATTGTCAGTGTGGGTTCAAATCCTGCTATAGGCCACAAATGTGGGTAATGCATTTTCTTTTCTCATCATTATTATGATCACCATATAATATTAGGGCTGTCAACGAATGTAAAAATTAATATTAAAATGTGGGAAGAAAAAAAACAGCGGCTGCTTTGCGAGTGGACGCACTGACCCTCATAGAGTTGCATTTGCACAGCGTCAAACTGCAGAAAGTGAGACGCGACAAAAACTGTAGCAGAAAGATGCAGATGGCAGAGAGAAAGTCAGAAAGTTCAGAGCCCAACCTGGCAGCAGAGAGAGTGGTTTGGACTCGAAGCAATCTGAAAAGCCCCGTCGGACCTGACGGCAAAAAAAAAAAAAAAAAAAAGTGTAGCGGAGCGGCGGCGGCGAGGAGGAGGAGGAGGAGGGAGGGGGGCGCCGCCGGCACTCAACAACCAATCACCGTGTTGAGCGCCTCGAATTCGTGCACGAGAATTGACGTAATCCATAGCAACGGGGCGTCACCAGGGGCGTCACTCTTAGTTTGCTCTTAGTGATTTATCCTTAGTAAGAGTAGGTCTCAGCTGCTTTGTGAATAGCTTTTAAGAAAAAACTCCTACGTAAAAACTTTTAGTGCGAGTTAGGAGCACTCCTAGCGGTAAGATAAAAGGCTTTGTGAATACGGCCCCTGGGCTCCAAGTTGATTGAGCATATTAAACGCCCGGGCTACTAATGGTCATATACGGTACACACAGACAGACGCTTGCTTTATAGTTATGTTCTAAGGCAGACACAAGACACTTGATTCACTCACTCTACATGTTTGCTCAGGTGTTTTTTGGTTTTATCATTCCACATCTATTCACCTGAAATTGAAATAAAAAGAACAAGTGGTTGTTTTGCTTCTTTTTATGCTAAATACTTTGTACTTGTACTTGTACTTTTGAAACTTGAGTATATTCTTTCACAAGATACTTTTGATACTTGAGTATATTTTTTCACAAGATGCTTTTGATACTTAAGTACATTTAATGTGAGCTACTTTAAGACTTTTACTCTAGGAATTTTCTTATGGGTGACTTTTACATTTACCAAAGTCATTTTCAGTTATGGTATTTCTACTTTTACTTAGTTATTTTTTTCAAGTACTTTATACACCTCTGGCTTTGTCATTCAGAACGTGACATGTCCAAGCTCTGAGCAGAGTCTATCAAGAGTCTCTGTTTAGATATTTTCATCTGTTCACAGAAGGAACTCCATCATCACAGAAGTAACAGTGCACAGCAACAGTTTGAATAAACAGTCTGCTGCTGGATCACAATCTCATCTATTCCAAGTGTGTTTCAAAAGTGCAAAATTCAAATTATAAATGTGGAAGCCCAACTCCGCAAGTAAAAACAAAAAAAACAAAAACAAAACAAAACATGGGATTAAAATACTCACATAACAAATTATGATCCTCTCCTCTCATCTCCTCTCAGCACATTTTGAACTGTCAGCATCATTATCTGTTGCACTTTGTAGTTTGGCCTTGGTGTCTCGCACTCTCTCTGTGTTTCCACAGATCCACTGGAGCTCCATTTATCTGCACCAACTGCCACCTGCATCGCCCCCTACTCCCCCTTTCCCCTGCTGTTAAACCGGCCTGAGCTCCCCTCCCATGAACCAGTCTGCCATCCAGTCCTCCCATTAAGCTGGCCTGCTCTCCCTGCCTCCCTTGCCTACCAGAAGCTTCCTTCTTCAGCTGTTGTTAACATTTCCATGCTTCCCACATTCTGTGTTATAAATTGTTTTCTTGTCCGTAACAACATCTATTGCACGTTTGTCCGTCCTGGGTGAGGGATCCTGAGGGTTCTCCGATTTTTCCCTGTTAAAAGGGTTTCCTGAGAGTTTGTGATGTTGATGTGAGGGTCTAAGGGCAGAGGATGTTGTTATGATGCCATGTAAAGCCCTTTGAGACAAACTGTTTGGCTATACAAATAAAATTGCCTTACCTTGCCTTGCCTGCTGTTGTCTGTCCATGTGTCCATACCTGAAAGTGTCTAGTCTCCAGTGTGGATCCTCCAGTCCAGCAGACAGCAGCTTCACCCCTGAGTCTCCTGGATGATTGTAGCTCAGGTCCAGCTCTCTCAGATGGGAGGGAGAGCTCAGAGCTGAGGCCTGAGAACAACAGCCTTCCTCTGAGACCAGACAGTAGTACAGACTGAACACGCACACACACACACACACACACACACACAGAGAGAGAGAGAGAGAGAGAGAGAAAGAGATACAGATACAGTAATATGCTCATAAACTAAACATGCATAAAAGTCAATGATGTTACTAATCTAAGACATGTCTAAGACTGTAATAACATGTAAAAAATGTTCGATGTCCGATCACTTTTTATATTGAAAACAGGTCATTTTGTGTGTAATTTCTCCCATGTCGGTGACTTTATTTTTTAAATTGGCATTTCAAGGGTTAATTTTTTATTGATTTATTTTTTTAATTATTTAGTAGTTTTGATCAGGACCGCAGTTGATTAACAGATTTTAGCAAAAAATCATTCATGCCATTTGCTGCAATACAGTGGGAGTTATAGTCAAATTAAGAGGGAAAAAATGCCCCGAGTGGATGTTTTTGCCACTAATGCCATAGAAGGGTTCATTCAGTAACCACAGCCATTTGTGTGCAAAGCTGTGCCAGTTAAGACTTGTCACGTTGTGACACGTTGCGTGTGCTAAATAAATCTATTTGCATCTACTCCTCCCAGTATTTTGCGCCTTCTGGCAGAAACGCCCACATTTGCATATTTATCAAGGCAAATATGCTACATGGATTGCACGTGCAGGTTTGCATGTTTGAGAGACGCAATCCTTGGTGCGCAAAACCCTTAGTAGATCTGGCCCAAAATGCACAATACCTTCCATATATGAGTTTATCTGCCCCACTACACCTGTAACGTTAGCCTACAAGGTGACAATAGCAGTTCTCTCAAGTGGCTGTGTGCGTGTCGAAGTTTGTATGTGTGTGCGCTTGTGTTTAGGGCGGGGGTGGGGGAACAAAAAAAATATTTGCACTGGGGCCTATCACCATTATGTTACACCACTGTATTTGACATAATCTCAGACTTTTTCTGTCAACTCATCACACAGGAATTATGAGTCGTCGTGGAAACGTTGAATGAAAACACATGAAAACAAGTGATGTGATGATGAGATTTTTATTCAGTGTAAAGACAGAAACAACATTGAAACAGTGAGAGAAGCTGCTAAATCTTGTTAGTGAAACATGTGAAATGAGAGAGAGAGAGCAGCAGAGGAAAAGCAGCAGCAGAGTCCCAGTGATCAGCTCAGGACTGGGAACACTGGTCTCTCAGTGTCTCTGAGAGCCCAGTCTGGGAGCCCTGGGTGGCCTCACAGGTCACAGAGCCCAGCTTCCTCCACTGGTCTGCAGGGAGCCTCAGGGTGCTGCTCCAGCTGTAGAGGCCGTCCTTCCCCAGCACCCCGGGGCTCCTGCTCTCCTCCCAGCTGCTGCTGCTGCTGCCGTCCACCTTCCAGACCAGACTCCAGTCTGAGGGGAAGCCCTTGTTGGCCAGGCACATGAGCGTGGCCTTCCCCTGCTGCTGCAGCTCCTCACTGTAGGGGGGCAGCACCGTCAGGGTGGGGGCCACATCACCTAGGAGACACACACACACCACATCAACAAAGTTTTGTTTCAGTGTTTCACTTCCCTCTCTCAGCACAGTAACCACAGCAACCGACAGGCATCACTGCTGAACCATGGCAACAGACAGGTTTCAGTACTAAAGATAAAAAGGTCAAAGTTCCTCTCATGTCTTCATGTTTCATCTGGATTTTTACACTTCAAATATCTATGAACAAATGTCAGAAAGAAATTGTTTTACAGCGTCTGAAATATTATTGATGTAAAACACTAAAGACTGAGATGGAATCTGTTGACTTTGTTGATTAAAGGACATTATGAGCCACAAACAAGTGAGCAGCACATTTCAACATCACACATCTCTGAATCCAAAAGAAGCAGCTTCATGTGTACAACAGGAGAAATGAAGAATCAAACAGAGAGTTGAAAATCATCTGGATCAGCCCAGTGGAAATTGACATCTCCAAATGTTCACACACACAGATCACAAGCTGAAGTGATGAGACAATATTGAAGAGTTGATGAGAAACTTCCTTCCAACATCCAGTCTGGTTCCTCCAGCAAAAGTCCAGCACAGTGATACAAAGTGACTGAGTGCTGCTCCAAAAAGCTCTCAGTGTAGAGAGACACGGCTCGGACTCTGTCTGACTCAACTCCAACTACAAGTCCTCAACTTTCTGTCCTCCAAACATCTGATGACATGATTTCTATTCTGGACCAAACACTGACAATGTTCTCATTCATCATTTACGCTTTAAAGACTCAACTCTAGTTTCTGATGTGGCCACAACATTTCAGGGAAAAATATCAAGTCAATGAAGACGTCAAATCACACATTTTAGTTTCTAGATCCAAATCAAAGTGTGACAGACTAAATATTCTTAGTCACATAATAAAATACATAAAAAATTCAACTTACTTCCAACATCCAGTCTGGTTCCTCCACCGAACGTGTACCACAGTGATACAAAGTGACTGAGCCGTCGTACAAAAACCTCTGACTGTAGAGACACGGCTCTCTGACTCTGACAACAACACACTCTACTTAGCACTTCCTCTTTGTACAAAAAACTTCAAATCTGACAAATAATAATATTTTTCTAAATAATAATTATATTATTATTATATTATAAATATTTATATTTTCCAATTAATTTCTAATTAAATTTGATCTTTCTAGCATCAAATACAAACAGACAAAAGCCCTTACCCTTTTACAATCAATTTAATTGCAGAATTTAATTCAAATGCACATAAACACAATCAGTGATACATATCCATTTGATAGACTGATCAATCAATTGATCCACTGATAATCAGTATGATGAGATTGATCCCAGTCCCTGTTGGAGTCAGTCAGAGCATTTCCATAGAGAGCCACTTTGCATCAGCAGCACCATGCTCCAGTGCTCTGGGAGAGTTTATAGTCCTGAGAGTTGAAGACTGGATGACTGACAGCTGTCCTTCATGACAACACAAGACACAGAAATCCTCCTCATCAAAAACATGACTTTGGTCTCCATCCTCATCTGGACTCTCCTCTGCTGCTGCTTCACAGGTAAAGTCCAGAGAATCCAACTCCTCTATCAACATCTGTCCCTCTGAAATGAAGCCCACAAAACCAGGACTCTGTTTGATGTTTCTGTCTCTGTGTCCTCAGAGTCCAGAGGTCAGGTCACAGTGACTCAGTCTGGAGCAGTGAGCTCTGCTGTCGGAGCCTCAGTCACTATCACCTGTAGAGTCAGTCAGAGTGTTTACACTTGGAGCGTCTACCACTACTTAGCGTGGTACCAGCAGAAAGAAGGAGAAGCTCCTAAACGGCTCATTTATGCAGCAACGTACAGAATATCAGGGATTCCAGGTCGTTTTACAGGCAGTGGATCTGGGACTGACTTCACTCTGAGCATCAGTGGGGTCCAGGCTGAAGATGCAGCAGTTTACTACTGTCAGAGTCATCACAGTGGCCCTGTGTTGTTCACACAGTGAAAAAGCGTCGTACAAAAACAGTTCACTGAGGACACACACACACACACACAGACATGAGAAACGTTGTCATATTTTACTGATGTTACGTCCGTTTCTGACAACAAAACTCAGTAAAACGTTAATAAAGCTCCGTTGTTACGTTAGTACGTGGTTTGATACAGAATAAATGAGGGTTAAAGTGCTGCTAGCTCAGCAGCTAATGAGAGAGCATCACAACAGCAGGAGTTTGGACCGACGTCACTGACTGTATGTTTAACTAATTAAGCTTTCCCGTGCTACATTGTACTAATGGTTCTGCCGGAGTCTCGATTTTTTTGCATAAATTTAAAGGGGAAATCTTAGAGGTGGTGTCTTCACATGATGGTAGATTGATTTGTATAATTTTCAAGCATGATAATTCTTATAAAGTATAAAGTTTTATAGTATGCAATATTTATGGGCATAATTCTCACTCATCCAACAAGGTACTTTTTAGTCAAATTACCTCAAAAATAAATGAGCTATTACACAAAATATCCTAACTCTTACATAATCTTAGGTGGCGACGTTAATGAGTGTCCCGATTATCCTCCAACACTGTGTCATTCTCTTCTGAACAACAATATTATTTCGAAACTTTGCTCAGATCTCTCCCTGACCCACACATGGCGGTTGTTGTTTTTTTAACCCAGACATACACGATTTTACATGGTCTAAGAATAACCTTTCATCTAGATCCTCTCTGATTTCTGCCTCTGCACTTCAGTATGTGAAAGAGATCTCCCATTCTTTTGCTCCATTGTCAGATCATAAGAAAATCACTCTGAAATTATATTAGGGGGCTCACAGAATATGACTAAATTACAAGGACACTTAACAATGAAAAAATTTAACAATGCTTTACTTACAGACAATTCCTTTAATGATAGTAGGGTGAGGGTTAGGGTTACCCAACTTATCTTCTTAAGAGGAGCTAGAAGTAAAGGAGATACAGTTAAAAATAGATCCGATTTATATGGAGTTAGCCAAAGGTGCATTTGTGAGATCTAGAGCCAAGTGGCTGGAAGAGGGGGAAACAAACTCCAGCTATGTTTTTGCTTTGGGGAAAAGAAATGGTCAAAGAAAGTCACTAGGTATGCTTAATATTAATGGTAGTAAATGTACTTGTAACCCCTTTTTCCTTTAGTGTTTATAATCTACACTGTGGTCACACCCAATAAAATAAAACAGGTCCATAGGTTCTCAGCTAAAGATGGTGAATTCGCTGTGGTTCTGAATTAAACAAGGGACTTTATCATTAGAGTGGGAAAAAGGAAAATAACTAGCGCGGTGCCTCCACTGAAAACTTACTATGCTATGTGTTAGCAAAAAGTATGTAGGCCCTCAGAAATACAAATTACTCTTAAAAGAATGTTAAACCACAATATGTAAAAGGTAAGACACAAATATTTATTTTATTAAACCCTTTTTATATTTTGTGGAATGATACCTTTAAATTTAGCAAGGCTTCAGCAAATAGAAAAGGAAATAGAAAATAATAAACAAAAACACCTGTACCCTTTAAATCAATACAGTAATACCCAGTGGCGGCTGGTGGTCAAATTAGTTGGGTGGGCTAATAAATAAATTATACCCATTAAATGGTTAACACAGCTAAAAGTTAGGGTTATCCCATCTCACAAAAGTATAGCAACTAACTAGGCCTACACACTGCATTAAGTAAGGGTCTAGTCCAAAAAAAAAAAAAAAAAAACTTCACCTGGTTATCTCACACATACACACACAGTCTCTCTCTCTCACGCACGCACACACACACACACGCACGCACGCACACGCACGCACACACGCACACACACACACCCGACTATATTGCTCAATTTAAAAAAAAGGAAAAAAAAGAAGACGATATATGCAGCTCACATCGACGGCCTTTCTGGTCTGTTATCGCCATGTCATTTAAGTCTGGTGCTCCCGGTGAGTTTAGAAACTAGTTTCTCCACTTCGTTCATGTTAGCAAAGACAGTTTAGAGCAGTAAAGTAGCTACCTGTGATGCTAGCGCCTAGCGCAGTAAGCTAGGCTAATGCTACCTGTGATGCTAGCGCCTAGCGCCGCTGTTTCTGTCTTCTCCCTCCCACAACAACTCAACTTTTCCTCCGGTTCCTGTCATTGGTCTGAAAACAGCGGTGTTGGGCTAAATGAAATTAGCCCCAATGACAAGTAAACCAAGGGGGCGGGTCATGATGCCTGTCAATCACTGACCCTGCGTCAGCCCGCTGCTGATTGGTCAGAACCGATCGGCCTGTGGGCTGAATTAAATTAGCCCAAACAGTCGGTCAATGGCGAGGGCGGGACATGGCACCTGTCAATCATCCACAGTCAGAAAATGAATGAGAGCAGACTCGGTGAGCTGGGGCTGATTAAAATTAGCCCATTTAGAGATATCCTGTGTTTTTCTTGAAACTATTTAATATTGTTGCCAGTTCCAATTTTACTAAGACTTAAAACAATCTTTTGTATGTTATTTAGAGAATATAATATAGGCTATATATAATATTTTTTCCTCATCTTTTGTTGTGTAATGCAGGGAGGGCTTAGCCCCACTAGCCCATTGATACCAGCCGTCACTGGTAATACCTGAAGCTTCAAAATGCTTTCTTTTTACCTTTTTTGAATCAATAAAACAGTTTTTAGTTTATTTCAACCAACCAATAATTTTTAATCACCAGATAGGCTATATCTAAGTTTTAATCAGAAGAGTGTTTTTAACTCTTTCAGTTACCTCACATCAATGAAATGAATTTGTTTTTAATTTGAGCTCAACCCAATCTTTTAAATGAAAATAATAAACCTATGAATGAGGTTTTTAGCTTATTTATAAACCAAATCACTTATGAAATAATTACCTAGATGTGGGGCGGTGCGTGGCGCAGTGGGTAGAGCGGCCGCCCCATGTAGAGGCTACAGTCCTCGCCGCAGGCGTCCCCGGTTCGAATCCCGCGTCGGGCAGACCTTTCCTGCGTGTCATTCCCCCTCTCTCTGCCTCCCCATTTCCTGTCTATCTCTACTGTCATCACTATCAAATAAAGGCAAAAAGACGAAAAAAATAAAAAAAAATAAAAAAAATAATAATAATAATTACCTAGATGTGTTTTTATTATTTCAACTGTATTCACACCTGTACCACAGTATTTTTCACAGTGCACACAGCTGATAATGATACCAGAAAAAAAGTCTAACCCAAGCGCTTGGATAATTTTCCCTAACCGTTGGGGCCCATTTGAAGCGCTGGTGCACATGAAGTTTTATCCAGTTGTGAGAAGAAGAGTTAACTTTGAAACCGAGTCTGTTTTAACACAGTCCCGTGCCTGTATCCTGCACTCGGTATCGTTCCAATGTCAAGTACTCACGCAACCTCTCAGTGTAGAAGCAACATGGCGGTGTAGCCAGCCAGGCCGCAGAGCGATGTCCAGACAGCTCCCCGCCAACTCCCGTAGCTCCGGCTACCTGCGACACGTCCTCGTTCCCTGCTGTCGACTCGTCCGCTCGTCCGGTCCGTCCGGTCCCGCACGAATGTCCGGTGGCGACTTCCTCGTGTCCGTGTTGTGCAGCAGTCTGGTTTCTCTGCCGAGGAGCTAACTGGTAGCAACACTGCTAAGCTAATGTACGGAGATAATGCCGGAGACCACGCTGTCGCGGCTCGTAAAGTAGTGTGTAAAGTAAACACACTCGACTGAGCTACGTGAAAAGAATATTCGGACCGGTTAAAGTCTCTCTGGCAGTGCAATATCTGGGCCAACCTTTAGTCCAAGTCTCCAAACATCGACTTCTCTCTCTTAAACAGGAAAAGTTAACCTTTATCATTTTTTTAAAGACCATAGAATATTTTTAAACAATATATAATACATGAATTACAGAGTTAATATATGAACAATATTTATTTTAATAGGACTATTGCAAAAACGAGAAAAACCAGAGGATTCTGGGAAATGAAGTCCTACTTTACTCTGTCTTCTAGAAGCAATATAAAAGGGATAATCTGTATATTTTTAACATGACTAAGATTATAGAAACCCAGTAATATAAAGAATGAATGTTTATACACATTTTTAGAGATTTTTAGAGAACCCTACATACTGATCAAAATGTAATATCAAATTCTATTTTTTCCTTTTATAGCAACTTGTACAAATCAGAATTCAACAAACTCTCCTGTGAAATGTTTATTAGCAAGATTAAAAACACATAGTCACAATTGACGAGGAAAAAACTTGTGATTCTAATCTGACCAGAGAGGAAATCAAAACTGCACTTTTCTCAATGAAAAAGGGTAAATCCCCAGGTATAGATGGGCTTTCAGTTGAATTTTATATTCATTTCAGTTTCTTTTGCCTTCTGTGGCAAGTCTGTGGTGAATGTGATGCACAGCAGTTGATTGGTGATGCCTGTTTTTTCCCGTGTTGTTGGAAGAGGAAGTATGGCCGATAAAAGAGAATACACACTGGCTGCAAATGTGTTGTGTGGTGAAGTTTTCTTCTTTATCATTTTCCCCGGCAATGGGGCGTAACACCTAGGGCCGGGGCCGGCTCTACGCAGGGGCAAGAGGGGGCAGTGCCCCCTCAAATAAATGTCTTGCCCCCTCAAATCTAAATTTTAGAAGTTGAGAAAGCACATTTTAATATACTCAAAAAATGTGTATATTACCAAAGAGAAAGAAGTTAAGTTGGGGGTCCGCCCGCTATTCAGACATCCCTCTATCTAGACATGCCGGTAGTCCGACACTTTTTGATACCGCTATCTCGACACGTCGTCTTTTTTTTTTCTTTTCTTTCTTTTTTTTTTTTTTTTACAGCTGCGATACCCAGGCGCGTCTCTCTCTCTCTCTTTTCTTTTCACCATGCCTATCACTGGTTTGATGAGGGAGTGATGTTCTTAATCTCAACAACTAAACTATTAAGTCACAAACAAAACTGACGCACATGATAATGTCGGAGGAAAATTAAGATCCAAAACAGGGCCAGTTGCGATCAAGGATCTCTTTTATTCCAACATGTAATTAGTACAAAATAATGGTATCGAATATGCTCAAAGGTTATAAAAGTTGTTCATCAAAGTTATAAGAAAAATCCCCTCAGAGTATCAGAATAGCTCCACAAGGCGATCAGAGTAGACTGAGCTTTGGTGCAGTAGAGTTTACGCCACTTAGAAAAAATGGACATAAACCCGAGCCTGTTCCGGACCAGACTAAGTTCTTATCTCTTTGTCTTCGCTTTTTATTTACGATCCTCCCTTCTATTCAAATGACGGTTGACGATGATGGTTCGACTACGATCTGCCCCGCTGATTTGTTCAACTAATATTATATGACATCACACGATGCTAATCCCCGCCTTCATGGACGTGTCTTACTATGGCACGTGTTGGGGTTCATCCCAAGTTCAGCTTCATTGGCGCCACACAGTCTTGCTGACGGGCGTTATCTATGTTACCCCCCTTGACTCCCTCTGTAGGCACCTAGACACCAAACTTACGATGCACTCCCACGCATGCGCACAGCCTGACGATGCACTCCCACGCATGCGCACACTCTGACCACTCCTCCCTTGCTTCCTCAGCACTCTCTTGGTTTCCTCATGCTCACCCCTCCCTTCTCTGTCTCTCTCTGCTGTATCAGAGCTCAGTGCTTTTCCTTTTTTTTACCCAACAATAAACAAACAGAACTATGCTGCAGTTTGTTTGTCAAGTTAACCTGTCACCTTCAGCACCACGGACAGCGCGACGGATGAGCCACGGAGAAGCCCAGAGCGTCTGGGCTCTGGGCTTAGGGCCTGGGGCCTCATTTATCAAAACTGTAAGTAAGCAGTGTAAAACTGCTGCTACTAAATGTTTTGCTTAGGCCTACGGCGAAAAGACACCCAAAATATTTACACCTTTTTCAGATCTATCAAACTGTGCGTGCACAACTCTCCGAAATTTCACTTTGATAAATCAAACTGGATCCAAGAATGGTGCGCAGTTGCGCACGTGAACACACCTCCGTCCCCGGAACGCTAGACACAACCATATATGGTCAGCACGTGCATATTAATTAGCCATGTGTGCTCTGTGGAGCAACAACAAAGTGACAACGAAGACAATGGGCGGAGGGCGGGGGAAAGAAAGCGAGATAGCTACACGGCATCGGGCAATAAATCAGTCAGAAAAATGATCTTGCATTTTAACAAAGCTACAATAAAAACAAAAACCTCCCAAATCTCAACAAAAGGGAGCAGAAAGAAGAATAATCTTATGTAATCTGCTCCTTTATCCCAGATAATCTTTTTTTTTTCTTTTACCTATGTTAAAACAATGTAAAGCAGGACGATAGTTACCATTACTTTGAACGCCTTTCCACTACACAGTTACAGCTCTACTGGACTCGGTTTAGGTCATTTTCCATTACAGCTGAGTCCTTCACAGTTCCTCCTCAGGGCCGCGTTGTCTCACTCTTTATTCTCTCGTCAGCTCCAAACACACGACATGTGCACCTCATTAACTCAGGTGACAGAATAATAACAGTCTCAGTAGCTGCAGATCAGGGGCGCTGCTGCCGGTGTGTTTTTAAACTTGGAGGGTTTGTTTTTTTCTTCTCTAATAGGCCTATGTATTTGTGTATGAGAAACAGTGTCTCAGATGAAAAAAAAAAAAATCAGAAGGACATGTCTGACTATAACGTAGCCTAATCAATCAATGTCGGAAAAGCGGAATGTTTGAAAAATAGTAAAGTGCCGCTACCCCCCCCAATATAATGTGTCTCTTTGCATTACGACAGTAAAAAATTTGGGCTCTAAGACCCTGGTTGGCCACCCCGGCCCCTAGTTGGACAGGTCTGAAGGCAGAGGCCTGACAAAGTGCAATCCACTTCTCCAGGTTGGCGTTGGACACATAGCCAACAACCGAATTCAATGAAGTTACTGTAACCACAGAGAAAAAAAAGTGCTGGAGCATGATGTGTTCACATGATGCCCCCTTCACATTTCTGACTGCCCCCTCATATATGCCTGCCTAGAACCGGCCCTGCCTAGGGCTCTATTTTCGTAAACTAGGCGCAGGCGTGGCGGATCTGCCCTGCGCTTCGCCTTTGCCTCGCCAACGGGGAGTGTCCAGGTGCAGTTTGCAATTTTCGTTAATTGCACAGCTAGGCGCAATCCCGCCTCCTTCCCTCCCACCGGCGCAAGTGGCATAGAGGGCGGGGAGAAGGCGTGGAATGGGTTTAACACAGCCGAGTCAGATCTTCACCAATCAAATGAGCTCCTCTCCTCGCCTTTAAATCTGAGGCGCAAGTTTGATTTCACCGTGGAAGAGGGAGGCAGCAGTGAGACGGGAGAAAACTATATGGCCGCGCGAACAGACCTCACGGGCTGACTATGCAAAAGGAGTCTGGGAGGGAGGAGGTTACTGATATTGTTATCCAGGTTTGCTCTGACTAATGAGAGCTGTTACCCAGTAAAAAAAACACACACACACACACATACACCCCTTTTCCATTAATAAAGACACTCATATTTAGTAACCTATATTTAAACCCATGTGCACTGATCACATAAACATAAACAAACAGCTGTGCGTAAAGGAGGCATCACGGAGCGTCTCTCTTTTTCTGTTTTCTTTAGAATTTACCTGAGATGGGAGATGTGAATATCTGCTCACTATCTGATGCCGAGGCTGATTGTGGTTTGCTGAGAGAGATGATAGTTTATTCGTTTTCAGTTTTTCGTTATGGTCGCGTGACGGCCATTCGCCCGCTAATAAATCAATAAGTAAATAAATAAATATAGCGGATCATCGCAACGGCACAGTGTGTAGTGTCAACACAGCAGCGACATGCAGTCATCCACCCTCACTGTCCTGCTCTTGGGACACCCAAGGCTGCTTTTTTGTCCCAGTCCCTCCCTGGTTTCATCTGTGTTAATTCAGTCAGGCTGAGTTTCCATTACATGCCGACAGCCTTTGATCTGTCATCAGTGTGACGGGACAATCGATATAGATATATGTGTATGTGCTGATTCAGATAGTTACAATAAATAGGGGTTATTGTGATTATTAATTGCATTTAAATGAGCCTGGAACTGTGGAAACCTGCCTGTGAGGTCTTGGTGACATGTGCGCACTGCGCGCCGAGCAGTCAAATTACCACCGCACTGGCTGCGCTTCGCCTTGCACTGAGAGTAGACCTGGTTGGAGCTGGCGAGCTTTCGGCGCATCCTTTTAGCACGAAATTGTCACTGCGCCAAGCTGAATCTGTCGACACCTCCCCCTGCTGCGCGGCCACACCCATCTCGTCGCACAGCAGTCTACCAATTTACCAAATCCGCTGTGCACGTTGTTGCACTGGAGGAAATTACCACAGCGCCGGCTGCGCCAGGCTTCGCAGCACTGCGCCCCCCTGAGTTGCGCCAGGAAAATAGAGTCCAATAACTTCTAACTGATAAGACACGTTTACCATGTGCATGAAAACCATCTACACTGTAATAAACAAATGGTTATTTGTTTTCTTCTTAGAATCTGGAGACATCAACCAGAGTGAAGGGATGAGGACAGAAGAGACAGGAGAGAGGAGAGACAGGAAAGACAGGAGAGAGGACAAGAGACAGAGGAGAGACGGAGGAGCAACTCACCTGATGAGCACAAAGACATATCTCTCTCCGTCTCTGACATGTCACTCTCCACAGCCTCTATTACCTGTTCTGAACACAAGGAATAACAAATAAAACAAATATGATGAAAAAACTTTGACTGTGAAATGAAGTTAATGTTAAGAGTGAGTTTGCTTTACCATTTACTGCAGAGCTTTACAAGACATACACAAACATTTGAAGAGAACCTACATACAAACAATTTCAAGGTTAAAAATATTTCATGGCAGTGAAGCAAGGGCAATTTGCAGTCATGTTAGCCATGCTGTATTATTTTTACAGTCTAAATAATGTCAAATCCACATGCACAGTCAGTGATCCAGAAACCTTCACCAAAGAGCTGAACACATTCTTCACCCATCACGACAACGAGGACTTCTCATCTTATCGGACTGCCACAATACCCACACTATGGAAAACCGCCACCATAATCCCAGTACCAAAAAAACCCAGACCCACAGAACCTAAACACTACCGCCCTATAGCCTTAACATCCATCATAATGAAATGCTTGGAGAGACTGCTGCTGAACATCATCCTCTCACTTGTCACCCCACATCTGGAATCCCTCCAATTTGCCTACAAGGCAAAAAGAGGCACAGAGGATGCTGTGGCCTGCCTGCTGCACCTCCTCCTCCAGCAACTGGACTCCCCAGGCAATTTCACCAGGATCCTTTTCGTGGATTTCAGCTCAGCCTTCGACTCCTTACAGAAATACCTGCTGATCCAGAAGCTACACCACTTCAACCCCCCCCCCATCCAATCCACTCTGGACTACCACAACACAGTCACCCATTTCACCAAATGGTGCACAGACAACCATCTCCAAATCAATGTCAATAAAACTAAGGAATTACTGTTTAGCCCCCCCTCACCCCAGGACCCCACCATCAAAAACACCCAAACAGTTGAGACAGTGGACACTTTCAAATACTTGGGAATAACTCTGGACAATAAACTCACCTTTGATCAGCACACCACGGACATCCAAAAAAGAAGCCAACAAAAGGGCGCGTTTCCACTAGCGCGCTTCAGCTCGGCTCGGCGCACTATTAGTCCAGTAATTTTAGGCCAAAAAAGGGGTCAACGTTAAACAAATTGCAACAGAAGCAAACTCAACTGATTTTGTATCCTCAACATGTCCTGAGTGAGGGAAAAAAAGCCCCGAAGAATCCCATTAGGGGAAAGTTTAGAAAAACACCCAAATATATCCCATTTATACGCATATTTAAAAAAAAAAAAATCATGTGTATAGGGTAAAATTTGTAACCTTTAGATATCTCCATGAAAATTACTGAGTTGATTACTTACATTAAGACAAACAAAAAATGTATTACAAGTTTTTTGAAATTCTTTGTTAACATTTACATTTAAATTTGCATAAATTCCACCGTTTTGACGGCACATGTATGAAGTTGCTGTGGCGGTACCGGCATGAAAATTGGTATGAGTTGACTCCATCGGTCAACCGACAAGTTGACCACTTTAAATTTCAAGATGACTGCAATTTTTCAAGACAGCCACATCCTTAGTAGAGCAGGTATGACATGAGCCAACAGTGCATAATCCAATTACGTATGGCTAATTTGCATACATACAACACCTGATCTAAACATTGAGTAGAGCAGGTGAAAATGTCTTGTTCAATCTTGTTAACATATAATATGTTAACAAGATTGAACAAGACGTTTTTAACTGTAATATGATATTACAGTTGTAACCCTTTTACCACCGGCTCGTGTATTAAAACCCACCTTATGTTATGAAGATGAAGCTTTGACGCTTATCAAATGTTTTATGGTAAAAGTCACATCTCAAATAGTAAATATCAGTCTAGGGTAATGTATGATTCTCACTTGCATATAAAGTTGGAGACTGCAGGGAAATACACTTGACCTGTATGTATCTTAACTCTTTCACTGCCAAAGACGAGTTATCTCGTCTTAGCGAATCCAAGCGTAGTCTGCCAAAGACGAGATAACTCGTCTTAGCGTTTTTTTAATGGCAACGCCATGTTGAATGTCTTGCCCTACTCCTCTGTGAAGATCAGACTTGTATCATCAAAATAAAGTGCAGAAAAACACATTTGGATATAAAAAATATAGCGTGTTTTTCCCCCCTCACGGAGCGGTGCGGATGTCTGACTGCAGCGCCGCCGCTCCGTGACACTGGCCGCCGGTGAGAGCTTAGGGGGCGGCGGCGGGGCTCATGGCGGCTCGGCAGCTCGGCAGCTCGTCGAAGCTCCGTGCAGCTCCGTGATACAAAGCACAAACGTCAGTAACAACAACCCCGTTGATCGCTCGTCGTTAGTCGTCAAGAGCGTTTGGAAAGTCGCCAGATTTTGCGAGAAATCACTCAGATAGCAGCTTGAAAATCCCCGATCTAGTGTGGATGAGGAGCGGACGGCGCCGGCGAACGTGACGAGGAGAGCTAAAGGTGGTGGGAGTGTCTGTTGTGAGCAGACTGTCTGTGGTTGTGAGTTCAGGGGGCACGTCAGCCAGAGCTGTAGGCTGTGTGTGTTGTGTGTGTGAGACAGAGAGTGAGTGAGACCGCTGCCTGCTGACCAGAGGAAGCTGGATCTGATCTAAAGTGCCGTGTTTCGGCTACAAAAACCTGTCGAACTGATCCGCGCACGCACACACACACAGACACACACGTCACTTACGCACACACACTAAAAAAAAAGGAAAGAAAAAGTTGTAACTCAAAGAAAAGAAAAAAAGAGGCTGCAGTAGTGTGTGTCAGTAGCTAAATGTTTTGTCTTTTGTCATCAAAAGTCATTTGTCAGTGTTGATTTAGTTGTTGTTTACAAGAGAACAACTGTACAGATGCTGAGGCATCACTAAAGCAAAATATAAAGGAGCCAATTGTACTGGTTCACCTGAAAATGACAGCCGACACAAAAACCTCTTTTTCTCAAGATTTTGGTGCCAAAATGGCATTTTGGGCTAAACTAACCTATATTCAACCGCCAATTTCACAAGACTGGAACAAGATAGAAACAAACAGTTTTTTTTGCTGGAAACTAGAGACCCTCATCTTTCCATTGATGGGTTGAATGTGTATGTAGTAACAGTACATAATATATGGTGGGTCTACGGAAATCAGTCAAAAACCTGGAAAATGCCTGGCAAGCTGGAGGAAGCTGCTGTGAGAATGGCTGGCAGTCAAAGAGTTAATACTTCAATAAGTAAACACCATTCAATAAACCCAAACACAGGATGTCAGTTTAGAAAAATGTATTAACCGTTGGCAGGACAACACACATTCAAACAGTTCTCTATGGAAGAAGAGAGAATATAGAAAATAAAAAATAGAACCCCAGGGTTTTAGAGTTTTTGTCTTTTCTCAAACTGTCTAATTTTATTTTGAGTGCACTCTTTTTCTACTTTCGTTGGCGCGCTTAGTTGGAGCTCATGATGGAAACCTTTTGATACCTGTACTCCCGTTTGTCTGTGAAGTCAGCCAGACCATGCCGCAGCTGATGAATCGCTTGCTCGTTGTGGTAACGACCGTCTCCGCTCGCAGCAGCTCGCAGCGGCGAACCTCCGTCTCCCACGGCAACAGCGAAGCGTCCTCTGTGTCCCTCGGCAGCAGCGAAGCGACCTCCGTCGACGACTCTCTCCCGAGACGACTCACCGAAGCTCCTCCCGTCCGTGCAGGCGGCGTTTCCCCTCAGCGAGGCCCGTGGTGTTAGCCTAGCTCCCGTGGTGTTAGCCTAGCTCCTGCTAGCTAACAGAACCGAACTCGTCTTCGTGTTCACAAAACACAAGCAGTGGTGGAGAGTCGGACTCAAACACTCTCAACACGACGCTCAACTACAGTTCACAGTCACTCACTCATAAAACTCCACACTGGCGACACACAGTCCCGAAGTCTCCGCTCTACGCCATTAACACGTTGCTCCTTCTTCTTCCTCGCTCGGGTCTCTCCCCGGAAGTGTAAACATTCAGGTCATGACCTCACCAAGGGGGCAGTTGTCGGTCTGAGAAGTGAAGCTCACTTCCGCGTTCAAAAAACTGCAATCCCCTCGGATTCCTCTGGGGGCTGGTGTCAGAAGGGAGCATTCCCCATAGACCCCCATGTTAAAATCGCCGACTTTACATCCTCAGTAAACATGTTAAAAGCCTGGTGTCAGAACGTTTTTTCGTCTCAATCGATAGTTTCTACCCCCGCACACATTCTGAGGGGGGTGAATTTTTTTTTAACTCTACAGTTTTACTGTTATTAGGTTAAAACTCTGGCCAATTAGGGTGCAGAAACGTTGAGTGACAGGTCCGAGCAGCTCCGTGGACAGCTGCTTCGAGGCCAGTGGGCAGGTTCTCGGCCGGCCAATCCAACATGGCGCTGTTCAGGCCGCCATATTTGAGTCACAAAAACGACTCCCCAAAACCAATGGGTGACGTCACGGACGCTACGTCCATTCTTTTTACAGTCTATGGACCTCACGTATGAACTCACGCACGTAATGTAACGTAATAGAATTACTTTTAACTTCTTTTAAAGGCATACACATCCCATGAAATGATATTTTTAAAGTCACTCATTTTAAACATTAATTATTTATACATTTTAATACCTCATTTATATGAAATAGTTATTTATGTAGATTTTAACTTCACCATGAACTGGCATTTTATACTTAACTTATTCCCATGAAAATAATGGAATAAATATCACTGATATTTATCAGAGTATTACACAGTTAAAAAACTTAAGGAATGGAACCAATTTAGGCCCATGAGCATTAACTCATTGAGTGCCATTGACGTCTATGGACTTCAAACAAAATCCAACGCTTGAGTGCCATTGACGTCCATAGACGTCAAATGCACTTTTCTGCGGCTGGTAAATGGGGACGCTCTCGCGCACACTGAGAGTAATTCTGGGGCTTCTGGGATGTGTAGAACGAAGAAGACTGTAGATCAGGGGCCGTATTCTCAAAGCCTTTTATCTTACCGCTAGGAGTGCTCCTAACTCGCACTAAAAGTTTTTACGTAGGAGTTTTTTCTTAAAAGCTATTCACAAAGCCGCTGAGACCTACTCTTAATAAGGATAAATCACTAAGAGCACACTAAGAGTGACGCCCCTGGTGACGCCCCGTTGCTATGGATTACGTCAATTCTCGTGCACGAATTAGAGGCGCTCAACACGGTGATTGGTTGTTGAGTGCCAGCGGTCGAAAAGTAAGAAAGTGGCATAGGCTACAACCTAGTCCGATAAAATAGGTATTAACAGTGGGTGCAGTCGGCAGAATACACGCATGATGACCACGGATGTATTATATTATAGATCCATGATGATGACACGTTTGTGCAGGACAAGCAATTACAATAAAGAATCGTCAAAGGAATATTGAGTGTGTTGGCTTTTTTCTCCCCTTTCAGTCTGCTGCTGTCGTGGTGCACCTCTATAAGATTTAGGCTTGTCTTTTAAAAAAAATGTTTGGGTGTGTTTTGCTCGCTTGCAGACCACGAGAATGACGCTGTGCACATAAGAGAGAGAAAGTAAACAAAAACCACGTGAATATTATCATAATCATGGAGGTAATTGCAATCGCCCTGGTATTAGGCCTAGTCCAATCAGCATTCCCTATACTTTACCTAAACACTTCAAATATCAGCCCATACCGCCATTCAAATCCTCCTGACATGATGACTGAAAACGGAGACAATAAACGGAAACGCAAGCCCAACTGGTCACAGGACCAGTTATTGCTGTTGGCCCAGTTTGTGCTGGAGAGGAGGGAGATTATAAAGGGGAAATTTGGCTCGGGGGTGACGAGTAAGAAGAAGCGGGAGACGTGGGAAGAAATATGCCTAAACATCAATGCTTCGTTCCCTGCCGTGTGTCGCACAACTGAGGAATGTGAGAGGAGGTGGTATGCGCTGCAATCACAGTGTAGATTTGAGATCGCAGACTTTAAAAGAGCCGTCGCGGCAACAGGTAAGTCCACTATTAACCTTGCTTGTATAGGACTTGAAAAGCTAGAGCTAATATGACTTTCCTGTGAACGTAAAATATGTGCTGTATCAAGGAAAACCCAACACGAGCCGGCTGTTTAAAACAGAGGGGGGCCCTTGGAGAGAAACGTTACAATGTGTCAGTTTTTTCTGTGTGCCTGCGTCTTTGTTGCTTTTGCTTTTCCGGTGGTAAATAAACTGTTTTGGTAAACTACTTAAATTTAAGTCATGCAAACGTATTTCACACTCGGATACAGTCTTTTCAGCAATTAAATTAAATTTAACAATATTGCAATTAAATTTATTTAACAATATATTAAATTTAAGAAACAATAAACAAAGCCTACAGTGATATGAAACGTTGTGAATTAACTGAAACATTTCATGTGTTGGGGGAGGATCTGCACCAAAGCCACTGTCCCCAGTTGCATCAGTGGTGTATGCTGTCCTTGGCTCAGACACCAGCATAACCGGCCTTGAGGGTGCAGCTGATCCTGCAGTCCAGCTACTACATGAGCTTGAGGGGTATGCATGCAATAATTGCAATAGACGTGGAAAACCTTTTTGTGTAATCTTTACTGAATTACAATGTGCAAGTGTACAACCCACTTCCCAAAAATGTGCTTGAAATTATACATATCTTCCCCACAGGTCAAATCAACAACAAGCAAGTCCGGCATCACATCAGAGAGCCCCCCCCCGCCCCAGCTGCGCCTCTTCTCCCAGCCCTTCCTCCTCTCCCAGCTCTCCCCCTCTCCCTCCTCGTCCAGCTCTTCCTCTTTCTGCGCCTCCTCTTCCAGCTGCACCTCCTCTTCCAGCTCTTCCTCCTCTCCCAGCTCTTCCTCTTCCAACCGGCCCTCTTTGTTCACCGCCTGCCTCTCCTCTCCTTCCTGCTGCCTGTGCTCCACTATTGAGGAGGAAAATGAGAATGGAAATTCAGGTTTTAAAAGCAAAAAAGAGGCTCCTGGATTTAAAGGCTGAATATTACAGTCTGAAGATAAAGGAAATCACAGAAAACAATACATAATACATGTTATGAATTACAGAACTGTGTGTTGACTGATTTGTGCCAAAGTGCTTACCTAAAGTGTGTATACACAAAGTGATCCCTAAATGCCAGTCCACTCTGTGCCACACGGCCAGCGTCCTCGTCATCACCATCGCCATCATCATCATCATCATCATCATCGTGGTCATCGTCATCTTCTGGTTGTGGGATGTTCCTCCGTTTGCAGAGGTTGTGGAGAATTGCACATGCCGTAATAACTCTGCTCACCCTCTCTGGGCTAAGGCGTATTTCGCCGTGCAGGACATGAAATCGGCGGTTTCATCTGCCCAATTCCTCTCTCCACAACATTTCGTGTTTTTTTGTGCGCTCTAACATACATAAACATAAACAAAATAATAAATATGGATTCCACAATAAAAAGCAACAAGAGCCAATACAATTTTTTACTCATATGCGTAATCACTTACATGTTGTAATTTAACTCTGCTCCCGGTCGTGGATTGAGATAGGGTGTCAAGACCCACGTCTTGCAGGGATAGCCACTGTCACCCAGCAAGTGACATCCAGCTGGTACATGGTGCCTCTCAAAAAGCTGCCTCAGACCACTCTCCATTAATATGCGCGAATCATGAGTAGATCCAGGCCACTTCGCAACAATGTCCAGTATTATGTAATTTGGATCAAAAACAATCTGTGTGTTGATGGAGTGGGCTTTTTTTTGATTGACGAAAATATCCTCATCTATTGATGGTGCAATGATTTTGATGTGTGTCCTGTCAACAGCACCGATCACACCGGGCATACCTGCGATTGCCATGAAGTTGGCTTTGATCCTGTGAAGTTGCTGAATGTCCAAAGGGGTTACATGCTGCTATTCAGACATGCCGCTATTTCGACATTGACTTCTAATTGTCGGAATAGCGGCATTAGCATTATTTTTTAAGCATCCCACTATTCCGACATTTTTTTTTTTTCATTGTCGGAGTAGCGGCACTTTACTATTTTTCAAACATTCCGCTTTTCCGACATTGATTGATTACGTTATAGTCAGACGTGTCCTTCTGATTTATTTTTATTTTTTCATCTGAGACACTGTTTCTCATACACAAATACATAGGCCTATTAGAGAAGAAAAAACAAACCCTCCAAGTTTAAAAACACACAGCACACAGCAGCGCACACTGATCTGCAGCTACTGAGACTGTTATTATTCTGTCACCTGAGTTTATCCTGCTGCTTTACATCGTTTTAACATAGGTAAAAGAAGAAAAAAAGATTGTCTGGAATAAAGGGGCAGATTACATAAGATTATTCTTTTTTCTGCTCCCTTTTGTTGAGATTTGGGAGGTTTTTGCCTGATTTATTGCCCGATGCCATGTATCTAGCTTTCTCTCCCCTCCCTCCGCCCGTTGTCTTCGTTGTCACTTTGTTGTCGCTCCACAGAGCGCACATGGCTAATTAATATGCACGTGCTGACCATATGGTTGTGTAGGCATTCCGGGACGGAGGTGTGTTCACGTGCGCAACTGCGCACCATTCTTGGATCCAGTTATCAAAGTTGAGGTGCAGAGTTGTGCACGCACAGTTTGATAGATCTGAAAAAGGTGTAAATATTTTGGGCTGTCTTTTCACCGTAGGCCTAAGCAAAAAATTTAGTAGCAGCAGTTTTACACTGCTTACTTACAGTTTTGATAAATAAGGCCCCAGGCCCTGAGCCCAGAGCCCAGACGCTCACAGCTGCAGCTCCGCGGGCTCATCCCCGGCGCTGTCCGTGGTGCTGAAGGTCACAGGTTAACTTGACAAACAAACTGCAGCATAGTTCTGTTTGTTTATCATGTGTGTCAGTTTTGTTTGTGACTTGATAGTTGAGTTGTTGAGATTAAGAACATCACTCCCTCATCAAACCAGTGATAGACATGCTGAAAAGAAAAGAGAGAGAGAGACGCGCCTGGGTATCGCAGCTGTAAAAAAATAAAAATAAAATAAAAATAAAAAAGACGTGTCGGAATAGCGGTATCAAAAAGTGTCGGACTACCGGCATGTCTAGATAGAGGGATGTCGTAATAGCGGGATGTCTAAATAGTGACATGTCGGAATAGCGGGATGTCTGAATAGCGGGCGGACCCCGTCCAAAGGAAACCGGATAAACTGTCGGATGATATGTGGTCTACAGAGCGCGTTGATGGTTTGATTTATGGCACGGCTGACTGATGGTTGTGATATTCCTAAATTGTCCGCGTTGCAAAGTTGCATTTTCCCTGTTGCTAAATATCTGAGTGTTGCTAAACATTTAATTTCTGCACTGATCGAGTTATTTCTATTAGTTGGGGACGTTATTGCATCCCGCACTAATTCAACTACAATACCTATACCCTCATGATTCAGCCGATATCTTTTCAGCAATTCACAGTCATGCATTTCCTCCAAAACAATCCGCCTGGCTGCAGCCATTTCCGATTCTTTGTGAATAGGTCTTAGTGAGTTAGGAGTCCTCACGAGGACTTTTAAGCTCTCCCAGACTTAGGAGCTACTTTTAGGCATAAAATACTTTGTGAATTACTCTTATTTTAAAAAACTAGGAGTCCTAAATTTAAGACTAACACGCCCACTTTTTTTAGGAGTTGCTCCTAAATTCGGCCCTTAGGAGCTACTTTTAACCTTAAGATTCTTTGTGAATACGGCCCCAGAGCAAGAAGTGAAGAAGAAGGAGAAGACGAGCGCGATCGGTACAGAGATAACAAAGTCGGAAAAAGTTTCTATTTCTAGAGAAAAACAACGGGCAGAGCCTGGAACAAGTGTAACGTGGAGCTGGAGGAAGCTTAGCCACGGATGCTATTAGCATAGCTCCAGCATGAAGTGATCGGAGGAGGCAGGAAAGGTAAACTCATCTAGATGATCAGCACCAGAAAGCGGATCGCGGAGTCAGTTTCACCAGTTGCTGTCTAACCGACGTGAAGACGAACCGAGAGATCAGCGCGGTGAGTCACTGCCGCGGCCGCGTCCAGCAAAGAGGCTGAAGACGCCACGACGTCTCCCTCCCTCCGTCAGAGACGAGGGGAAGTAGCAGGAGGAGAAGGAGGGGAGGAGAGGGGAGGGGTTGGAGGGGGAGGGGGGCGTAGGAGAGGCAGCAACTGCTCGTACTTGTTGTATTTTAGTTGTTGTTGTTGTTTTTTGTTTAGTCTATTTTTTTTTTGGGGGGGGGGGGGGTGAAAAAAACATGTGAAATGAAATTTTCAGATGTCTTACATATTTTTGAAGCCAAAATTAAAACGGATAAATCACTGTTTTTCTTGAGAGACTCTCTTTCACAAAAATGCATTTTTCTCAGCTTTCTAGAAAAAAAGTGGTCTTTTTGGTGCAACCAGGCTCTATTCAACTTAAGATAAATCAAGAATGGAACAAGGTACAAACAAATGGTTTTTTTCCCTAGTTAAATAGAGAGTCTCCTCTTTCCTTTGAGCTGTTTGGTGTTTTCAGAGTCATAGTACAAAATACTCTCTGGGTCTTGACATATTACTTAGAATGCCCCAAAACGCTGGCACCTGGCACTGACCATTTTATAAAAGGTCTGGCACTCAATGAGTTAATAGAGTCATGTCATACCTGCTCTACTAAGGATGTGGCTGTCTTGAAAAAATGCAGTCATCTTGAAATTTAAAGTGGTCAACTTGTTGGTTGACCGATGTAGTCAACTCATTCCAATTTTCATGCCGGTACCACCACAGCAACTTCATATATACATGTGCCGTCAAAACGGTAGAATTTATGCTAATTTATGCAAGATTGCTCATGTTAACAAAGAATTTCAAAAAACTTGTAATACATTTTTTGTCTGTCTTAATGTAACTAATCAATTCAGTAATTTTCATGGAGATATCTAAAGGTTAAAAATGTTACCCTATTCACATGAAAAAAATGTTTTATATGCATATAAATGGGATATGTTTGGGTGTTTTTCTAAAGTTTCCCCTAATGGGATTCTTCGGGGCTTTTTTTCCCTCACTCAGGACATGTTGAGGATACAAAATCAGTTGAGTTTGCTTCTGTTGCAATTTGTTTAACCTTTTCTCATAAAATGACTGGACTATATTTGCGTGTTTCCACTAGCACGCAGTACCTGCAACCAGGTACACTTTTGGTATCACCTCAGCCCTGGTTCCAAGCGAGCCGAAGCATTACTAAAACGTGATGTCAGCCGACTGCCTTCCACTGATTGGCCGATGAGTGTCGTCACTGGAAGCGTCATAACCGCGCGACGACCGACTAGAATGTAAATAAAAACAAGACTCAAGACAAGACACCACTTTTTACTGCTTCAGTTTGTACTGCTGTTTGACTTCGAACATGAGATGGCTTCTCAGAAGAAATCCACTCCTTGGTCGGTCGAGGAGGTCCAGACGTTCCTGACTCTGGTTGCCGAAGAAAGGATTCAGAGGGAGCTCGACGGCACCACACGGAACAAAAGGGTTTTTCAAGAACTCGCCCAGCAAATGGCTACGCACAGGTACCACCGTACTCTCCAGCAGTGTCGAGAAAAACTAAAGAAAATGAAGAGTGACTACCGAGCCATAAAAGATCACAACGGTAGAAGTGGGGCAAATCGCCGGGTCTGGAGGTGGTTCGACCAGATGGACGCTATTTACGGGCACAGGCCAGCAAATAGTGGACGCGAGGGTGGACTTGAAGATGGTAAGTTAAGTGTGTTGGTGTAAAACTCACTGATATTATTTACTTGTGTTAAAGTTGCATTGTTGTTTAGTGAGCTATCGATAGCATGCTAATAGCAAGTTAATCCCCGTCCTCTGCTAGTGTGCTGTGTAATATCTTGCTTTTTCTTGTGTTGCCATTATGCGTTGTGCTTATACTTATAGTTGCTGTGTTTATTTTTTTGTTTAAGAAACCACAAGTGAGGAAATGTCTTCTTCATCTCCCGGCGACGACCCCTCACGTTCCCCTGCACCAACCCCAACACCAGCAGCAGCCTCGACGCCAGCAGAGGCAACAAGCAATACATGTGTGGTCAGAGGTAAGAGGAGACCCGTTTCAAATCATGTGCCTAAATTGTATGTCCCTAGAATATTTTAAAAGCCCGCTTTGGTTGCTATTGGCCTGCTATTTATACTTTTCTTCTTCTTTATTGTTGTGCAGGAAAGAGGAAAAGGAGCCTCTTCGAGCAGGACCATGCAGCTGTGCTGAGGGAGCTCTATGAAGATGATGCAGTGCAGCAAGAACGGGACCGGGCTCAGCGAGAGAGCCACCTCCAGTTGCTCCTGACAGAAGCATGCGAGGCAGGAGAACTGGAAGCCAGCATAAGAAGAGAAGAGAACGCACAGGCAGCAGCGTTCCAGCAGACGTTCCTCGGCCTGTTGGGTCAGCTGGTGCAGGCAATGGGCAACCGACGTGTGTAGTAAAACCCTGAAGTACTGGGCCTCTGTCTCTGCCGGAGACATGTATATACTTTGGACTGTGTGTATATATGCACTTTGCACTTTTGCTGTGTGGTTTTGCTGTGTATTTTATATTTTTTTTAACTTTATATTTTTATATTTTATTTTTGCTTCAATAACTTAAACTATTTGTGTGATTGTAACATGACTATTTCATTTGTCAGCACACATACAGAAAATGGGTAAAAAAGCAAAAGTATTATTTAATTACCATCTAGACTTAGGAATGCATATATATATATCACATCATATATCAAGGATCTCTCTTTGCTGGTGGCATTCCGAATTCTTAGGAATATGTTTTCATAGCACACATGCTTATTTGGTTGTAGATCACCTGCAGGGCAAGTTGGGGTGGTAGGGAAATTGATTCCAATAGTGTTTGCACATTCAACCTATTGTACTCTCTGATTATCATCCTTAAAGGTCTGCATGCAGCCCCCAACCTTTACCTACACACCATAACTCTTGACCATTATCACCTGCTCCAGAATATTTCCATCTCCAAGTATCAAATTGGGGTGATAGGATAATTGATTACAATATGAAGTGTTTGCACATTCAGCCTATTGTACTCTTTGGGTTAGGGTTAAGGATGCTAATCAGAGAGTTGTATGCAGCCATCTCTCTGAATTTTTCCTCATTAGGAAAACGGATCTGCTCTGGCACCAACACCATCTCTGCCGCAGCACAAAACTCCTGCACACACCGGCACACCGTTGTGGCGCTGACTCCAAAAAGGTGTCCGATGCTTCTGTATTCTGAGCCAGTAGCAAGCTTCCAGAGTGCGATAGCCACTCTCTTCTTCAGGGCCACACATTCGCGGAAGCTTGTGACTTGCCGCTCCATAACAGGGCGCAGTTTGTTGCATAGAAAATCCAGCGTTTCTTCGGACATTCTGAAATTCTGCACCCACTGCGCGTCACAAATCTGAAAAAGATGTGGCTACCTCGTTCAGAGGTCTGCGTTGATGAGATGCTGAAAATATGTTTTACAGTAGACATACTGTACTTCCATTTACAGTATTGGTTTATTTACTGTGAAATAAAAAACAATTAAACACTGTGATTTCAGTTGTATTTACAGTATTGGGTGTTTAACTGTAAAGTAAATACCAATTAAATACTGTGATTTCAGTTGTTTTTACAGTATCAAGTGTTTAACTGTTAAGTAAATACCAATTAAATACTGTGATTTCAGTTGTTTTTACAGTGCTGGTTAGTTACTGTATAAATAAAAACAGTTAAGCAGTGTCATTTTTAAAAATGGTATTGTATATGGCAATACACTACTATTAAGAGTTGATCACTGTAAATTCAGTTTCTCACTGTGATTTAATATTAACCATCATTAATAGAATGACCCATATTCTAAACTTTTCAATTAACTACAGAAAACAAGAAAACAGTTAACGCAATTTATTTAAGACATTTGGTGAACAGGAACATGTACCAAACCAAATTTCCACTTCAGATACCAACAATATAACAATGAAAGACACACGTCTACTTTGTCTGACTACTACAACTACTCAGGCCCGCCATTGAATAGGCCAACTGTTGTCTGTAGTAAAATGAAATGATTTTTTTTTGGTTTGAAGTTAAAGCTGAAGTAAGCGGAATGTTTGTGTTAATATAAGTCTTAAATAGTTCTATCTTCCGACAACAATCACTTATATAGTGTTTGGTCCGAAACACGGGTCTGTCAGTCACTCTGCTCTGCTGTAAGCCGAGGAGAAAACTTTCCTTGTATCCTACAACCTTTATCCAATGAGGAGAGAGAACGGCATGAAGGGCTGTGTGTGCAGCCAAGGGATGCGCATGAATGTGGTGACGTAGGGACGAGGACCAATAGATCCATGACGAGGGCGGGGGCTGCTAACTCCATCGGCTGACAAGACGTTAGCCAAAACCACCGGATCGCTTACTTCTGCTTTAAGGACTTAGACCAATTTTTGCATTCCACCAGTAGTACACATACCACAGTTGGAGAATCACTGTGATAAAAATAAACTTGACTGTTTGGCTAATGGAACACTAATGTTAGATACAGAAAACAACTAACAATTTTTAAAATATGGTCATCATTAGAAACAAGAAATAAAAACAAAAAAAGCCAATTATGTCAGCTGACCCACAAGCTTCACAATTAAACATTTTTTATAAACACAATGGCAATAAAATACTAAACATTTGCATGAACAATGCATCATAAGAAACTTCTTAGAGAAGAGAAATCCTCTCATTCTCCCACCACTTGAAATACTGGTAAAGGTCTATGGCCTCTCGCCTGCCCTGAACTTGGGAGACCCAGATCCCAGTTGGATCCCTGAAATTAAAGAGGAAAACACATTAAAAACTACATTTATTACAATTAATTAGTAATGAACCACGTCTGTGATGAGGGTCTAAGATGGTGATGTCATGTCATGGTGCTTATTCCTGAAGTGTGTCAAATATTCAAAGATGACAGTGCTGCATTCAGTTGAAAGCTATGGTCTACGATCTGAAAGACAATGAGAAAAATTTGAAAAAAGCACCCCCCCACACACACCCCTCCCCTCCGAGTGTGTATGGCCCTCCCCTCGGAGCCTCAGAGCGACATGCCCCCCCCCAGAGCAGAGCAACAAGCCTGCTGCCAGCAGAAACCAAACACGGCTTTGAATGCGGAGTAAAATGTCGGATTCACAGTCACAACTTCCACAATAAAACCAAAGATTACCTGTTCAACATAAATTCAGCACCGCCGCTGACCGGGGTCTCCCCCAGACATAGCTCCTTGTCCTGGGTCTCCCGGCTCGAGCAGCCTCCCTGTAGCTCTGGAGCTGCGCCGAGGAAGGTTCCAGAGGTGGAGGGAGGCTGCTCGCCGCCGACCCAGGACAGGGAGCTGTGTCTGGGGGAGAGGACCGGGGCCTGTAGCTCCGCGGCGCCATAGTTTGCTGAGCAACCCCACTCAGGCTGCAGCTGCGGCTGGAAGCCGTGTGTCGGGGAGAGAAGTAGGAAGACTCGACGCGGCACTGGTACCGGTAATAACGGTGGCAACACATTCTGTGCTTCTGTACTGTGCTTCTCTGAATCCTAGCGGGGCTTTCAGCGGCAGACCGGCCGGGGGTAGGGGGCAGCAGGCGCTGAATTCATGGGTTCATGTGTCTGTGGCTGAGCGGTTACAACTACTTGTAGTTTCTAAACGGAAGGGGGTGGGGACGAGGCGGGTTGAGTCGGGACGATTGATGTATTCCCGCTGTTTGGCCTATGTGATTGCCATAAGGTCTTCTACCCTTCCTTTCTCAGCGCCCTTGAGTCCCTCTCGGCTGAATATATCCAACATCTCAAGCCTCTTTTCTTCTAACGAAGCTGATGTTTCCCCATCTGGATAGTCCTCTGGCTGCCAACGAACACACCCATAACTGTCGACTCTTACACATGTAGCTACTGCTGGCTGGTCATCATCACCATTCTCATCATCACTCTGGGTGCGTTTGGGCTTCCTCAGACGGGAGAGAGTGTTGCCTTGATTCAAATATTCTACTCTGGTCTTGAGCCGATTTAAAACACTGAAATACCCGCATCCAATTAGCTGCCCCTCTTCAGTTTTGTCTAAAAAGCTATTTGGATATTTTTGAGTGATAGCTTTTGCCACTACCACACACTCTGTGCGAGTAAGGTTCAAGGAATGCTCTCTCATTGCATCAACGGTGACTCTCATCAAGTGTCGGCAATCCTCCGGAGATGGCACCTCACCAGCACCTACTGCTCTTCTAAGAGTCGGCCTTACTTTGTTCCATGGCACCTCAAAGCTGTCCACCCATGCAGAGATGGGACTGGTGGGTGATATGCGGCATGTGCTGAAAGAGGCAATTGGCAGTGGCTCAGGTGATGACGGGCTCAGCTGGGGATTGGCAGGACCTGCATTTACACACATGAGAGAAACACACAAAAGGTTGTGACCAGTTTGATACCACACAATAATGTCCTCCAGATTTTCTATATAACCCCATATTAAGACATAGGTCTGCAAGCAGTTTGATTATTGATGAATCTGTCAATCATTGTCTGGAAAAGACTTAAATTCTCTGACATTAAAGTCACAAATTAATGAGCAAAATGAACAAAATTGCAGGAAAACAGTTTAATATGCTCTGCCATTATGAAGTCATAAATCTGTGATGAAAAACCTCCCATTTAATAAGCTGAAATCAGAGAATCTGGACTTGTTTTTCTTTACAAAATGATGATCAAATGATTGCTGATTAATTTAGTTATTGATTAATTGTTGCAGGTCAAAAATATGTTAATTAAAGCAACTGTAATCTCACCTCCTTTCAAGGAATGAAGACTTTTTCTGCACTGAATGGGTGTGAGCAGATGTTTGATGTCATCTTCTTGAATGAACTGCAGATCATCTGGTCCTTCAACACCTACTTTGGTCACCAACTCATTGACCAAAGTTTCAAGTTTCGCTTCATCTAGCTGTGGTAGCACGGCCTGTATTGCCTTCTCAATGGAGTCCATTACTCATTCTTCTGAAAGACAGAATGATACAGAGCAACAAGATTAAGACCAAATTGATTATATACAGAAAGAGGGTAATAATCTGCAAGCTTGTCTACAGTCAAACACTTGTACTGTGCCTCTGAGTTGCTTCGTAAGCAATACACACCAAGATCCACAACAGGCACAGACTGATACTGCTGGACAAAAAAATGCATGTTTGACTCATTTATCAGTATCAACAGTATTTTCCCAAATAGATACCCTGTGTCATTTTGGTCCACTACAACAGTCATGCCTCTTTTGTACAGAGTGCCTTTGAAAGTGACAGATGGTGTTTCACTAGTGTGTTCTGGGTGGAGATCCTTGAGACTGACAGCTCTCTGAATGCCAATCTGGTACAGTTGGTCATCAAATTTACTTGGTTTGCCCATTTGCAGAATTGGTGGAAATAAGCTACCAGCATGCAAATATGCTTGAAGCAACTGGTGTCGTTCTGCTAAGGTACTGCAGAGGTTTTTAAAGTTGTGAAGTTTCCGTGCACATTGCTTAAAATATGAGTGCTTGCTTTCGAAGTGTAATGTCCACAATCTAATGAGGGGACCAAACCGAAGAATGAGTTCTGGGTAATGGACAAGATAGTGGTGTTTGGCTTTTAGTGTCTTTTCTGGGAATGTGGCAGTTCTTAGCTGGATGTATTCCTCAATAAGAATCTTAAGATATGCTACTTGATTTGTATGGATCTTGGGTGCACATATCAAATCCACAATTTCTCTCAGCTTTAAACACAACTGCCACACCTCGTCATCAAGTGGATTTTTGATTCTGTCTCCAACCAGAATAGGAAAGAGACGTAAGAGGCCCCAGTTCTGAGCAGCATGCCCTCCCAGCTTTTCCCCATCAGATTTTACCTCACATGGCTTGTTATTTGCATCACTGCCTAGGTATGTGAACTGTGATATAGTCTGATTCAGTTGACCATAGGTAAAGTGCTTACCCACTTTCACTAAGTGTCTGATGTACATAGCAAGATCAACTGAAACAACCCCTTCAAAGAGGTCATGACCCAGACATGGAGGGAGTCCTGGCTGGCAAACATGATAATATTTCAACTGATTGAAAACTGAGTCAAACTTTATTCCATTGGTCATTTCCTGGTTTGAGGCTATCTGTGCCACACTGTTTTTGTAACTCTCTGTGGTTCTTTTAGGACCAGATTTGGTGGGATCTGTCTGAAAAGACTGTCTGTCTATGACACAGTACCGGCAAAAATGTGTGCTTGTACTTAAGTTTTCAGTAAACCCACCAGTACTGTGTGACCCCAGATTATCTCCAGTAATGGCAATCACAGAGCCTTTTACGATCTCCCCATCACCACAATCAATTCCATTTTCCTCCATTTGTTTTAAATCACTGACTAAAGTGGAGAACACTTTTCTTGTCAGAAAAAACGGAAATCCTCCTCTCTGCACAACATAACAAGTTGCACTGGATCAATGGAAGAACTATTGTGTGGTGCAATCTCTGCAAGTGTCATGTACATCGCCAATATTTTGTGTTTTTTTCTGCCTGAGCCCAGCGGGTTCGCAACTTCAAATGAGTCCTGATACAAGATGACAGACAATGAAGATGGTGATTCTTGTAAAAGTCTGTTTTCTTTAATGTTTCTACCATCTTTCACATCTTCCAGAACATCAGGAGTTATTTCTGTGTCAGCTTTTGCATACTGCTCTTTAAAAGAGCTCTGAGTGAGGAGTGATTTGATCGTATCCTTGATGGGCACATACTGATAAAACCTCTCTTTGCCTTTAGCATCAATACCCAGGTAAGTCTTAACAGGTTCAACATAGCTAAATCTGCTCTTGAAGAAGGTTTTACGGGTTTGATCTGTTCTAAACACTCCTTCGTTACACATTTTCAAAAGGTTGTCTTTTGAGAGATCATCAAGAATCCTTTTAATGTCACTTTCAGGCACATTTAACTTTGTTAACTCTTCATGCATTCTAGACAAAAGATGAGTCAAACCAGTGGTGTGCACCTCTTGTATTTCCTCTATTAAGGTCTGAATTGTACTGGCTGGTAACAGCATTTTAGCCTGCATCCGGAGATAAAACATGGCCAGATTGTTCATAAAGCCATCTGTCTCCACTTCATCATTTGTGACCCGATCCATCAAAATGAGTCACAGTGACCCAAATTTCAAAGTTGAGATTTTGGTATCAATGGAAAGATTAGAAAATAAGCTTTAAAATGATACCCTAGACAAAGTCATACATTTGATGGTTTTTGAGATGTGGCCATTTGAATTACGATCTTTCACTCTCTCATTCCGTTCTAAAATCTGAGAAAATTGCAGTTAAAGTTTTTGCCAGTGACTCTGGCGTCTGTTCCTGTACCACGTGATTACACGCACCCTATACGGCCCCTTCTTGTCATAGATGCACCATTCAATGACCATCGGAAAGCAGAGAATCTCACAATTCAGCTGCTTTTTACAGCTTGTTTCTATCATAAACGGTTCAGAAGTTGTCATGTTTTGTTGACATTTTGTAAAACATGTGCAAGCGTGTACGTTCGGTTTAGCATCGTTGCTACGTTCTGTTTAGCATCGATGCTACGCTCTGTTAGCGTCGATGCTACTCGGTTTAGCATCTGTTTCTGTATCCGGCCCTTCCTGTCATAGAGGCACCATTCAATGACCGTTGGAAAGCGGAGAATCCCGCGATTCAGATGCAGTTAACAGCTCGTCTCTATCATGAACGGTTCAGGAGATATTTCATGTTTTGCACCGAAGCAACACTCATTTTCAGAGGGTTTAAGTTGCAAGTCAACTTTAATCATCATTTACGTGACTTTTCTCAATTATCTGGACTGTGAAACTTTGGGAGATTGTTTTTGAATGTCATTGCTTTGAAATTAGGGTAAAAAAAAATGTTTTGATTTTCTATGGGTTTTCCACGTTATCAGCTGATTATCTAAAAATAGAAAGTTGTGACATCCGACTCATTTTGATAGAACGGGTCACATTTGTGTCATCATCAAAAATTGTCTCAAACGTGTGACCTGGTTCATGATCTGATGATGGATTCATGCAGGCACTTGTGATGTTAGTAGCACTGGTTTGGCTACTACATGGAGAACTAATGTTACAGATCTTTTTGTGTTTCCGGTTACAAGTGTGAGGCAAAGGATGAACAGACACAAAAATACTTAGAACAGTTAGTATAGGGGCATGACACTTTTTTGCCATCTTTAACTCATTGAGTGCCGCGCTCCTTTCCAAAGTTTTAGTCAAGTGTACCGGCAATTTAGACCATTTTTGACTTTTTATGTAGAGCCATAGTGTATTCTATATTATTTCCACCAACACATATTGTAGCTCAATTGAAAGGTTTAACTTTCTGCTTCAAATGACCACAAACCGTTTGTTTCTACGTGCCTCCGTTCCTGAGAAAAGTCAAGCTAAACATGGCTGGGTTTCACCAAAATCCCTCCTTTTTTTCTAGAAAAGGAGATAGAGCGTCTTTTATGAAAGGTGCTCTGTTTGTGTCTGTCGCTCTTCTGACACTCGCATTTCTGGATCAAAGGGCTCGTATAAGATAAATATATACAACAATTGTTGTTCTATTCACAAAACCACCATCGGGGGCGGGGGGGGCGGGGGGCGCCACTAAACAACAATAACACAGACGCACCGTGCCGTGTCACAGCCTGTCGCCGCAGAACGTGAGGGTCAGTCGGCCACAGCGGCTCCGGAACACCGGTCCCGCCGGTGGTCGCGGTCCTTCTGTGGTACGGGTCGGTGATGCCGGTCTGCTTTGGCCCAGAGACCATCACATTTTACCGCGGGGGGACTTTGGGGAGGACACGGTGTTGCTCGAGGTGAAGACCGGGCGGGACTGTCGGCTGAGAGCTTCCTGGTTCAGCTCCCAGCTGCTGCAGCCTCACGGGTGAGAGCGGAGCAGCTGCGCTGCATCTGCATGCAGAACTCCGTTTGCAGAAGCCGAGTTATGATAAAAAACTTCCAGATCATGAGCTGTCATGTGACTTTGATCGTCATCTATTTCAGTTCTCCTTGTCGTAGAGTCCCCAAATTTACATATAATGTGTATTAAAGTGTCTATTTTCATAATTTAAAAAAAAAGCAAAAAACGAAAAATCTCGTTTTTGGCACTCAACGCATGGGAACGAAAAACGAGAAATTACGTGGTTGGCACTCAATGAGTTAATATGCCTTTTCCATTAAGGTGGAAAAGTTTGCTGACAAAAAGGTACAACCTTCAACAGTGCAAGCCAAATCAACTCAATCCATCTGCCTTTCATGTCCTCGTTTAATTTTACCTGTCTTCTTGTGAAAGCGGTACATGTGGAGTCGAACGGCGCCATGTGTCACAAAAGAGGCAACGCATTCTGCTACCCCACATGGAAATCTAAAGTTTGCTAGATTTCTGTGAATCCTCAAATGCCGTACAAATGCAGGGATTGAAGCTGTGGTGAAATGACACTGCTTGCAAGAGTAATTCATGATGGCTAACAGGTTAATACCTAGCTGGATCCCATATCACAGCCTGACAAGGTGTGTAAAACTTTTTTTTTCTGCTAGTGATGGTAACGTTACTTACCGATTGTCTGGAAGTGTGGTTGGTGTGGTGGATTCCAGGATGGAAAGTCCTGCAGAGAAAAAAAAGGTGTTTTTCCAAGCAGTGAAACAATAAAAAAGCAGGAGCAAGAAGAGCTGCCCCAGCCAATGTTAAAGTTTGAAAAAAGACCGTCTGGTCAGTTAGTGCTATCACTAACTCCGGCAAAAAGTAAAATAAATCAACACAGACTAAGCAAACACACACAAACGCCACAAAAATGTACTCTAGCACAAAACCTAGCCTTGTGTAACGAACCGAAATGTAACTTACGTGCTACGGATAAATCACGGAGCTTTCCTGTCAATAACGGTGTCAGAACAGCAACTGCTGTGATCGCGGTTTGTCCGGTTTTTTGACTTGACTGTCACATTTGAAACACGACCGTTAAACTCTCTTGATCCTCATTGGATGAACTGACCTAGTGTGACGTACTTCCGCTTAACGAGGTTACGGGTCTGTTTTACTTACGCTGTCAACTTTATTTATTTACCGGTATTTATTTATTCATTCTTTCATTCATTTACCATAGCGCTTGCTGTATTTCAATTACAGATAACACTTAACACCTAACTCTCTCATTCTTCATTCTCCAGAGTTATTCTTGTAAACATTGTTAATAGTGTCTGGCAGTTTGCATTTTTGTACATAGTGTTCCAAGCGTTTTTGATCATTTAATCATTGATCGCATCTTGCCGTTAGCCACTCGGCTAACTTACCCCGGATTTCCACTAGACCGTCACCTGGTGCTGATCGCTGCCACTCTAATCAATATGAATATTTCCACCGGGCGCGCCGCGGTACGTTTCAGCGGGTCCATGGCACTGGTCCGACCTCCCATTAGTCCGACCTCCCATTAGTTCGACCTCCCATTGGTTCGAACTCCCATTGGTCCGACAATCGGAGTAATGAGAGTTCGAATTAATGGGAGGTCCTCATTAGTTCGAACTGGACTAGTTATTAGTCAAACTCTCCATTTTTACCGTTCACTATGCATTTATATCATTATTCATATAGGCTCCACCTGTCAATAAGACACACGTGGAAGAAGAGGTGCAGTTTATTGTGTTTCACCAACGAGGAGCTGTCATTACGCACGACTTTTACGCACTGCTGCACGCTCATTAGTGTCCGTAATTAAACCTTGACACTCATATCAAATCAAACTTACATTACAGACAGGTGGATTGGGTTCTCTGTCTCTCTCTCCCACTCCGAACAGACAGACGGACGCAATCAGAAAGGAAACAGAGGCTGCGCATTGATCCTTTTTTTTTTCCTTTCTGGGATCAAATGGATCATGTGCATAATTAACTGCAAAACAAGCACTTCATATTAATAACATATAACGCTCATTATGCTTCCAGCCTGTCTAGCCTCTACCTGGTGTTTTTACTAAACTTAACCAACTCCTTTCTTCATTGCCTGAACCTAACCAAAGTGAAATTTACTTTTTTTTTCTCTCTCTCTCAGTCTGCTGCCAGCAGCAGCGGCGGCTGCAGCAGGCTCGCGCCCGTGAAGTGAGCTCAAGCCGGCCAGGTTCAGCCGTGCTCGAGCGGAGGGGGGGAGAGAAAAAAAAGTGTATTTCTTTTACTCTGTACTCTGGGAGGGGGGGCTTTGATTATCAGTTTACACATCTTGATCAGCATTTATGATGGTTGTGCGCGATCTGACATGATCTGGCTCTCTGACTGAATATGGTGATATTCTGGGGGGAGCATACGTCAGTCCGACTGCCCAAAGGTCCGACGGCTCATTTCTCCGACTACCCATTCTACAGTGTTAAGGTTAGGTTTAGGGTAAGGTTAAGGGTTAGGGCTACTTAAGTCGGAGAAGTGGGAGGTCGGACTAATGGACGCAAAAATAAAGAAATGTATGGTCGGAGAAATGGGTAGTCGGACAGACGTCATGCGCCCATATTCTGGGCCGCGCGTGTATGTGTGTGATGTGCGTAGAGAGAGAGAGAGAGAAAGCTACATGCTCCTATCAATGGAAGAGCTTGTCACAAAGTAGCGATGACAGTTCGAACTAACGGGACCACCCATTGGTTCGACCTCCTATTGGTCCGACTTGTGGTTGATTTTGTCGGAGTAACGGGAGGTCGAACCAATGGGAGGTCGGACCAGTGGGTATTTTGTCGGAGTAACGGGAGGTCGAACCAATGGGAGGTCGGACCAGTGGGTATTTTGTCGGAGTAACAGGAGGTCGAACCAATGGGAGGTCGGACCAATGGGCAGTTCCCGTTTCAGCAGTGTCCCAGCAGCGGCTCTCCGTGCCGCAGCGCTATCAATCGGTAGCAGTTCTATTTTTGACGGAGCCGTTGCTAAATCGCGTCAAGCTCAACAGAGCAGATCACACCAGACAGGAAGTCAGACACAGTTATCAAAGTAAAACACTTCCGTCCCCTTTCAAAATAAAACCTAATACAGAGTTCATATTATCACAACTTCACATCAACATTACGTCAGGGTCTCGGGCATTCGGCACCCTGGACGACGAGAGATTAATTGTGGAGGTTGAAAATCTAACTGGTTAAATGAAAAAAAAAAATCACTGTCAGTTATGAAGAGGGTGGTTCCACTGAGTTTTGTTCAGTCCTCCATGCTCCTCATGTCCAACATCTCCTCCATGTGTTGTCACTCATTTCCAGCTGATGCTCAGCTGAGAGCCATTTCTTACAGTGTACTCCTTATATTTTATTTGACAGTGACAATAGACAGCTACCAACTATCCTAGAATTAGCTACAATACTACAATTCATCAGCATCGTCTGTGTCCCCAGGGTTTCGTGGGAGATGTCCCTTTGTGCAGTATATGCGTTCCAAGACGGACAAGTAACATTTTTTCTAATTACTCAACCTTTATAAATTTACATTCATTCATTCATTCTTTCATTCATTCATTTTCTCACTCACACATTTAGATATGGATTAAAAGTGTGGGTCCTCTCAGAGTGCCTCACCTCCTATTGCTGGAATCTCCAGTTTTATCTGGGGAAACCCTCCCCAGCAGCCAAACGTGAGGTAATGATACTACAGTATACTGTATATCAAAATTACAGAAATGTAAAAATCATCCTTTATTTCCTTCTTTTTATTCATTTTGGAGGGCCTAGGAAAGCGTATAGTGTTGGACTTGACTGCAGGCCTCAAGGGAAGTGTGACCACAGACAATTTCTTCACTTCGTTTGACCTTGGGCAACAGCTGCTGAGGAGGGGGATGGCCCTCACTGGGACCATCCGGAAAGGCAAGCCAGATCTCCCACCAGAGCTCCTGGAAACGAGGCAAAGGGAGGTTCTCTCTCTGCTCTTATCTCCCGAAACCAAGGAAGCTGGTGGTGCTCCTCAGCACCAGGCACCGGCAGCCAGTGGTGAGTGAGGAAAAACACCAAAAGCCTCAGGTCATCCTGGATTACAACCGGTGCAAGGGAGCCGTGGATAACCTTGACAAGGTATTCCTTACTCATTTTATTGTGCCTTTTCAGGTAGATTACTTTTCATTTGAATTTATAATTTAATTTTTTTAATCATGCAGGTTATCGGCACCTATATGTGCCGGAGGAAGACCAGGAGGTGGCCAGTGTCAGTGTTTTCCAGAATGCTGGACATCTCCTGCTGGAACGGCTTTCTGGTTTGGACAGCCATGTACCCAGGATGGCAAATAAGGAAGACCCACTGCAGGAGGCTCTTTATAGACATCCTGGGGAAAGAGCTTGTTCAGCCACATGTTTTGCGACGCACCCGTTTTCCCCAGGCAGACAGTCCACGCCAGAGGGTGTTAGAGATAAAGGCCACCGCCCAGCAGCAGCAAAGAGAACCTCCAGCTTCAGCCCACCAGCCTCCTGCCACCCCCCGCCACACCCGAGCTGCTGCCCAGATGCCAGCTCCTGCCTCCCCATGCCAGACATGAGCCGCTGCTCGACAGGCACTCGCTCCTACCACAGAAGCACAACCTGCTGCCGAAAAGCCACCTCCTGCCACTCCAGCACCCAGGGGCATGTGTGCAACCTGCCCCACCAAAAAAAAGGCAAAGCCACAAACCTCTTGCACTGAATGCAAGAGGTTTGTATGCAAAAAATGCACCAAGGCAATCATTTGTTCTGGGTGCATGCCTTGAGCCTCCCCAGCCCTTCTCTCCCCTCTACATGAATTTATCTTTCTTTTTTATTTTATTGTGTCCAAAATAAAGCATTGAAGAATTCATTGATTGATTCATTCATTCATTCACTCATTCATTTATTTTACTTTTATTTCTAAGGTACACCTCTTTCGTTCACTGACAATAGAGAAATCATGTGTTTTTGCAGCAACAACAGGCCAGGAAGGGGTTAAAACATTTAGATACCCATGTCAAAAGTGATTTTTATGTTTAGTCAAGACCCAGTCTTATATGTATCACAAATATTTTGGGAGTAACTTATTTCATGGATGTATAAAAAATTGAGGGAGCATCTGAGGGTTAAAAAGGATAACCTGCGCAAGCGTCACGGTGGCAAGCTTGTTTCAGTTCTTTTTGTTCGGACAGCTCTTCAGAATTTCTCTGTGGTCTTTACGTCCTCGGTGAAGGGGAGGAGTTGGGGAGTGTTCTATTTTCCTTCTCTGAGAGTTTGTAGAGCGCATGAGGAGACACAGACATCCCATTTTTTTTTCGAACAGACCCTGGTCCTGTTGAGGTTTTTTAAAAACTCTTCATTGTGAGACTCCGCCATCTGTGCTTCGCATTCAAGGATTGTCAGGATAAAAAACAGGAAAACTGACATTCGTGTTCGTTTATTCCAAGAGAGGACAAACAACGACGTTCCGGGCAACTATTTATTAAATTGGATCATCAAAGGAATCAGATACAAGAAACTCTCCTGTTCAGGAAATCGCAGTCTGCAAGCAGTTAGCTGCAACCACCATCCCAAGAGAGCGAGAATTCTCTGTCTTCTGCTCAAGACAAAAACGTTACATTAATTTTAATAAATTCGCACTATGTGTGTGTAATTAACTCTTATTGGTCAAAAACAGGTGGGGAGTGGCTGTGGTTTAAACTTAGCCCTCCCTTCGTTGGTGCCCTCTGGCTGGCACATGTTGGTCCCATCTTCCCAGCACACGAACCTCTGGGCCTGAAAAAAAACAAAGCCCTCCCTACACTGACATAACTCTCCATCCCAGGTGTCTGAGGGGTCAGGGCAGATAATACAGACTCTTCCTCACAATGCTTCATTCAGCGGGCCACAGGCCTCTCATCCTCTCCTCCCTTCGGCCTTGGAGATGTTTTGCTTTCACTGTGGCTCTGTGTGCCCTCAGTTTACCTCTGAATGATCAAACAGGTTACTGGTATTCATTGCATTATGAATCAGGCTCAACATAAGTCTATATGGTTTGCTTACAAGTTTCAGTTATCTTTAAACTCAATGGGTTAGTCAAAAACATAAGGCACAACAGGTTAGTTAAAACACAAGGCTAAACTCTACTACTACTTAAAGTGAATGCATAAACAGGTACATAAAGGCAAATGTTTCACACCACACACAGGATTAACTTGTTTAATTGGGTAAAATGTGTAAGTGCCCAATCTAATAAAACAATCATCAGTGAGATATATTCAGTGTTGATCAGTACTGTCAAAGTGGAGAATATATGTTCAGTGTTAGTTCTGATGAGATATGGTTCAGCCTTATCTCATCAGTCAGTGAGACAATGGTGCTCTGTTTTGTTTGTTAGTCAGTAAGGCACAATATCAAACTCAGTATAAGGCAAACATTCAGTGTTAAGACAGTTTTCACCCTAACAACTCCCTCCTTTCACACCAACTAGGTGTGAACTACTTAATCCAGGTATTCTTCAATGTCTGGCACCTCCTGGGCATAATCGGTGATGACAGACAGAGAGAACACTTCATCCTGGTCCTCTGTTAGTCTAGCGAGCAAAGGCATTTGGTAATGGGGAGGAGGCGTCTCTTTGGACAGGGCAGTGATCTCTCCAGAGGGTCTGTATGGCGAAAGATGAGTCATGTTTTGTTCCAGTCTGTTCCTCCCAGACTTTTTCAGCTCTCCTCAGGTATTCATAGAGGTCTTCATCTGGTTTTATCTGCAGTGCTTTCAGAGACTGCAAGTCTTGTGGTGTTGGGTATCTGTCCCTCATGACTCTCCAGAGTCTGTTGCGGAGAGCGCCGAAGCGAGTGTTATTGGCCACGGCAGACGTGGCTCCGGCGTCGCAAAGGAGGCGAGCAGCCTCTGAGTTTCCTTCAATCCTGGCCAGAAGAGCTCTGATGTCTCCGATGCACAGGACTTCTCCTGCAGTGAGGCTTTCCAGCGTCTCAATCCATATTTTGGCTCCTTTTCTGAGGGGCGGCAGTTTTTCAACCAAACCCTCCATGTCTCTGTGCTGGAAGGGGACGTAGACAGGTCTTCCATTTCCAGCCAATCTGAGGGGGTAGTTAGCTGGTACTGCTCCCAGTGATGTTGATTGAGAGGGTCTTGGCCTGAAGTCGTATCTGGGCTGATTTTGGGGCGTGTCATGGTGGACAACTTGGCCAGAGAAATATCCTTGCAGGGTCCCTTGAATATTTTCTCCTGTCACTGGTGGCTCCTCGTACATTTCCATTCCAGCTGTGAATGAGCGAGGTGGCTCCATGAATTCTTCTGCTGGGACTGCTACCAGACCGTCATCCAGTCCAAACTCACTTCCTGAATATGAGCTCAGGGACAGTTGATCCATAATTGTTATCGGGGCTCCCATCATATCTGTCAGAACTGGAATATCTTGTGCTGTGGTGAATGGTGGTGGCAAAGCAGGTGATGGGGGCATTGTTGGAGGGGCTGAGGGTCTTGGAGAGAGGTGGGAGGCATGTCTTTTCTGAGTTTGGGCCACCAGTGTGGGGGCAGTGGGCGTCACTGTGGCTGAGTTGTTTGGCACAGGAAGAGCATGTGGTGTAGGGGATGCTGAGTTTTGGGGTACGATTGGTCTGAAGGTCCCCTTTTCTGTCTGGAGATTCAAACGAGCGGCTTGTTGGTTGGAGGAATCTCCCAGGCTGGCTGTCAGAGTGTTCAGCTTCAGGTCTTGTTGTGTCAGACGGTGATTTTGAGCTGCAACTTCTCCCACAAGCACATTCACCAGGTCATGTGTGTCATTGAGGAGGAGCCCTCTCGCATCCTGTCCACGGTCCTCCACCTCCAGCACGCCTTTCCCGACAGACAGTGTTCCTCCTTTCACTCTCACAACATGAGTTAAAGCGTGAGTGTGTTGTGAGGCTCTGAAGGGGTTGCTGGGTGAGAGCTGGGTATCAGGGTCTGTTATTTGGCAGGGTCTGGAACTTTGATCTGGTGAGGGGGCAAAGGGTGGGGGAGTGGTTGAGACATGTGCTGCATCTGGTAGGGTAGGATACATTCCTGTGTGGGGGGCAGGGGTCACCTTCATGTTGTTCTTCTTGTCTGTGACTTTGTCTTTGTCCTTGTCTTTGTCTTCTGTGGATTTTTTGCCACAGGTCTCTGCTTCTTTTGCTTCTCTCATGTAGTTGCAGATCATTGTGGTCATCATTGATTTGTTCTTCATTTTGTCCACAGCCCTTTTTCCCCACAGATGTTTGCCTCCCTTTTCCCATTTGGTCTTGGCCTGTGTGTAGGCTGTTGTTGCTCCGACTGATATGCACATGATGGTGGCTGAGTTGGGAAGTCCGGCGTCTGGGTCAGCAGTCAGGAGTCCTTGTTCTGTCCATGTTGTCCATTCTTTCTCCACGTTGTTCCTAGTGTCCGTCCCACTTAGTCCTGCTGCTACTGCGGTGGCATCCAGTCTTTTGATGATCCATTTCTTCAGTTGCCCCATGTTGCAGGGGTAAGGCTCTTTTTTCTTCATGTTGTTCATGATGCTTTATTTGTGGTTCCTCTTCAATGATTTCCACGGAGTCAAATGTCACGGTTTTCGTCAGTAATCCAGAGTAATCTCCTCACAGCAAAGACACCCTTGGTTGTTGTTGTTGTTGTTGTTGTTGTTGTTGTTGTTGTTGTTGTTGGATTTTGAAAAATAAATTCGAAGTAGTAAATTAATTAATCAGTTTAGTAAGGTGAAGTCTTAATTAATAATTGGTCTGAAATTGCAATTTATAAATCATATTAAATCAATATAGGGATGCAACTCTGTGGTGAGGTAGTCAACGAATTAACTTGGATTATTATTCACGTGTCAGGTGTCAGTGCAATGATCAATTATTATCTTAAATCACTATTAATACAAAATCGATGTGAGGTGGTGTAGTAATCAGAAATTATTATTTTTATTATTATTAACATTTATCAATATGAATACGTAAAACAGCGTAAATTGAATCAATTGAGTTTCATAATTAGGCTTGTTTGTAATCATGATCAATGTAAAGGTTGTTAATTGATAAATCAAAATGTCCTTTTTTTTTTTTTTTTTTTTTTAATGGGATAAAAATGTTGTTGGCTGAATTATATTCTCAAATTATCATTAAACAATAGCTCTGGGTGTTACATTAGAGTCACATCATTGTTCTGATTTCAGAACAATAATGGTTTCAATTATTGCATGCAATAATTTTGTTTGTCATTAGCATTTAACTTGCAGTACTGCAGTTTTCCCAAATCATCAAAAAGTATAAATGTATTTCCCAGAGATAGTGCACATCAGTTTCTCAAATGCTGTCGGTATTATTTGAGTGGCCACTGTTAAACTAAAAATACTGACAGGGATCAGATGACAGCCTATGAGAGCAACACATTAATATATCATAAAGCGCTTAGGCCTGAATCTCAAATAGTGAGGTTTAAAGGGAAAATTGAAATAATAGCTAAAACAGGACAAAATACCGGTACAAACATTCAAACAAACATTAAACAAACATGCTGTGAGTAATAAATCCAAACCACAAAAGTAAAGCAATCATTAGGGCCCGCAGCCATGCAGGGAACAGGGCAGAGGAACAGACAGGCCACATGACACACAGCACTTCACACACAACACTGGAGCACAAAAGGGGGTAATACAAGCCAAGCCACTGACAGAGCAATAACAGTTTAGGACTTAGGGAATATTAGCTGCAGTTTTAAACCAGTTGTTCAGAGTTGGACTTCAATTTTGCAACATAATTATATTTATTTTATTTGTTTACTCAGATTACTACCATTTTATATTACTTAATTTGCTTCAAACATGTTATTTATAGTTGTTGTTTGTTTTGTCACATTATTGTTTTTTATTCATTAGTGCATTGTTGTTTACCAATTAACATTACTGTTAAAAAAAAAACTTTTTTTTTTTTTTTTTTTTTCCAGCAATGACTATACTCCATTTATTTTTCAGCAGCAGCCATTTTCAAACCAGCAGCCGCCATTTTATAACCTGTAGCCGCCATTTTATCAACGACACGCCCAACAATGATTCTGCCATGGCAGCTGTCGCATCAGCGCACTACGGGGACCAAAGTTCTCCAAGACTCAGAATTTCGCCGTGAACATGACCTGTGACCCATAGTTGAAGATTTACCACAGGTACGTTTACCAAGGCTCACAAATTAACATTATTTACTTTTACCAGTAAGTCAAACTACGCAACACAACATTTGAACAGCAAACACACCAGTAACAGTCAGAGGCTGGTCAACAGTCACACCACAGCACTTGATGCATCCATCCTCTCACAGTCACATCCTCTGGCACCCGCTTCCACAGCCTCTGGCCTTTTAACACACAGACTGGCTTATACCCACGCTCTGTTTTACACTCGTCCATACAGCGCAACAGACACTCAGAAACATTCTTTTCCATACACATAGACCTGATTACATGCACGCAAACAGTCTCCACTCAGGCTCACTCAGGTCTTCGTCACGCACACACTCAAGCACATCTCATTCACAGAGACAGCCAACGCCATGCGCACTTATTCAGGCACACTTCACTCAGGAGCCAGACACACCCATGTTCACAGAGCCGCTTCACAGTCTCCACTCAAGCACACACACACACACATTCAACACAGAGTTCACCACCCCGTCTCCATATGCACACACATTTGCTTACACATTGCAATAATAGCAGCAATCTCCATATCGCAAGCGCTTGATTCACATCTCTTTTATAAGGACCTTTCCCAGGAATTTTCTTAACCACGTCTTTTGTTGCATTTTGTTACCGCAACAGGACTCTTAATCTGACGGACTCTAACCGCGTCACATACATTAAGTTACATTAACAGGACTCTAACCTGACTGTCTAACCTGACGGACTCTAACCGCGTCACATACATTAACTACATTAACAGGACTCTAACCTGACAAACCGCATCATACCCTATTTTATTTTACTACTAAGACTAGTGGACTTGAACCATAGGAATAAGGATAAGGACTTGAACCCTATTTTATTTTACTACTAAGACTAGTGGACTTGAACCATAGGAATAAGGATAAGGACTTGAACCCTATTTTATTTTACTACTAAGACTAGTGGACTTGAACCATAGGAATAAGGACTTGAACCCTATTTTATTTTACTACTAAGACTAGTGGACTTGAACCATAGGAATAAGGACTTGAACCCTATTTTATTTTTATTACTAAGACTAGTGGACTTGAACCATAGGAATAAGGACTTGAACCCTATTTTATTTTACTACTAAGACTAGTGGACTTGAACCATAGGAATAAGGACTCGGACCCTATTTTATTTTTATTACTAAGACTAGTGGACTTGAACCATAGGAATAAGGACTCGAACCCTATTTTATTTTACTACTAAGACTAGTGGACTTGAACCATAGGAATAAGGACTTGAACCCTATTTTATTTTACTACTAAGACTAGTGGACTTGAACCATAGGAATAAGGACTTGAACCCTATTTTATTTTACTACTAAGACTAGTGGACTTGAACCATAGGAATAAGGATAAGGACTTGAACCCTATTTTATTTTACTACTAAGACTAGTGGACTTGAACCATAGGAATAAGGACTTGAACCCTATTTTATTTTTATTACTAAGACTAGTGGACTTGAACCATAGGAATAAGGACTTGAACCCTATTTTATTTTACTACTAAGACTAGTGGACTTGAACCATAGGAATAAGGACTCGAACCCTATTTTATTTTTATTACTAAGACTAGTGGACTTGAACCATAGGAATAAGGACTTGAACCCTATTTTATTTTACTACTAAGACTAGTGGACTTGAACCATAGGAATAAGGACTTGAACCCTATTTTATTTTACTACTAAGACTAGTGGACTTGAACCATAGGAATAAGGACTCGAACCCTATTTTATTTTACTACTAAGACTAGTGGACTTGAACCATAGGAATAAGGACTTGAACCCTATTTTATTTTTACTACTAAGACTAGTGGACTTGAACCGCAAGAATAAGGACTTGAACCCTATTTTATTTTTACATGTGCATTTACCCATACTTATATTTAAAACCATCTTACATTTTGATGATCCAATTTTTTATTTTATCAATATACTTTACCTTTAAGACAAAGCTTAACATTACTGTTTTGACGTCACCCCACCTTACCTCCTCCACACTCACATCAATTTGGAATATTCAATGAGCAGAATTTGGTCATACAATACAGGTTTCTGCCTTACCTTGTTTCAGGGCCCTTTGTGAGTGACGAGGGGTTCGGCAAAGAGACTCCGGTCCCAGCCGAATCCAGGTCTCAGGTCCCGGTCTTCAATCTCTAGTTCCTTCTCTCAGAATCACGTCGGGGTCACCAAAAATGTCAGGATAAAAAACAGGAAAACTGACATTCGTGTTCGTTTATTCCAAGAGAGGACAAACAACGACGTTCCGGGCAACTATTTATTAAATTGGATCATCAAAGGAATCAGATACAAGAAACTCTCCTGTTCAGGAAATCGCAGTCTGCAAGCAGTTAGCTGCAACCACCATCCCAAGAGAGCGAGAATTCTCTGTCTTCTGCTCAAGACAAAAACGTTACATTAATTTTAATAAATTCGCACTATGTGTGTGTAATTAACTCTTATTGGTCAAAAACAGGTGGGGAGTGGCTGTGGTTTAAACTTAGCCCTCCCTTCGTTGGTGCCCTCTGGCTGGCACATGTTGGTCCCATCTTCCCAGCACACGAACCTCTGGGCCTGAAAAAAAACAAAGCCCTCCCTACACTGACATAACTCTCCATCCCAGGTGTCTGAGGGGTCAGGGCAGATAATACAGACTCTTCCTCACAATGCTTCATTCAGCGGGCCACAGGCCTCTCATCCTCTCCTCCCTTCGGCCTTGGAGATGTTTTGCTTTCACTGTGGCTCTGTGTGCCCTCAGTTTACCTCTGAATGATCAAACAGGTTACTGGTATTCATTGCATTATGAATCAGGCTCAACATAAGTCTATATGGTTTGCTTACAAGTTTCAGTTATCTTTAAACTCAATGGGTTAGTCAAAAACATAAGGCACAACAGGTTAGTTAAAACACAAGGCTAAACTCTACTACTACTTAAAGTGAATGCATAAACAGGTACATAAAGGCAAATGTTTCACACCACACACAGGATTAACTTGTTTAATTGGGTAAAATGTGTAAGTGCCCAATCTAATAAAACAATCATCAGTGAGATATATTCAGTGTTGATCAGTACTGTCAAAGTGGAGAATATATGTTCAGTGTTAGTTCTGATGAGATATGGTTCAGCCTTATCTCATCAGTCAGTGAGACAATGGTGCTCTGTTTTGTTTGTTAGTCAGTAAGGCACAATATCAAACTCAGTATAAGGCAAACATTCAGTGTTAAGACAGTTTTCACCCTAACAGGATCCAAGGTGTCCGCTATCTTCTTGAGACTGTAACCTAGCTTTAGAGCTAATGATGGAGTTTTGTACAAGTTTTTATCTTCATCAAATCCAGCCACTGTTTTAACTGCAATCAATCACAAGATCGAAGTTGGAGAGCACATAAAAGTTGTTGAGACATCTCAGTCTACCTCCTTTCTGGGACTGCTTAATCAGGCGACCTACTTCGCACATTTTTTATTTTATGTATTCGTGTTTGGTTTTGTCATGTCCGTGTTTGGCATATAACTGTTCAGCAAGTTTCAAAATACTTCTCTCCTTTCTGATTATGGTTGTGACCTCATCTAGCTGCATTGCACTAACAAGCTCTCAAACTTTTCTACTAAATTGGCTTCCAGCACTCAATTATGAACATTTGAGTCTAGATTAACTTTTTTTCCTTTTCTGCAGGTTCCTGGCAAGTGGGGAGGCATTCATCAGCCTGGCCTACAGCTACTGGCTTGGAGCCAAAACTGTGGCAGACTCTGTCTACATGATGTGTGGGGCTATAAACAAGCTCATGTTTCAGACCCACATCCCCAAGCCAACAGAGGGGGCATGGAGAAACATCACAAGCCGATTTTGGGATAAATAGAACTTTCCTCACTGCTTCAGGGCTCTGGACAGCAAACATGTCACCATTCAAGCTCCGAGGGGCTCAGGCAGCTTGTACTTGAAAAACATTTTCAAGTACAAGCTTGAAAATGCTTGTACTGTACTACTGGCCCTTGTTGATGCTGACTACCGTTGCACCGCAATTAAGGTGATGAGGCCATACCCAGGTCAGCACCTCTCCAAAGAAAAATGCCTGTTCAATTATCTCTTGTCAAGGGCAAGGATGGTTGTTGAGTGCACGTTTGGCATTCTGGCTGCACGGTGGAGGGTTCTGTACACCAGTATCAACCTCTTACCTTAATATGTTTCATACACTTTTTGATTTCTTTCATTTTTTCTAATTGTTTATGCATCTTTGTGGATCAGCTCATCAACATGTGTCAATGCAGTAGAAAGAGTCAAAATTGGCCAGGAACTACAAAGGCAGTTACCAAGGGGAATGTATTTAGATCAAATTCAAGCAATGATGAGGATGTTCTGGAGTCCGGCTGTCGAGACCAAGTCCATAATCCACAGGTTCTCAAAAACATCTCAAGGGAGTTCAGACAGAGATGTCGGCTCCACAAAAACGATATTCAAAGCCTGCAGTTTATGCTAGTATTAGTAGTATAGTATTACAAGTAGTATTACAAAGTATTACAAAAGGTTTTCCTGGAACCCAAAGGGGTGATGTTGTGGTCGTCCAAAAGCATTTCCATTTACTACGAAAGATGCTACGGGAAGCATCAAGAGCAAAGAGAAAGGCTCTCCCCCTTATTATGTCTATGTATTAGTTGTAAGAAATCCACAAAAAGGCAAGTCCCCGTTTCCAGTGGCAACATACTTACTCATATGTGATGGATCTCTGGTGCTCATGTAGGCCATCTCACTATCATTTGGAAGGAGAATCTTGAACAGTGCTATCAACCACTATTATAATATATCATGTGGGCAAGCAACTACATCGCTGCCTGAGCCATATAATGAAAAATGCGAAGGACATGTGCAGAGAGTAGTAAGCATACAATTCTGTAAAACCTTTTTCATTTGTTTCCCTCCACACATCAAGTAAAAATGCACTGTGGGTTTGTAGTGACAGTTGTAGTGTCAATAGAATGTCACAGATATAATGACTGAGACTTCATAACATGCATAGAAAAAACACAGCAAAAATTCAGACATTAATCTCTTCCATTGCTGTGCTAAGAACACAGTTGTAGACTAATGTTTTATCTTTCAGTTACTCTAAAAGTAATTTCAATCCTCTTCCCAATATCCACATTTAAGATATCTCTAAAGTTGAGGGAAGATTCCCTTGCCGCGACCTATTTATTGCATATTTCTTTTCTTTTTTTTTATTGCTATCACTGCTGTATTTGTGATAGTGCTGTTTTAAATATATTTAGTTTATATTTCATAATAAATATTTTAACCATAGTGTTTGTTTACATTCCGCAGCGCATCAAAGAACTACCACTTGGCCATGCACATTTTTGGACTGTTCACAACAGCCAGCACTTTGGAGCAACTTGATGACGTGTAGATGAATTAACCTTTTAACCATAGGACGTTGAATGAAATGTTTTTTTTTTTTTACCTGAGTATCCTAAAACATGAAATATAGTGACTTTGAATTGTTTTGTGTTCCTTCAACACTTCACAGAAACCCTAAACAACAATATTTCAATGATATCTCAACTACAGTATAGGCAGTAAATATGCTCACCTTTAACTCTGGCAGAGGAAATATCACAAGACTCTTTTTTAGAAAAATGAAGTTTTAAATGCATTCAAACAAAACACCAATGCACTTTAACTGAAAATATGTTTAAAGTAAATTCTTTGTTGTCTTCTTTTTTTATCACAACACTTGGGCTAGATCATGAAAGGATCTTATTTTCAATCCACACCAACTACTGTTTTGTTACAGTAATAACCTTTTTTGTTACAATGGGAATTAAATATATTGCCATGGCTTATCATTTTAATTTAATACTTAATTTCTAACTAGGCCTACCTTCAATTCTGTGAGAAGTTTCCTCTCATCACAGAAAGCTGAGCAGGGCTTTATAAAGAAATTCCTGCTCATTTTCTAATCCATTCATAGTCAAACCAGTGGTGGGGGATGCTTGGAGGTGGTAATGTCCTGGAGCAGGTGTGAATGTTCAGGAGTGTAGGGTGTGGTGGTAAGTTGGGGGCTGCATGCATACCTTTTAGGATGATAATCACAGAGTATAATAGGTTAGCCAGACAGTATTGTGTGACTGGTGAAATGTGTGAATGTGTAAACACTTTATATTTTACTCAATTTCCCTACCACCCCAACTTTTCCTGCAGGTTATCTACAAGCTAATAAGCATGTGTATGATTTATACTAAACATTTGCTTCACATTTATTTTTTCCATTTCAGAAGGACAGATCCTTGATACAGTGTACTGGATGTGAGTGTTATCATCCAAAATGGATAATGTGATGTGAACATGATGTTAGATGACACTGATGCAAGTGATACAGAGTCAGGTGACAATACCTGTGGACAAGTGGACTAAGTAAACCAACCAGGCACTTATTGCCCAGTCAATGTGGACTTTTGGCGCATTTCCACTAGCACGGCTCGGCTCGACTCGGCTCGGCTCGGCTCGGCGCGCTATTTGCGTGTTTCCACTAGCACGTAGTACCTGCAACCAGGTACACTTTTGGTATCACCTCAGCCCTGGTTCCAAGCGAGCCGAAGCGTTACTAAAACGTGACGTCAGCCGACTGCCTTCCACTGATTGGCCGATGAGTGTCGTCACTGGAAGCGACGACCGACAACAGAAATGTTCCTGCTGAAGCCTGTTATTACCAGAGAATTTCTAATATTGAGACTGGCTCTGTTATTACGTGACTTTATTAAGTTTTAATATTTTTCATGCGAGAAAGTAACTGTTTAGACCCCATGTGCGGTTAGTTGATCCAAACGACGGCTGTTTAGCTGTTTAGAAGTTTGCCCCGATGTTTTTGGGAGAAGTGAAGCTCCAGGTCCGAGCAGCGACACGGCTCCTGACGTGCTCCGCCGGCCAGCCTACCACCGTCACCCCGGGGAGAAAACGACCGCTAATTAACTTACCCGATGGCTTTTAGAGGTTTACCACTGGCTGGTTAAACTCTTTGTAGGGGATTGGTCTCATTGATGAAATCTAACAATTGTGGCTGTAGCAGAAGTTTGTTTGTGGTTAGACACAAGAGCAGCACTGCCTTGGGGTCTGTACGCACAGAAAACACCACATTTACATCAATAAATAAATGTTTTACAATGAACCAGGCCGATCTCTGAGCTGGCAAGATTCTCCGGTAAGGCATATTGAACGGTTAAATGCCGTTAACGGGACGAGAGCAGTCAAAACGGCGGTTTAAAGCTAGCTACAGCGAGGGTAGGTTCACTTCCTGTTTACAAAGTAAAAGCACCAATTCTATCGTAATGGCTTTCCTTGTGATAAAAGGCAACAGGTATTTTATTTTGTGAAAATAACCGGAAGTGCGTTGCTCACTACGGCTAGCTTTAGTGATGCCGACTTCGTCGAAACAAAATTGTAAACAGCTGGTATTTTGTCAGATTTTCAACACGTTGGGGATCTAAACGACTACTTTCTCGCCTGAAAATGTTTCAAATGTTGCTAAAGTTATATATTTACAGAGTTTAGAGCGTTGCTCGGCGCCGTGTAAATGACGTCACGGCGGCACTAGTGATACTCAGTTGTAATGGAAACACAACCAAACCGAGCCGAGCCGTGCTAGTGGAAATGCGCCAATTGAGTCCCGACCGAAAAAACACCCCATGCTCCATGACTGGTATCGCTAGTAATATGCATATTGGTCCCAATAATATTCTGTATGTACTTGACTCATCAACGTACGACGATGTACTTTCCCTCCATACACCAGTGGAATACTTCTGGAAGTTTGTGTCTGAATATATTATTTAAGCTCTGACAACAAACACAAAACAGTTCAGTGTTTAAATGAATGGAGGATCTGTCAACAGTCAAAAGTGTGGTGTTCATCATTGCTTTCTGGGATTATTACTGCAAACAAACATCAAAGTTCATGCTTTTGTAATAAATTACTATTTATAAAATATGACTGAGTTAACTTGGAGGAAGAAATATATAAAACCAGGGGCCTTATTTGGAGGGCAACCGATGGATACTTGTTTGGGACACCTTGAACTTTCAAAACACACTGGTTGCCCACTCTTCCTCAACATTTCTACAGGGTCACATGATTCTGAAGTTACAGCCTAGTCTGTTCTTCTACCCATCAACTCCGACACCTTAGCAACGGTATAGGTACTTACTTAGTAAGTATTACTATACTTACTTAGCAATGTGAGAGATTGTGAGAATACAAAGGTAAACAGATGGTGCTTTCCACTAACAGCTCGGCTCGGTTGAGGTGCTTCTCCAGCTCTGAGTCCTTCAAAGTTGCTTCTCAGTGGGGGCGGGGTCGTCATATCACATCGTCTCTCTCTTGTTTCTCTCCTCTCGTCTGCTCCAGACTCACTCGTCTTCCAGTGACGACGTTCTGGCCAATCGGGAAGGCAGGGCAAGTAGCAGGTACCAGGTAGGAGGGGCTGGAGGATAAGAGTATAAAACCAAGTAGAGCCGTACTGTACTGTACTGAGCTAGTGGAAAAGCACCATGAGGAGGTCCCGTCTGACCAGGACCAGGATGAAGGAGGAGAACCTGGACCGGGAAATTAGTGACCTGGATCAGAACACGACCAGAATTAAGGAGGAGAACCAGGACCAGGACTACAACATGATAAAAAAGGCGAACCAGGATCTGGATTTGTTTGGGCAGACTAGGACTACGGGGGAAGAGCAGGACACGGTCCACCAGGACAAGGAGCCCTCCGGTCCGTCCAGTTCCGGTCCACAGGTCAGTGGGAGTGAGTCAAGCGATGAAGCTAACTGTTAGCTGCTAACTCTATATGTGACCCGATCCATCAAAATGAGTTACAGTGACCCAAATTTCAAAGTTGAGATCAATGGAAAGGTTAGAAAATAAGCTTTAAAACGATACCCTAGTCAAAGTCATACAGTTTTTGCCAGTGACTCTGGCATCTGTTCCTCTACCACTTGATTACACGCTCCCTATACGGTCCCTTATTGTCATAGAGCAGGGGTGCTCAGAGGACAGTGTGGGTCGATCGCGTGATGAAGAACAACAAAAAAAGTATATTTAAAAAAACACAGTTGTCTGGACAGCAGGCATTTTTCTCACAACCGACCTCAAAAGCGAGGGCAGGTCTGCCAAAGCATCATTCCGTGTGAGTCACGCTCTCCGCCCGTTGTCTTTGTTGTTACTTTGTTGCCGCTCCACAGAGCGCACATGGCTACTTAATTATGACCTGATATGGTCAGGTCATAATTAAATTATGGTTGTGCTGAGGCATTCTGGGGGTGAAATATGCGGTGTGTTCATGTCCGCACCATTCTTGGGTCCGGTATGATTTATCAATGGAGTATTGCGGAGAGTTGTGCGTAAGCACAGCTTGATCAGTGTTTCCCACTAATTAACGCACGTGTGTTTACCTGCGGTGCGCCCGCACGCGAGAGAGGCGGCAGGTTGAGAGGCTGACTGGCGGAGATGAGAGATGGATAAATGCTAGCATGATTATTAAAAAAAACACCATCTCTGCCGCACACAGACAGACCCCCAATTCCAATCCGCCCCCTAAAGACTCAGGCCCTGAACCCTCACTGACTAAAGTGACGTCAGCTCTAAGTGACAGAGTGTGAGAGTCTGTGAGGGTCCAGATGCTGTAAATATGAATGGAACAGCACTTACACACTCTCCTGACACGTTACCTTGACAACAACATGTTGTTGACTCCAGTCTTGGGCCGATAATTAACTGTACTTTCAACTCGCACAAGGTGTGTGAGGTGGACGGACTCAAAACAAAATGTTCCTGGATCAGATCTGATCAAATCATCATAAATAATCACAAACTGCACGTTAATACTGACAGTGAACTTCTTTTTTTTTTCTTTCTTTCTTTTTTTTTGGTTGTTGCTCCTGTCCATTAACAATAAAGAGACGGCGGAGCTCTCTCTGACTACGTGTGGTAATTTACTTTTTTTTTTTTTTAACACTTGCTTTCCGACGGCATCTCATGTGTTTGACTTCACAACGCTATGAACTGTGGGTAATTCCCCTACCCAAAGTCAGCATCGGTGCTGACTTACGGTAAGGGGGCAGTAAGGGCTCATTCACTGACTCACTGACTTGATGATCTGACAATGGAACAGCCCTCACACACTCACGGACTTCCCGTGAACGCGCCTCTAAGTCAGTGAGTCCGTGAGGGGTCGGATTGGAATTGGGCAAGACACAGGTTCACATACAGACAGGGGCGCACGGTAAATGCAGCTGCAGCGCTATTAACCCCCCGCATAGTCTGACCAACGACTGGACGACCAAAAATGTATGGACATGTATTGTGCCATATGGGTTCATGCAGTTATGAAAGGTAGGCTACACCGACACATTGTATATTAAGTTTTATGTATATGTTCATATAGTAGGCTATATAAATAAGCATGAATCATTAATAATGTTGGTTCAATATCATTTTGACTTGGTCACTTTAAAAGTAGCTCTCAGGCTGAAAACGTGTGAGCACCCCTGTCATAGAGGCACCATTCAATGACCCTTGGAAAGCAGAGAATCTCACAATTCAGATGCTTTTTACAGCTCGCCTATATCATAAACGGTTCAGAAGTTGTCATGTTTTGTTGACATTTTGTCGCTCTGTTAGCGTCAATGCTACTCGGTTTAGCATCTGTTTCTGTACCCGTCCCTTCTCGTCATAGAGGACCAATCAATGACCGTCGGAAAGCGGAGAATCCCGCGATTCAGATGCAGTTAACAGCTCGTCTCTATCATGAACGGTTCAGGAGATATTTCGTTTGAGATATTTGTTTTTCACCGAAGCAGCACTCATTTTCAGAGGGTTTAAGTTGCAAGTCAACTTTAATCATCATTTACGTGCCTTTTCTCAATTATCTGGACTGTGAAACTTTGGGAGATTGTTTTTGAATGTCATTGCTTTGAAATTAGGGTAAAAAAAAAAATTGATTTTCTATGGGTTTTCCACGTTATCAGCTGATTATCTAAAAATAGAACATTGCGACATCCGACTCATTTTGATAGAACAGGTCACATATTGTTGTTCACTAAAAAGTCTAAAACCTAACCTGCCTACTTTATTTCCTGCTGTATTGCTGTTACGTCACTTTATTAAATTTTAATGCGATAAAGTAACTGTTTAACTTCTTGAGTCAAGTAACAGAATTTTATTGTCAGAAATGCTAACAGTTATAACAGGGAAAACAGTAACTTTTTGAGCCATTAAACGCTCTAATTCCCATCACTGGTTACTATATCATTACTGACATGTTTTGCTTAGTATAAAAAAAGTATAATTTGTACTGGAAATAATTCTGCTTGTAAGATTTGTATTAATGAAGAATTTAAAAAGGAAAACAAAACAGCAGCATCAACAAGCTGTATGATGACGATGATGACGGTAGTTAATGTCCATCCATCATCCATCATTGATTGATTGATTCTCTCTCTCTTCCTGTCTGTTGCCATAGAAACAAGTTCACACCAAGAAGAAATCACACAGCTGTAATTGGTGTGGTAACACGTTCAGGACCTCAGTTCAACTGAACGCTCATCGCCGGCGGCGCCAATGTGGACAGACGGTGTACAGGTGCGAGCAGTGCGGCACATCGTGCACCAACTTGTCCCGACTGAAAACTCACCAGCGGATCCACACCGGAGAGAAACCGTACAGCTGTGAGCAGTGTGGGAAGGCGTTCGCTACCTCCGGACTGTTAACGGTCCACCAGCGCATCCACACCGGAGAGAGGCCATACAGCTGTGAGCAGTGTGGGAAGGCGTTCGCTAGCTCCTCAAACTTAACGGTCCACCAGCGCGTCCACACCAGAGAGAGGCCGTACAGCTGTGAGCAGTGTGGGAAGGCGTTTATTAACTCCTCAAACTTAACGGTCCACCGGCGCATCCACACCGGAGAGAGGCCATACAGCTGTGAGCAGTGTGAGAAGGCGTTCACTACCTCTGGAGAGTTAACGGTCCACCAGCGCGTCCACACCGGAGAGAGGCCGTACAGCTGCGAGCAGTGTGGGAAGGTGTTTATGAACTCGAGTGGGTTAGCAATCCACCGGCGCGTCCACACCGGAGAAAAACCGTACGTGTGTGGTCAGTGTGGGAAGGCCTACAGCCAGTCCCACAACCTGAAGAAACACCAGCAGCTCCACAGCAGCTAGAGGACGGGACGCTCCGGTCCTACACCTGAGCAACTAACCATTATTTTCATCATCGATTAATCTGTTGATATTAGGGGTGCACCGAATGGCATTTTTTTGGCCGAAGCCGAATACCGAATAAAATCAAAATGCTTGGCCAAATAACCGAATAATACCGAATACCGAAAGTGGTTATAAAGTTTTTAAATAAAATATTTTCTTTAACTTAATTTTCAAAGAAAGTAAAAGTTTATTGACTATTCTGACAGTTTTTGAATATTCCAGTTTATCAAAAAGCACAACAAGTTACATAAAGTTTTTCATTTAGGCCTATATCTGCCCATTGTGAGTGCTGAAAGATCTATGCAAGTACATTCCAAAAAAACCCACAGTTGTTCCTAACCTTTCTTGGTCATATTTTTTTTAATTCATCAATTAGGCTACTAGACATTTCAGGCGACCTCATTTGAATTTCAGGTGACCCCATGTGGGGTCCCGACCCCAAGGTTGGGAAACTCTGTTTTAAAAGCTGTCGGCCACGGACGGAGTGGGCGACATGCTTGGATGAGAAGCTTTTGTTTTAACTGCTGCAGCCTTCTCTCCCACTCGTACTCAGCATGCTGTTCAGGGTGTTTGGTTTTTAAATGATTCATTAAAAGGCAATGGAACGGTCCCCTCACTCAGTCCTCTCAGTGGCCGTGTCTCCGCTGCAGACAGGACGCACCGGGCTCTTGGAGCGACGTGCAACGGTGCGTGCGGTCGCTGTGCAGCTTTCCCCCCACTGCTCTTGTTGTTTTTCCAGCAGTAGGAGTCACTTACTAATAAAGCTTGGGTTTAAGCTGCCGTTTCGATCGTCGCACAATCACGTATTTATAAGACTTTTTTTTTTAATATTCGGCCTTGCTTTGCGCTCATTCCACCGAAGGCCGAATGTTGCTTTTTTTGCAATATTCAGCCGAATATATTCGGTTACCGAATATTCGGTGCATCCCTAGTTGATATGTAAATGATTAATGGATTAGTTGTTTGGTCAATGAAATGTTAACAAATGTTGAAAAATATCAGTGTGTTTCTCGGGCGCATGACGTCCGTCCGACTACCCATTTCTCCGACCATACATTTATTTATTTATGCGTCCATTAGTCCGAACTCCCATTTCTCCGAGTTAAGTAGCCCTAACCCTTAACCTTACCCTAAACCTAACCTTAACACCGTAGAATGGGTAGTCGGAGAAATGAGCCGTCGGACTTATGGGCAGTCGGACTGATGTATGCTCCCCGTGTTTCTCAAGCCACCAGATGACGTCCTCAAATGTCTTGTTTTGTCCACAAACCAAAGAGACTCATTTTATTGTCATGAAGGAGCAAAGAAACCAGAAATATTCACATTTAAGAAGCTGAAATCAGCGAATTTTGACTTTCGTATTTATAAACTCTTAAAACTGATTATTGATTAAAAGCTTAGAATGAGTTGTTTACAAATACATAGGTGGCGGTGCACCCACCGGAGTGGACAAACTTGGCTCAAACACTCTATTATTTAATGTATGTGACTCGGCTTGTGCCCGGAGGATGATCGATGTTTTGTTTTTTACTGCCGTTATAAAACACACAGTGCTACAGCTGAACAGCATTAGCAGCTAGGCTACATCTTACAATGTTGAACTGTTGTTATACAAAGTGCAGCCAGACACCAGGCTGGAGAGAGAGAGAGACAGTAGAGACTCCTCTGACAGCTGTGGAGCTGCAGCTGAACCGGCTGCAGAGCCGTTGTTACGCACGTGTGTTAAAAAAATTGAATAAAATGATAGTAATTGGTCAAAGATATTGTTATCAGTTAGTGGTTAGTTTTCGAACGTGTTTGTCCTCAACGTTTGCTGACGGAAAGGATGAGGGAGTGGGTTCCAGTGTGCCATTCCGAAGGGCTGCCATTCCGAACTCTAACTCTTACTATGTTTCGGCCATGATTTGTATGTTGGTATGTTTTTTGTCTTGTATATTATCCCACTGTACATTATTAGCTGGCCCGGCACACACCGGCTGATGTCAACTGATTGTTGTTCACACCAGACCGGCTGGCCTGCAGCGATCGTTTCATCTGGTTTATTTTCGCAAGCGATCGCGTCAAGCCGGGCAGGAAGTCACACAGAAAAAAACATGAGAGAATTTGGTCCTAAACCTAACCCCTCAAAATAAAACACCGACTGCGTTTACATGCACTTCAGTACCCCGATTTCAATCGGGTTTTTTAAGTACCCCGAATTTGTGTTTGCGCATGTAAACACCATTTCCCGATTCCAGAAATCGGGATAAGCTCATATCCTGATTTTGAGAAACCCGATTTTGCTGCCCGGAGAACTCCGAAAGAAATCAGGATACATGAGCATGTAAACACAGTACCCCGATATCTGAAAGCTGCTCAGCCAGCTGACGTAACCGTTACCATAGATACGTTACGTAACAAAATGGCGGCGACAACAAGAGCGCATTCTGGAGCGACGAGGAGACTATTACGTTTTTTTGTTAGTTTTTTTCATGTGAGAAAGTAACTGTTTAGATCCCCAATGTGCGGCCGGTTTATCCAAACGACGGCTGTTTATAAGTTTGCTACGACGTTTTTCGGAGGAGTGAAGCTCCCCGTGTGTGAGCTGTGACCGGGACATCACAGAGACAGCAACCCCGTCTCCTGACGTGCTCGGCCGGCCAGACTACTCCGTCACGGGGAGAAAACGGCCGCTGATTAACTTACCCGTAGGTTTTTAGATGTTTACTGTCGGCTGGTTATATTCTTTTTAGGAGATAAATGCTGGTTTCATTGATGAAATCTAATAATTGTGGCAGTTGCCTTAGTTTGTTTGAATGAAAAGTGAAGCTTCATGTGTGCATCAGACAGAGGAGCAGCGCTGCCTGGAGGCTCTGTCGCCTAACGTGTGTACAGAAATCACCACTTTTACATCAATACAAGCATGTTTTACAATGAACCGATCAGTCTGCATTGAATTTACCTTTCTTTTATTAAGTTATATAACATGGCAGCATTTTTAATTTGTAAATTTTCTGACCTACATATATCCTAGTAGTTGCGCTTCCTGTTGTAAATAATAAACATGAATGAAACACACATACGCACGTAAGACGCAGTAGGCTAATCAGAAACCGGGATACTGTATTTATCATGTATACAGGGATACTGAATAACCGGGGTTCTCTAACTTCATGTAAACACCATACCCCAAATTTGATCAATAATCGGGGTACTTAAAAAACCCGATTGAAATCGGGGTACTGAAGTGCATGTTAATGCAGTCACTGCGATTGGCTCCTCGGAAATTCGGAATGGCGGTCCTTCGGAATGGGGGTCGCCCCCCCGGGCGAGTGAGCGTTGCAATCTAGAATCTGAACGCTGGATGTTAGTTAGTTAGTTAGTTTTATTTGTCCACGATGTGGAAATTTGTTTTTGGTCTCATAAAAAACAACAGGCAGGACAATAACAACAACAACAAGCAGGACAACAACAACACTTACACACAGACATCTTCAAGGCAAAAAGCAGGACAGCAGTGGCAGTTACATTACAACACATCAACGCATCAACGGGGCAAGGTGTTCAGTGCCCCAATTGCATTAGGAATAAAGGAATTTTTAAAAATATTACGATTTGCCCTTGGCACTTTGTAACGTCTACCAGAGGGAAGAAGTTCAAACTCCCTATTGAGTGGGTGAGAGGGATCATTTGCTATTTTGACAGCTTTTTTCCTAAGCACTTCCTCGTACATACAACTTAAAGCAGAAGTAAGTGATATATTTGTGTTAATATAAGACTTAAATAGTTATATCTTCCGACAGCAATCACTTACATAGAGTGTTTGGTCTGAAACACGGGTCTGTCAGTCACTCTGCTCTGCTCTGAGCCGAGGAGAAAACATTTATCGTATCCTACAGTTTTTATCCAATGAGGAGAGAGAACGGCATGCAGGGCTGTGTGTGCAGCCAAGGGACGCCGTGAATGTGGCGACGTAGGGACGAGGACTGTTATGGTGCGTTCAAGGAAACTCGTATTTTTCCGACCGTGAAGTCGTACCAGTTCTATCTGGTACGAGTGCACCGGTCGGAAGTTACGAGTGGCCATTATAGTGACTTTCACCGGTAAAACAGGTCGGAAAAACACGAGTGGGTTGCCTGGAACGCTACAAAGTCGTAAGTCGTGACTTGAAGCTGTAATTTACGATTTCAAAAGCCTGCCCGGAACGCAGCATTAGCGAAAACGACCGGACCACTTACTTCTGCTTTAATTGTTTCTGTCTTGTCCCTATGATTTTTGAGGCAAGGTTTACTATTCTCTGCAGCTTGCTTCTTCCTTTAATATTTAGATTACCATACCACATTGCCATGTTGAAAGTTAGAATGCCCTCTATCAGGTTCTTATAAACTGTTTCCATAATATGCATGCTCACTCTTAAGGAGTTGAGCTTGCGCAGTAGATGGAGACGTTGGTTACAGGTTTTAAAAATATGGTCTGTGTTTTCACTGAAATTTAGGTTACAATCAATATATGTACCTAGATATTTGAACTTGTCTACTACCTCTACAATTTGTCCCCTAATTATAAGGGGCTGCACAGGGTCCTTTTCATGAAAGACAAGTTCCTGAGTTTTTGTTACATTGATCTCTAAGGAACTTTCATCACACCACTTCTGGAGAGATGACGCATGTGCTCTATATACTTCCTCTCCGACTATGTCGGACTTCTTTAATAAGGCAACCAGGGCCATATCATCTGCATACTTGAACAAACGAAACTTTTCCAGATCTAATTGGAATTCGTTTGTGTATATGGAAAAAAGTAATGGGGATAAAATGGTCCCCTGCGGGGCGCCAGTGTTAAGCACAGTGATGTCGGACCGAGTATTATTAACCAGGACCTGTTGAGGGCGGTCAGAGAGGAAGTCCCTAACAAGGTGGATAATACCACCGTTTACTCCTATATCAATAAGTCTCTGCAGCAGGATGTGAATCTGCATGCTGTTAAAGGCAGAGGTAAAATCGATAAATAGGGCCCTAGCAAGGTGGGAGGGGGCTTGAAGGTGCTTTGACAGGGTGTGGAACATACTGACAGTTGCGTCATCAGTTCCCCTCTGACTTTTGTAAGCAAACTGGAGATGATCTAAACTGTTAGAAACTGACGCTGTAATTTGTCTGCTTATAACTCTCTCAAAACATTTTCCTAAGATAGAAGTAAGAGCAATATAGACTGGGTGAAGTTCAAACGAACGATGTGGGCCCACCATTCTGTAGGCTCAGAGAAAGTAGGGCTCACCTCCGTGCACAGTTTGGGCTCTGGAACCCACCCCCTTGAGAGAGCCTGGACACTCTTCTACTCCCAGCATCTCAGTTCACCTGTGTCAGTGCAAATTGTGCGAGATTTGAGACTGAGACACTGGGAGCTTCCGCTACAAACAACCTTAAAATATAGGCTTATTTAAATTTTTTGGAACAATTTCTCATGTTGGGGCTTCAATACAAGAGGGACATTACAGACGAGCACTATGGAGGTATTTGGATGTTTTTAAGTGAGCCCCGTTTGCAACCATCAAATGACAATGCAGTGCTGCGCGCACCCCGCCTGTAACTTCAAAAAGGCACAGAGGACTCTGAAACTTCTCCCAACCCTTAGTCGACATGAGGGTGAGTAGAAGATGTGTGAAATTTGAATTTTGGGTGAACTATCCCTTTAAGGCTATATGAAAGACATTTCTTCAACTTATATATGAAAACATTAATATCATTGAAATTAGCATGAGGACATTGGTGATCAGCCAATTGATCCATTGATAATCATGATGATGAGACTGATCCCAGTCCCTGTTGGAGTCAGTCAGAGCATTTCCATAGAGAGCCACTTTGCATCAGCAGCACCATGCTCCAGTGCTCTGGGAGAGTTTATAGTCCTGAGAGACTGGATGACTGACAGCTGTCCTTCATGACAACACAAGACACAGAAATCCTCCTCATCAAAAACATGACTTTGGTCTCCGTCCTCATCTGGACTCTCCTCTGCTGCTGCTTCACAGGTAAAGTCCAGAGAATCCAACTCCTCTATCAACATCTGTCCCTCTGAAATGAAGCCCACAAAACCAGGACTCTGTTTGATGTTTCTGTCTCTGTGTCCTCAGAGTCCAGAGGTCAGGTCACAGTGACTCAGTCTGGAGCAGTGAGCTCTGCTGTCGGAGCCTCAGTCACCATCAACTGTAGAGTCAGTCGTACTGTATATCACAATGGTGCTGCCTACGAATTTGCCTGGTACCAGCAGAAAGAAGGAGAAGCTCCTAAACTGCTCTTTTACTGGGCAAATCGTAGAGAATCAGGGATTCCAGGTCGTTTTACAGGCAGTGGATCTGGGACTGACTTCACTCTGAGCATCAGTGGAGTCCAGGCTGAAGATGCAGCAGTTTACTACTGTCAGAGTGCTCATCTTATCAACAGTCAGCGTGTGTTCGCACAGTGAAAAAGCGTTGTACAAAAACCTCCCTCAGTCAAAGTGAACAGAAACTGAACTGACTGCTGCAGCTGGAAGATACTGCAGAGACTGACACAGTTCACTGAGGACACACACACACACACACACACACACACACACACACACACTTGCCTGCATCAGTTTGTGCTGGGGGGGGGGGGGGGGGGGTCTGTAGCCTACTTTCAATGGAAATGTGAGAGCAGTGTAACATTAAACTAGAGTTTTCATATGTTAAATCAAAGAGGAACTATACTATTTTGCTTGCAGTCAGTGTGCGAACTATACTGTGGCTTTCGGGGGGGTTCCCTTATATAATAATAATATAATAATAATAATAATAATAATTTTATTTATAAAGCGCTTTACATCAAAGTGCTGTACAACACATCAAAAAAATCAACTCAGGATGGTAGGGCGAAGCCTGCTCTATGACACACACCTCTTTTTATTGCATTTGAACACATCTTATATTCTCTATGAATGTTTAATGTATTGAGAAGGAGCAAATGTCTGTTAAATATCCAACTTAAAACTACCTTCACTGCGGTATCAAATTTGTATAGTTCTTTTCATACTACTGAAGGTCGCTTTATATGAAATACACACAAACATCTAATTGTATGAAATCAGGTGGTGGCTCAGGCAGCTGTAGGTGAAGTACAGCACGTGCCCCCCTTTAACGCCATGAAGACCCGGCTGGAGAGACGGCGGGCCAGCCTCATGCCCGCCATCCCTAACACTTTCCAGGAGGTGGCCGTGGAGGGCGAGTGGGCTATGAGCTGGGATGGAGACACTTTCTTGTCCAAACAAAATGAGGTGCATCGGTTCCTGGTGTTTGGAACAGACACCAATTTTACAAAACTCAGCCAGTGCCGACAGGTTAGAACCTCTCCCTCCTAAGACTTAAGTCAAATGAAAGGAAGACTAATTATTTATTGAAATATTGTATATCTATGAAAATATATATCATACAGGTAGACTGGGGACAGTTGCAACACTTATTACATTTTTCTTAGTTACTCAGAGGCTATTTGGACTAGGCTCCTCAAACTTTTATAGATTACGTAAACATAGGCTACATGTGTCAGGTAATAACATTTAAAGATGGTTATAACACATCAATCACAATATTAATTTGAATTGAAGAATCCAGATGTTGCAACTGACCCCAAACGTGGGGACAGTTGCAACACGGATAAGGGACGGCTACAACATATTAAACATTCATTAAATTTAACTAATTAACTTTTAATTTTTGTGTGAGCATACTAGAGCATAATGAGCATACTAGAAAAAAGAGAGCTTGATACTTTTTATTTCCCTGCACCTCAAGCCAGCCTGATGTGTGTATAAAAAACCTCCCTTTTTCCTTTCAATAAGCATAGTATTCATAAAATGTGCATTGTCTTACAATAATACTATTGTATTATTTAGTAATATTTATCAGAGAACAGTTGGAGTTTTGTTTTGCATAGACCATAGACCTTGAGTCAATGTGCAGAGGTTAACAGTGCTAATAAAAGTCAATAGCTCAGTGTGAGACAAGAAAAATTGAACTATTTGCAGTTAACTTCTATGAACATGTACTCTGCTTTTGGATGATTTATTCACAGTATTACATTAAGTAAATTTACTTTTCTCTAATTTTCATTGGAAAATATATGTGGCTACTTATGTCCCATAGAACAAGATGTAACTAGGCTAGATACAAATTGCATATTTCAATATAGGAACTTATCTGGGTAATTATTTTGAAATCTTTAGCATTAGTCTCTCATGGTTTAATATAAATGGCTGTTGTTTTCATCATGAGATATAGATATATTGTGCCTATTTTAAGCTAAGAAGTTTCCATTTTATACATTTGTATTTACATATGTGCTTCCATATTCAATTGGAAGTTGTTGCAACCGCCCCCACCCTGTCAGCCATGACAAAACATCATGTACTAGTTAGACATAATGACAGTGACACATGCTGACCATGTCATTTGATAGTCAACAAAACAGTCATTCAAACTAGGTGGGTATGGATTACTGTAATTCATACAAAATGTCACTGTCCGTTGTTGCAACTGTCCCCAGTCTCCCCTATAATATTTAAAAAATATGATTAAGGCATAATTGATGTATGAATTAAATTAACTTTGAATTTTGTTTTAGATCTATATGGATGGCACGTATAAAACCTGCCCCAGGCTCTTTTACCAATTTGCCACAATTCACGGGCGCTATTTGGGGAGGGTTTTGCCCTTTGTGATGGTGCTGATGAGTTGCAAAACCGAGGCCATGTACCGTGCTGTGCTGAGGCACGTGAAGAGGAAGGTGCAGCGTGTCACAGGACGGCGGTAAGTGTGTGTGTGTGTGTGTGTGTGTGTGTGTGTGTGTGTGTGTGTGTGTGTGTGTGTGTGGCGAGCATGGAAAAGCACTTTTATTAAAGTCTGGTTTTCAAATAGCCTATTTGTACAACACTGATTTTTTTTGTCTATCTTTACAAGATGGAGCCCCAACAGAGTCGTCACAGACTTTGAAATGGGGTTGATGAATGCCTTCCAGGCAGAGCTCCCCACAACACGCAGGTCGGGCTGCTACTTCCACTTCTGCCAAAGCTTGTGGTGGAAGTTGCAGGAGCTTGGCCTAGCAGGTCAGTGATCATGTATTCTTATATCATTTGGTCTGGATGAGTGCTCATGACATTAATGTACTTACAATAATACATCCTGAATCTATTCTAATGCATTGTTCCAAGAAAAAGTAAATGTAGAGGTATTACAGTAGTGTATTTCAAGTATTTTAATATCTGGTTTCTCAAGTTTTTAGTAAGCTAACTTAACTTACCTCTTTACTCAACTTGTGCAGCTTCATACAGGCAGGACAGGCAGCTGAGAGAGTGGGTGAGGAAGGTAATGGCCATTGGCTACCTCCCCATTGCCGTGTTGAGGCAAAACTTCCGCCTCATGCAGACAGACCGACAGACCCGCCGGCTGCTCCGTCACTACCAAGCACTGGATGACTTCATCCAGTACTTGAACAACACGTACGTGGGGGACAATTCCACGTTTCCACCAGCAGTGTGGAATGTCCATGGCCGTGTCTCCGACAACAGGAGCAACAACTGGGTGGTAGGTAACAACTTAAAGCAGAAGTAAGCGATCCGGTGGTTTTGGCTAACTTCCTGTCAGCCGATGGAGTTAGCAGTCCCCGCCCTCGTCCCTACGTCACCACATTCACTCACATCCCTTGGCTGCACACACAGAGACTGATTGCTGTCGGAAGATATAACTATTTAAGACTTGTATTAACACAAATATTCTGCTTACTTCTGCTTTAAATATGACTATTATAATTGTTATGAATAATTTCTCATTCAAAATCTTTTCAATGTGCTTTAATGCCACAGAGCAACACAGGAATTACATGTCATGGGCCTTGTGCACTGGATGTTGTTCTTACAATTATTTCAGGTTTCCATCACAGATGGAACTCGGCCATGGACAGGCGCCACCCATCACTGTGGGTTTTTATCCGGCGCATGAAGGATGAACAGCGGATGATGGAGACAGTCTGTGGAAATGCAGATCGTGGGGATCCTGCACCCCCCCAGCGGAGGAAATGGAGAAGGCTGGAGGAGAGGTCTGTATAAATTCAGAATGATGACATAATAAAAGGCTGTTCCAGAGAGTAGGTGGAGGCTTTGGCCTAAACTGGTCACTTGAGGAGCATCCATAGGAGAATGAGGAGAATGAGGAGAGATGGCACTGTGGTGGAGAAGGGGTTGTCCTGTCCTCTTCACACACCTTGCATGAATCATGCATCAATCACTACACTTACAAAGAGCTCCAAGTTAAGCTTCTTTAAAGCAGAAGTAAGTGATATATTTGTGTTAATATAAGTCTTAAATAGTTATATCTTCCGACAGCAATCACTTACATAGAGTGTTTGGTCTGAAACACGGGTCTGTCAGTCACTCTGCTCTGCTCTGAGCCGAAGAGAAAACATTTATCGTATCCTACAGTTTTTATCCAATGAGGAGAGAGAACGGCATGCAGGGCTGTGTGTGCAGCCAAGGGACGCCGTGAATGTGGCGACGTAGGGACGAGGACTGTTATGGTGCGTTCAAGGAAACTCGTATTTTTCCGACCGTGAAGTCGTACCAGTTCGATCTGGTGCGACTTCGCGGTCGGAAGTTACGAGTGGCCGTTATAGTGACTTTCACAGGTAAAACAGGTCGGAAAAACACGAGTGGGTTGCCTGGAACGCTACAAAGTCGTAAGTTGTGACTTGAAGCTGTAATTTACGATTTCAAAAGCCTGCCTGGAACGCAGCATTAGCGAAAACGACCGGACCACTTACTTCTGCTTTAATGCAGCAACTGGCAGTAGGGTAAAACTACAGAAAGAAAAACATACAGTTAAGAGGTGTACAAGTTTTACAAATCTGACAAATATACATGTAAATGTTATAAAACTGTAACCAAAATAAATCCAAAACATATCTAAAATGTAAAGACAGGTTACAGGTAAGTACTACATACAGTACAATGTGTCTTCAAGCCAGCCAGAACATGTAACATGACATGAATTTGTCTGTACATTTATCTTTTCTGCTTTTTAAAAAAAAAATACACACATATATGACAATAAACTAAAGGGTTGATTCCACATGGGCCTACTGATGATGCTTTCTAAGACCAAAACGTCTGGATGATGTCTGATAAAAAAAAGGCATGAACTTCTCTGCTGTGGAGAACTGCCCAGAGGCTTATGTAGATATATAAACATGTGTCATTAACTGGAGACACAGATCATGTGATCTAAATCACTACTATTCAAATCCCAACAGCAGGAGGCGCTATGTGACAAAATGAAAACACTGGGAGTGATGATCTGAGGCTGAGATGCATGTGGACCTGAGTTGGCTTTTTATTAGGCCTACATAATGTATTGTGCACAACAATACCTGCTGTTCACCTGCTGATATTAATTACTAATACTATTAAGTAATGATTTCCTCCAACAGGCTACAGAGGCTCCGGCGCCAGTACCGCCGGGGAGCTAGGACCGTTGAGCAATACTGGGCTGCTGTGCAGCACTGTATTGTGAACTTTGAGTAGTTCTCTCTCCCTCCCTCCCACCCTCTCCACTAACATCACCACCACTTCTGTTCTGTTGTTGAGGAACTATTTTTTTCTTTCTTCTTCTTCTTCTCCTTCTTTTTCTTCTTGTTATCAATATGAATATTATTACTACCCTATTATTAGTAGTAGTTGTATTGTTATTATTGTTGTATTTATTGTTGTTAATTATTGTTAATTGTAATTATTGGTATTATTGTTAATTGTAATTATTGTTATAAATAATAATAATAATAAACTGGGATTCTGTTCTGCCCCTTCCAGTGATTGTGGCCTGAAATGTCTTGTGTCTATATTTCTGGTGTGTCTAACTAAACTAACCAAACTGCGAAAAGCTACGTCTTTCTCACATTAAATATTCGTAATGCCCAGTTCAAAAAATAATTTTCCGACTCTTTATGGCAGTGTGCCTATTCTCAAAAACTGAAACGGGCCGGTTAGAAATTAAAAGAGGAAAATCATAGAATACAGGATCTGTCCTGGGGCCTCATTTATCATTGTGGATACACCTTTTTTTACACCCTTTTTCCCCCGTTTTGTGCGTACGCACTTTTCTCCGCCAAATTTGGGATTTATCAAACCAAAACCTGACGGGAAAAAGTGCGGACATTTACACCCATTTTGACCCTGGCGTACGCCTTTTTTGAGGAACAGGAGGAATTGGCGACACCGTTGCTGAGTCAGAGAACTGCAGTGTGAGAGGGAGAGAGGAGCGGAGTACATTTAGAAGAGCACAGATTTTATTAAGTAATTGTGGTAGTGGTGGACCGTTGATGCTGGCAATCCAACCCGCTCTATAATAACACTAGGCTCTATGTTAATTGATAAACAGAGCGGATTGATGATTTTGCTTTTTTGATTAGGCTATGTGTGACGTCCGACAAGGATCAAACCATCCAAGTTTAAAAACACACCGGCAGCAGCGCACACTGATCTGCAGCTACTGAGACTGTTATTATTCTGTCACCTGAGTTAACGAGGTGCACGTGAGTTTGGAGCTGACGAGAGAATAAAGAGTGAGACAACGTAACGTTAATGGAAAATGACCTAAACCGAGTCCAGTAGAGCTGTAACTGTGTAGTGGGAAGGCCTGCAAAGTAATGGTAACTATCGTTGATTTAGCCTACATTGTTTTAACATCTAAGTGTAAAAAAAAAAAAAAAAGATTTTCTGGGATAAAGGGGCAGATTAGGAAGATTCTTCTTCTTTCTGCTCCCTTTTGTTGAGATTTGGGAGGTTTTGGTTTTTATTGTAGCTTATTAAAATGCAAGATAATTTTTCTGACTGATTTGTAGCCCGATATCGCCGTGTATGTGCTTTCGGAGAAGTTCCACTTCTTTCCCCCGCCCTCCGCCCGTTGTCTCCGTTGTCACTTTGTTGTCACTTTGTAGCCGCTCCACAGAGCCACATGGCTAATTAATATGCACGTGCTGACCATATATGTGACCCGATCCATCAAAATGAGTCACAGTGACCCAAATTTCAAAGTTGAGATTTTGGTATCAATGGAAAGATTAGAAAATAAGCTTTAAAATGATACCCTAGTCAGAGTCATACATTTGATGGTTTTTGAGATGTGGCCATTTGAATTACGATCTCCTACTCTCTTATTCTGTTCTAAAACCTGAGAAAATAGCAGTTAAAGTTTTTGCCAGTGACTCTGGCATCTGTTCCTGTACCACGTGATTACACGCACCCTATACGGTACCTTGTTGTCATAGAGGCAGCATTCAATGACCCTCGGAAAGCAGAGAATCTCACAATTCAGATGCTTTTTACAGCTCGTTTCTATCATAAACGGTTCAGAAGTTGTCATGTTTTGTTTACATTTTGTAAAACATGTGCAAGCGTGTACGTTCGGGTTAGCATCGATGCTACGTTCGGTTTAGCATCGATGCTACGCTCTGTTAGCATCGATGCTATGCTCTGTTAGCGTCGATGCTACTCGGTTTAGCATCTGTTTCTGTACCCGTCCCTTCTCGTCATAGAGGCAACATTCAATGACCGTCGGAAAGCGGAGAATCCCGCGATTCAGATGCAGTTTACAGCTCGTCTCTATCATGAACGGTTCAGAAGATATTTCATGTTTTGCACCGAAGCAACACTCATTTTCAGAGGGTTTAAGTTGCAGGTCAACTTTAATCATCATTTACGTGCCTTTTCTCAATTATCTGGACTGTGAAACTTTGGGAGATTGTTTTTGAATGTCATTGCTTTGAAATTAGGGTAAAAAATTTGATTGATTGATA
>NC_140916.1:35713534-35746871 GCF_045865225.1 Trachurus japonicus
CGATCTCGCGCTCCGTTCTCCCCTCACTCGTGAACAAGACCCCAAGATACTTAAACTCCTCCACCTGGGGCGGAGTTTAGCTCAGTTGGTAGAGCACCCGCCCCATGTGTTGAGGCTATGGTCCTCGCTGCGGGCGGCCCCGGTTCGAGTCCCGCGTCGGACGGCCCTATCCTGCATGTCATTCCCCCCATCTCTGCCTCCCATTTCCTGTCACACTCTCAACTGTCCTATCGAATAAAGGCATGAAAAGCCAAAAAATATACTTTAAAAAAAAAAAAAAAAAAAAACTCCTCCACCTGAGGCAGGAACTCTCCCCCGACCTGGAGGGTGCAAGCCACCTTTTTCCGGTCGAGAACCATGGCCTCGGACTTAGAGGTGCTGATTCTCATCCCAGCTGCTTCACACTCGGCTGCAAACCGCCCCAGTGCATGCTGAAGGTCCTGGCTCGAGGGAGCCAACAAGACCACATCATCTGCAAAAAGCAGAGATGAAATCAAGTGGCTCCCGAACCGTACCCCCTCCGGCCCTTGGCTGCGCCTAGAAATTCTGTCCATATAAATAATGAACAGAACCGGTGACAAAGGGCAGCCCTGCCAGAGTCCAACACGCACCGGGAACAGGTCTGACTTACTGCCAGCAATGCGAACCAAGCTCCTGCTCCGGTCGTACAGGGACCGTACAGCCCTCAGCAGAGGGCCTCCGACCCCATACTCTCGGAGCACCTCCCACAGGATGCCACGTGGGACACGGTCGAAAGCCTTCTCCAAGTCCACAAAACACATGTGGACTGGTTGGGCAAACTCCCATGCACCCTCGAGCACCCTGCGGAGGGTGTAGAGCTGGTCCAGCGTTCCACGGCCAGGACGAAAACCGCATTGTTCCTCCTGAATCCGAGGTTCGACTATCGGCCGAATTCTCCTCTCCAGCACCCTGGAATAGACTCCAGAGGCACTGTCCCCGACTGCCACGCGATGCTGCAGAGGCGTGTCAGCCACGACAGCCCCGCAACATCCAGAGACTTGAGGTACTCAGGGCGGATCTCATCCACCCCCGGTGCCTTGCCACTGAGGAGCTTCCGGACTACCTCAGTGACTTCAGCTTGGGTGATGAATGAATCGACCTCTGAGTCCTCAGCCTCTGCTTCCTCGACGGAAGGCGTGTCAGTGGGATTGAGGAGATCCTCGAAGTATTCCTTCCACCGCCCGACGATATCCCCAGTCGAGGTCTTAGGCCAAAAGACAGAGGGATTTGGAGTAATGCATCTCAAAATTTTGGGTTATCTTTAAATTCCTAGCTAGGAGATTTGACTAAATGTCATTCTGTTGGTAGTGCCACCTCAGGATGATCAATCTGTAGATGAGGGTGGCATGCAACCGAAGACCAAAAAGGCCACAGTTGGTTGTTCCCTGAAGGAATCACGTAAGTCTTGTGCATACTATGGAAGTTTGTGTAAGTAAAACAGTAATGCGTCTCTAAATTTATGGGGAAAATTTCATATTCAGCCTGAAGCCCAGTTAGGAGTTTGACTAATTGTTGTTTCTGTGTCTGTTGGTAGTAAAAATTCAGGATTCTCTATCTGAAGATGAAGTTGGCATGCAGCCGAAGACCAAAAAGGCCAGACGTCGCAGTTCCCCCAAAAAGGATGTAAGTGAAAAGTTATTAAAGACAATACCTTCCCCTAGTCTAGACTAGCAGACTAGCATGGTGAAATGTTGTCTGTCTGTCTTTCACTGTCAGTGTATAGTCAAAGATAGAATAGGGAGAATTACCAGAATACCGCCATCTATTGATCAAGATAGGCAACAACAACATAAAAATAATTCCTGCTGTCGGTTGCCAGATTGTTGCTAGGTAAAACACACCATTGCTAAGGACGCTGCTCTGATCAGAAGACACAGAGGAGGAGAACTATGCAGAATATTTACCTTGTGTTTAGTTTTTACCTTCATTAAACAGCTTTGAATGACTTGTAACTTGTTACAGGGATAGTGGAGGCTCCTTCCACATTGTGGCTGAAAACCAAATTTGCGCTCAGAGTCTCTGGTGTTACAGCTCTCGTCTCGGTGGAAAAAAAAACCGTTTCGGGCCTTGGCCCTTCATTAAACATCAGACATGTCTGATGAAGGGCCAAGGCCCAAAACGTCACATGTGAGTGACATTAAACTGTCACAGGAGCAGACTACTAGTGTGCGGTCTCCGTTTTTACTTTACCTGTTCCTTTCTTGGCGGTCCAGCACCTAGTTTTTGAGAGATTGTTGGGGATGTGGGTCCGTGTACGTTTCGTTAGTTTGATTTTTCCTTCAAACCGAACTGTCAGAAAACGAAAGTAATCCGTGTATCATTCGTTCATTCTATTTTCAAATGGAAATCAAAAATCAAAAAATGAAAAAGTGACAGCTTATTTTGTTTTTAAATCCAACACAAAAAACAAAAACATGTCTGGTTTTTCATATTTCAATTTTAGGCTCAGATCAAAAATACGAAATTGAAAAACAGGCAGCAGGACTGATTTTGATTTTAATATTTAATTGGTCGGGTTTACATGACCCGGAAGTTTGGCGATATCAAAGAGACGCAGTCACAAAGATCATTCATAGTGGCAGTGAACATCCGAGGAGCTGGAGGGTAAAACATCAGTTCAGCGACAAGTAAAAAAAAAACTCACTGTAGCCTATATTCGTGCAGGAGCGGAGACACAGCTGTTGCAGGGGAATGAACGGACCGTTCATGCCTGGTGTACATCCCCGTGCCCCGTCGTGCAGGAGGAATATCTCCGTACACCGGGCATGAATGTCCGCTCATTCCCCTGCATGCGCAATGGCTGTGTCTCTGCTCCTGCACGAATATAGGCTACGGTGAGTTTTTTTTTAACAAGCAAATCATACTGTCTACTCTGTACAGTAATAAAGAGTGTATAGTGTCCGGTCTTGTCGCTGAACTGATGGTTTACCCTCCAGCTCCACGGATGGTCGCTGTCACTATTGATGTTTGGGACTGCATCTCTTTGAAATCGCCAAACTTCCGGGTCACGTAAACCCGACCAATTAAATATTAAAATCAAATTCAGTCCTGCTGCCTGTTTTTTCATTTTGTATTCTTGATCTGAAATATGAAAAACCAGACATTTTTTCGTTTTTTGTGTTGGATTCAAAAACAAAAAACAAAATAAGCTGTCACTTTTTCGTTTTTTGATTTTTGATTTCCAATCGAAAATAGAATGAATGAATGATACACGGATTACGGATTCAATAGTTTTCGGACAGTTCGGTTTGAAGAAAAAATCAAACTAACGAAACATACACTGACCGATGTGCGTGTCTATCTCTCTTTTCACTACACAAATACAGACATTGTAACATGTGATAATCCATCAATCCACCGATTGATTATTAAAAAGGCTTCGTTGAAAGCAAGCGACCAGGAGCAGGCTCAGGAAAACAGCGGAGAAGTGAGCCACAATGGCGGCTCCTGGCCAGTACGATGTAAACAGAATGTCTCTAACAGAAAGTTATTGTCGAACCCAGTAAATCTTTTTCAAATAATGAATTCAGAGTAAATCTATTTTTTTAATGGAAAAGCAATACTTTTATTCTGCATCCCTCTAAATGCTCTGTAGGTATTTTTAAAATAATATGGCTTTTAATAAAGATTATCCATATTCAACCTATAACCTCTATTATTTAACCATGTTTAGGAAAGGCTTTCTAAACTTTTTCTGTTTATTTTAACATTTATTTTCTCTCAAATTATGCAGTGTCACCAACGGGAGCATCATTAATCACAAAATTGAAAGAGGAGAACAAATTGGCTAAGATGAAAATACAACACCTGGAGGAGCGGGTGAAGCACCTGGAACAGGCTAACATCGATCTCAAAAAGGACAAAGATTTTCTGCTTAGTAGATTTGACGAGAAGCCAGGTACAATTCCATTAACCCCCCACCACACACACACACACTTCAAAGACCATAGCATACAGTGACCCCACTTGTGATAGATGCGGGCGAGATCCAGCCACTCTCCTACACATGTTCTGGACATGTCCAAAGCTTTGCGCTTTCTGGCAGCCCATCTTTGAGACCTTTTCTAAGATCTTTGCGAAAAGGCTTGCACCATCTCCATTCATTGCACTTTTTGGTGTAACTCAGATAGACTCCCATCTAGAGATGTGGGAAAGAATAATGGTGGCTTTCTGCTCTCTCCTAGCTAGGAGACTAATATTATTGAAATGGAAAGACCCAGCACCTCCAACATACAGCCTTTGGGTTAGGGAAATCATGTACCATATCAAGTTGGAGAAGATCAGATACACAATCAGGGGGTCTACTAGAAAATTTTATAACATATGGCAGCCTTTCTTAATGTTTGTTGAAGATATGGAAGCAGACAATATAGCACTGTAAACCTCTGTTGTTGCCCTCGGTATCCGCGGGTCATTCCGACATACCGCCACTCCGACATTGACGTCTAATTGTCGTAATGGCGGCACTTCCATTAATTGAAAACGTCCCACCACTCCGACAAGTTTTGTTTCCATTGTCGGAATGGCGGTACTTTACTTTTTTGGAAACGTCCCGCCATTCCGACATAAGGTCATTAAATGTGTAGGTTAATAATGATCACCGCCTCCCTGCCTGCCCATCTCTCTCCTCTAACAGCACTTTGACTCTGGTCAACGCCCTTGTCACATCCCATCTCGATTATAAAATGCATTATTATTATTATTATTATTATTATTGGCGCTGTGCTACTTAGTTTGCAGCTGTGGTCGAGAGAGCTAGAGAGTTAATGGAGAGAGGGACCGCTACGCCGGTGAATCAGATCAGTGATGTTGTTTTTTATTGTATCACAGTGGTTACAGTACGTTCAACAGTGGTTCTCATCGGGGTCCCGGACCCCTGCATATTTTTGATCTCTCCTGTAGCCTGGCCGGGTCTGGCTCCAAGTTTAATTATAGACAATTTGATCTGCAGACACACAGAGGCATGCGTAAAACACATATTTTGACTACTTCGTGCTGTTGCTATTTTTTTTTAAAGTTACCTTTCGTTTCCTTTGGATTTTTGTGCGTATTATGGAGCCGTCAAGGTCCATGTTTGTAAGCCTTTTTACCAGGAGTAAATTCCCCAAAGTTGCAACAACTTGTAGTGATACACTGGGTTTTGCCTGGCCAGCTGGGGTAGTTGATTTGCTGGTTTGCTCCCCAGGTTTTTTTCATTGTGTATTAGGCCAGGGAAATGATCAATTATCCTTGTGGTTTGCGCACTGGGACGTGCGGACCTTTAATGAATGAATGAATGTTTCTTTTTTTGCTGTAAGTTGTGTGCATAATGCGTAAAAGTGCATTAGTGGGACCGAGGGTTTAAATGGAGAAGTGACGTGGTGAGAGGGGAGGAGAGGCGGCATAGTGGATTATTTTTCCCGGTGGATTACCCTGTGGATCATAAAGGCCCGTTTGGACACCTCACGGCCCGTTTTCAGCCAAGCGGGACGAGGGAGAGGACTGGTGGTCAACTCGGGGAGCTGCGGCGTCTCGCCCGTATGGACAGTAGGACAAACAAACTCTCTCTCACTCACCCTCACCACGCACCAACACACACACACACTTCAAAGACCATAGCATACAGTGACCCCACTTGTGATAGATGCGGGCGAGATCCAGCCACTCTCCTACACATGTTCTGGACATGTCCAAAGCTTTGCGCTTTCTGGCAGCCCATCTTTGAGACCTTTTCTAAGATCTTTGCGAAAAGGCTTGCACCATCTCCATTCATTGCACTTTTTGGTGTAACTCAGATAGACTCCCATCTAGAGATGTGGGAAAGAATAATGGTGGCTTTCTGCTCTCTCCTAGCTAGGAGACTAATATTATTGAAATGGAAAGACCCAGCACCTCCAACATACAGCCTTTGGGTTAGGGAAATCATGTACCATATCAAGTTGGAGAAGATCAGATACACAATCAGGGGGTCTACTAGAAAATTTTATAACATATGGCAGCCTTTCTTAATGTTTGTTGAAGATATGGAAGCAGACAATATAGCACTGTAAACCTCTGTTGTTGCCCTCGGTATCCGCGGGTCATTCCGACATACCGCCACTCCGACATTGACGTCTAATTGTCGTAATGGCGGCACTTCCATTAATTGAAAACGTCCCACCACTCCGACAAGTTTTGTTTCCATTGTCGGAATGGCGGTACTTTACTTTTTTGGAAACGTCCCGCCATTCCGACATAAGGTCATTAAATGTGTAGGTTAATAATGATCACCGCCTCCCTGCCTGCCCATCTCTCTCCTCTAACAGCACTTTGACTCTGGTCAACGCCCTGGTCACATCCCATCTCGATTATAAAATGCATTATTATTATTATTATTATTATTATTATTATTATTATTATTATTATTGGCGCTGTGCTACTTAGTTTGCAGCTGTGGTCGAGAGAGCTAGAGAGTTAATGGAGAGAGGGACCGCTACGCCGGTGAATCAGATCAATGTTGTTTTTTATTGTATCACAGTGGTTACAGTAGCCTACGTTCAACAGAATCAGTGGTTCTCATGGGGGTCCTGGACCCCTGCATATTTTTGATCTCTCCTGTAGCCTGGCCGGGTCTGGCTCCAAGTTTAATTATAGACAATTTGATCTGCAGACGCACAGAGGCATGCGTAAAACACATATTTTGACTACTTCGTGCTGTTGCTATTTTTTTTAAAGTTACCTTTCGTTTCCTTTGGATTTTTGTGCGTATTATGGAGCCGTCCTGGTCCATGTTTGTAAGCCTTTTTACCAGGAGTAAATTCCCAAAAGTTGCAACAACTTGTAGTGATACACTGGGTTTTGCCTGGCCAGCTGGGGTAGTTGATTTGCAGGTTTGCTCCCCAGGTTTTTTTCATTGTGTATTAGGCCAGGGAAATGATCAATTATCCTTGTGGTTTGCGCACTGGGACGTGCGGACCTTTAATGAATGAATGAATGTTTCTTTTTTTGCTGTAAGTTGTGTGCATAATGCGTAAAAGTGCATTAGTGGGACCGAGGGTTTAAATGGAGAAGTGACGTGGTGAGAGGGGAGGAGAGGCGGCATAGTGGATTATTTTTCCCGGTGGATTACCCTGTGGATCATAAAGGCCCGTTTGGACACCTCACGGCCCGTTTTCAGCCAAGCGGGACGAGGGAGAGGACTGGTGGTCACCTCGGAGGAGCTGCGGCGTCTCGCCCGTATGGACAGTAGGACAAACAAACTCTCTCTCACTCACCCTCACCACGCACCAACACACACACACACTTCAAAGACCATAGCATACAGTGACCCCACTTGTGATAGATGCGGGCGAGATCCAGCCACTCTCCTACACATGTTCTGGACATGTCCAAAGCTTTGCGCTTTCTGGCAGCCCATCTTTGAGACCTTTTCTAAGATCTTTGCGAAAAGGCTTGCACCATCTCCATTCATTGCACTTTTTGGTGTAACTCAGATAGACTCCCATCTAGAGATGTGGGAAAGAATAATGGTGGCTTTCTGCTCTCTCCTAGCTAGGAGACTAATATTATTGAAATGGAAAGACCCAGCACCTCCAACATACAGCCTTTGGGTTAGGGAAATCATGTACCATATCAAGTTGGAGAAGATCAGATACACAATCAGGGGGTCTACTAGAAAATTTTATAACATATGGCAGCCTTTCTTAATGTTTGTTGAAGATATGGAAGCAGACAATATAGCACTGTAAACCTCTGTTGTTGCCCTCGGTATCCGCGGGTCATTCCGACATACCGCCACTCCGACATTGACGTCTAATTGTCGTAATGGCGGCACTTCCATTAATTGAAAACGTCCCACCACTCCGACAAGTTTTGTTTCCATTGTCGGAATGGCGGTACTTTACTTTTTTGGAAACGTCCCGCCATTCCGACATAAGGTCATTAAATGTGTAGGTTAATAATGATCACCGCCTCCCTGCCTGCCCATCTCTCTCCTCTAACAGCACTTTGACTCTGGTCAACGCCCTTGTCACATCCCATCTCGATTATAAAATGCATTATTATTATTATTATTATTATTATTGGCGCTGTGCTACTTAGTTTGCAGCTGTGGTCGAGAGAGCTAGAGAGTTAATGGAGAGAGGGACCGCTACGCCGGTGAATCAGATCAGTGATGTTGTTTTTTATTGTATCACAGTGGTTACAGTACGTTCAACAGTGGTTCTCATCGGGGTCCCGGACCCCTGCATATTTTTGATCTCTCCTGTAGCCTGGCCGGGTCTGGCTCCAAGTTTAATTATAGACAATTTGATCTGCAGACACACAGAGGCATGCGTAAAACACATATTTTGACTACTTCGTGCTGTTGCTATTTTTTTTTAAAGTTACCTTTCGTTTCCTTTGGATTTTTGTGCGTATTATGGAGCCGTCAAGGTCCATGTTTGTAAGCCTTTTTACCAGGAGTAAATTCCCCAAAGTTGCAACAACTTGTAGTGATACACTGGGTTTTGCCTGGCCAGCTGGGGTAGTTGATTTGCTGGTTTGCTCCCCAGGTTTTTTTCATTGTGTATTAGGCCAGGGAAATGATCAATTATCCTTGTGGTTTGCGCACTGGGACGTGCGGACCTTTAATGAATGAATGAATGTTTCTTTTTTTGCTGTAAGTTGTGTGCATAATGCGTAAAAGTGCATTAGTGGGACCGAGGGTTTAAATGGAGAAGTGACGTGGTGAGAGGGGAGGAGAGGCGGCATAGTGGATTATTTTTCCCGGTGGATTACCCTGTGGATCATAAAGGCCCGTTTGGACACCTCACGGCCCGTTTTCAGCCAAGCGGGACGAGGGAGAGGACTGGTGGTCACCTCGGAGGAGCTGCGGCGTCTCGCCCGTATGGACAGTAGGACAAACAAACTCTCTCTCACTCACCCTCACCACGCACCAACACACACACACACTTCAAAGACCATAGCATACAGTGACCCCACTTGTGATAGATGCGGGCGAGATCCAGCCACTCTCCTACACATGTTCTGGACATGTCCAAAGCTTTGCGCTTTCTGGCAGCCCATCTTTGAGACCTTTTCTAAGATCTTTGCGAAAAGGCTTGCACCATCTCCATTCATTGCACTTTTTGGTGTAACTCAGATAGACTCCCATCTAGAGATGTGGGAAAGAATAATGGTGGCTTTCTGCTCTCTCCTAGCTAGGAGACTAATATTATTGAAATGGAAAGACCCAGCACCTCCAACATACAGCCTTTGGGTTAGGGAAATCATGTACCATATCAAGTTGGAGAAGATCAGATACACAATCAGGGGGTCTACTAGAAAATTTTATAACATATGGCAGCCTTTCTTAATGTTTGTTGAAGATATGGAAGCAGACAATATAGCACTGTAAACCTCTGTTGTTGCCCTCGGTATCCGCGGGTCATTCCGACATACCGCCACTCCGACATTGACGTCTAATTGTCGTAATGGCGGCACTTCCATTAATTGAAAACGTCCCACCACTCCGACAAGTTTTGTTTCCATTGTCGGAATGGCGGTACTTTACTTTTTTGGAAACGTCCCGCCATTCCGACATAAGGTCATTAAATGTGTAGGTTAATAATGATCACCGCCTCCCTGCCTGCCCATCTCTCTCCTCTAACAGCACTTTGACTCTGGTCAACGCCCTTGTCACATCCCATCTCGATTATAAAATGCATTATTATTATTATTATTATTATTATTATTATTATTATTATTGGCGCTGTGCTACTTAGTTTGCAGCTGTGGTCGAGAGAGCTAGAGAGTTAATGGAGAGAGGGACCGCTACGCCGGTGAATCAGATCAATGTTGTTTTTTATTGTATCACAGTGGTTACAGTAGCCTACGTTCAACAGAATCAGTGGTTCTCATGGGGGTCCTGGACCCCTGCATATTTTTGATCTCTCCTGTAGCCTGGCCGGGTCTGGCTCCAAGTTTAATTATAGACAATTTGATCTGCAGACACACAGAGGCATGCGTAAAACACATATTTTGACTACTTCGTGCTGTTGCTATTTTTTTTAAAGTTACCTTTCGTTTCCTTTGGATTTTTGTGCGTATTATGGAGCCGTCAAGGTCCATGTTTGTAAGCCTTTTTACCAGGAGTAAATTCCCCAAAGTTGCAACAACTTGTAGTGATACACTGGGTTTTGCCTGGCCAGCTGGGGTAGTTGATTTGCAGGTTTGCTCCCCAGGTTTTTTTCATTGTGTATTAGGCCAGGGAAATGATCAATTATCCTTGTGGTTTGCGCACTGGGACGTGCGGACCTTTAATGAATGAATGAATGTTTCTTTTTTTGCTGTAAGTTGTGTGCGTAATGCGTAAAAGTGCATTAGTGGGACTGTTAGGGTGAAAACTGTCTTAACACTGAATGTTTGCCTTTTACTAACTGAAGTTGATATTGTGCCTTACTGATTAATAAATAAAACAGAACACCAATGTTTTACTGACTGATGAGATAAAGCTGAACCTGTGTCTCTACACTGGAGACTGCAAAGCTGCACACAGTTACCTCATCACCAGAACTAACACTGAACATATATTCTCCACTTTGACAGTACTGATCAACACTGAATATATCTCACTGATGATTGTTTTATTAGATTGGGCACTTACACATTTTACCCAATTAAACAAGTTAATCCTGTGTGTGGTGTGAAACATTTGCCTTTATGTACCTGTTTATGCATTCACTTTAAGTAGTAGTAGAGTTTAGCCTTGTGTTTTAACTAACCTGTTGTGCCTTATGTTTTTGACTAACCCATTGAGTTTAAAGATAACTGAAACTTGTAAGCAAACCATATAGACTTATGTTGAGCCTGATTCATAATGCAATGAATACCAGTAACCTGCTTGATCATTCAGAGGTAAACTGAGGGCACACAGAGCCACAGTGAAAGCAAAACATCTCCAAGGCCGAAGGGAGGAGAGGATGAGAGGCCTGTGGCCCGCTGAATGAAGCATTGTGAGGAAGAGTCTGTATTATCTGCCCTGACCCCTCAGACACCTGGGATGGAGAGTTATGTCAGTGTAGGGAGGGTTTGTTGTTTTTCAGGCCCGGAGGTTCGTGTGCTGGGAAGATGGGACCAACATGTGCCAGCCAGAGGGCACCAACGAAGGGAGGGCTAAGTTTAAACCACAGCCACTCCCCACCTGTTTTTGACCAATAAGAGTTAATTACACACACATAGTGTGAATTTATTAAAATTAATGTAACGCCTTTGTTTTAGAGAGAAGACAGAGAATTCTCGCTCTCTTGGGATGGTGGTTGCAGCTAACTGCTTGCAGACTGCGATTTCCTGAACAGGAGAGTTTCTTGTATCTGATTCCTTTGATGATCCAATTTAATAAATAGTTGCCCGGAACGTCGTTGTTTGTCCTCTCTTGGAATAAACGAACACGAATGTCAGTTTTCCTGTTTTTTATCCTGACATTTTTGGTGACCCTGACGTGATTCTGAGAGGAGGACCTAGAGATTGAAGACCGGGACCTCAGGCCTGGATTCGGCTGGGACCGGAGTCTCCCACTGGACTCCTTTCCACTCACAGGGCCGGCCTAAAACAAGGTAAGGCAGAAACCTGTTGTCTTGTATGACCAAATTCTGCTCATTGGATATTCCAAATTTTTGTGATTGTGGAGGAGGTAAGGTGGGGTGACATCAAAACAGTAATGTTAAGCTTTGGCTTAAAGGTAAAGTATATTGATAAAACAGAAAATTGGATCATCAAAATGTTAATGTAATTTAATGTATGTGACGCGGTTATAGTCCGTCAGGTTAGAGTCCTGTTGAGTCAGTCGGGTTAGAGTCCTGTTAATCTAATTTAATGTATGTGACGCGGTTAGAGTCCGTCAGGTTAGAGTCCTGTTGAGTCAGTCGGGTCAGAGTCCTGTTAATGTAATTTAATGTATGTGACGCGGTTAGAGTCCGTCAGGTTAGAGTCCTGTTGAGTCAGTCGGGTTAGAGTCCTGTTGAGGTAACAAAATGCAACAAAAGACATGGGTAAGAAAATTCTTGGGAAAGGTGCTCATAAAAGAGATGTGTATCAAGCGCTTGCGATATGGAGATTGCTGCTATTATTTCAATGTGTGAGCGAAATGTGTGTGTATGGAGACTGGGCGGTGAACTCTTTTGAATGTGTGTGTCAGTGAGAAAGCCTGAGTGTGTGTGGGAGAAGGCCAAACAGAAGCTTTCTCTGGCGGAGGTCTGTGTGCACGCGAGTGGGAGTGCCCTGTAGGAAAGGAGAGCCAGTGTGTGTATGTGTGTGATTGAGAGGAGACTGTGAAGCGGCTCTTTTAACATGGGTGTGTCTGGCGTGTAAGTGAAATGTGCCTGAATAAGTGCGCATGGCGTTGCCCGTCTCTGTGAATGAGATGTGCTTGAGTGTATGCGTGACGAAGACCCGTCTGAGTGAGCCTGAGTGGAGACTGTTTGCGTGCATGTAATCAGGTCTATGTGTATGGAAAAGAATGTTTCTGAGTGTCTGTTGTGCTATGGACGAGTGTAAGACAAAGTGTATGTGAAAGTTTGAGCCAGTGTGTGTGTTAAAAGGCCGGAGGCTGTGAAAGCGGGTGCTAGAGGATGTGGCTGTGAGAGGATGGATGCATTGAGTGTGGTGTGACAGTTGGCCAGCCTCTGACTCTGATTACTGGTGTGTTTGCTGTTCAAATGTTGTGTTGTGTAGTTTGACTTGTGAGCCTTGGTAAACGTACCTGTGGAAAATGTGCGGCTATGGGTCACAGGTCATGTTCACGGTAAAAGAACTTTGCTCCCCGTAGTGCGCTGATGTGACAGCTGCCATGGCAGAATCATAAATGAAACTTAACTAAGAGTTTGGGAAAAACTGTTGGGCGTGTCGTTGATAAAATGGCGGCTGCTGGTTTGAAAATGGCTGCTGCTGAAAAATAAATGGAGTATAGTCATTGCTGAAAAAAAAAAGTTTTTTCAGCAATGTTAACTGGTCAACAATGATGCACTAATGAATAAAAACAATAATGTAAGAAATCAAACAACAACTATAAATAACATTTTTGAAGCAAATGAAGTAATATAAAATGGGAATAATCTGAGTAAACAAATAAAATAAATATAATTATGTTGGAAAATTGAAGTCCAGCTCTGAACAACCAGTTTAAGACTGCAGCTAATATTCCCTAAGTCCTAAACTCTTATTGCTCTGTCAGTGGCTTGGCTTGCATTACCCCCCTCTTGTGCTCCAGTGTTGTGTGTGAAGTGCTGTGTGTCATGTGACCTGTCTGTTCCTCTGCCCTGTTCCCTGCACGGCTGTAGGCCCTAATGATTGCTTTGCTTTTGTTGTTTGAATTTATTACTGACAGCATGTTTGTTTAATGTTTGTTTGAATGTTTGTACCGGTATTTTGTTCTGTTTTAGCTGATATTTTATTTTCCCCTTTAAACCTTACAATTTGATGACTATTGAAATTTGCAAAGAGTAAAAATGCAGTACTGCAAATTAAATACTAATGGCAAACAAAATTATTGCATGCAATAATTGAAACCATTATTATTCTGAAATCACAACAATAATTTAACACTAAGAAAACATCCCAGAGCTATTGTTTAATGATAATTTGGGAATACAACCCACATATCTACTGTATATCCCATGAAAAAAAAATGAAAAAAAAAAGGGAGAAATTGATATATCATTTCATAGTCATTACATTGATCATGATTACAAACAAGCTTAATGTGGAAGTCAATCGATCCATTAAACTAACTGCATTTATTCCAATTTACGCTGTTTTATGTATTTATAGCAATTAAAAAATAATAATAATTTGACCACTACATTTCAGTCCTACACCACCTCACATTGTTTTTGCATTAATAGTGATTTAAGATAATAATTGAACATTACATTGACACCTGACACGTGAATAACAATCCAAGTTAATTCATTAATTACTTTACCACAAAGTTGCATACCTACATCAATTTAATTTGATTTATAAATTGCAATTTCAGATACATTATTAATTAAGTCTTTACCTCACTTAATTAATTAATTAATTAATTAATTAATTTACTACTTCAAATTTGTTTTTCAAAATCCAACAAAAACAACAATGGGTGTCTTTGCTGTGAGAAGATTCCTCTGGACTAATGAAGAAAACCGTGACATTTGACTTCTTGGAGGTCATTGAAGAAGTGGAAGAGCCATTACCCTCTTCTAACGACCCTGACCAAACTGAAATTGGAAAACGTCTGGACAGAATCGTATCAACATTCGACAAGAAACTCCATGACCAAGAATCAACCATCTACCTCGTCTTTGTAGTGACATTGGTCCTAATCACTTTCGTCTTCATCATCACTATTCTGCTCAACAAGAACTACGATTAAAGCATCATGAATAACATGAAGGAAACAGACCCCTACCCCTGTAACATGGGACAACTGAAGGAATGGATCATCAAAAGACTGGATGCCACCGCAACAGCAGCAGGACTTAATGGGATGGACACTAGAAACAACATGGAGAAAGAATGGAAAAGATGGACAGAACAAGGACTCCTGACTGCTGACCCGGATGCTGGACTTCCCAACTCAGCCACCATCATGTGCATATCAGTCGGAGCAACATCAGCCTACACACAGGCCAAGACCAAATGGGAACAAGAAGGAAAGCATCTGTGGAGAAAAGGGTCTGTGGACAAAATAAAGAACAAATCAATGATGACCACGGCGATCTGCAACTACATGAGAGAAGCAAGAGAAGCGGAGATCTATGGCAAAAAATCTACAGAAGACAAAGACAAAGACAAAGACGAAGTCACAGACGAGAAGAACAACATGAAGGTGACCTCTGCCCCCCACATGTATCCCATCCTACCAGATGCAGGATATGTCTCAACCGCTCCCCCACCCTGCCCGGCTCCACCAATGCAAGAACCTACTCTGCCCCCCTCCCAGACTCCTCCCACTCACACTTACCTGTATTCCCCACCTCAACCCTACACTCTGCCAGGTCCACCACCTCAGGCTTACACCCATCCATATCCACCACCCCCATACTACACTCTCTTATACCCTCCACCTCCACCACCCCAGACCCCCGTGGCCCCTCAACCACCACCTTCAACATCCCAACCCCAGCAACCTCAAGCACACCAAAATCGAGGAATGATGAGAGGTAGAAGAGGATCTTACAGAGGAAGAGGAGGCCCGCACCCACACTCACACTCCCGTTGCCACGGCTGTGGAAGATTCGGACACTGGATCAGAGAATGCCCGAGTCGACAAAATTCAGGAGAAAACCAAGCCCAAAACGCCCACCAAATGCCACAGTGACGGGTTCCTGAGTACAACGCAAGTCAGCTGAATCCACCAGCAGCCGAACCAATGGTGACTTGGAGCTGCAGTGTCAAGTATCATCACCCCCCCCTCACAGACTCTCACCATCGTCGTATACTCAGGACAACCACAAGTTCAACGTTTCACAATGCCATTGGCTGTAAAGTTCAGATCCCTAACACTGCAGCATCAATTCCTGTATGCACCACACTGCCCTGTGAACCTGCTAGGAAGAGACCTCCTAGTGCAGTTAAGCCTCACTATACAATGCGCTGATGCTGGTCTCATCATTCATCCCTCTTCAACGACCCCCACGCCACACCTCAGGATCCTCTACATGGCCCCATCACAAGAACTCACAGACAAACTCACACAAGTGTTCTGGTCACGACTGACATCCACTAGAGAAAAGACTCCACGCGTCCAATACGCCTATATGGAACGGAAACCCTGGATACAGTCTCAACTCACACTCTCTGAACCCTCTGAACCTCTACACTGCACCTACAACTACTCCTGACGAAGAGTACACTCAAGCTTGGACTGAAGACAAAGAGGGAGGAACTGAATCTCTGGAGATCGGAGACATCTACTTTGGAAAGGAGGGTGAGGCAGCGTACTGTAAACTCACACCAGAACAACTCGCCTGGTACGCGCTGGACACTGACTCCGCCCCACTCTGGCCATTGGGCAGAGCCACCGCACAAAGTCTCTGGGCCTTATGATAAAAAGTGCACTGAACCTCAACTGGACGCCGTCTCCCTTTCCCCACCTCTACAGAAATGAAGATGCCAACATGTGGAGACTCACATTCTCAAGCACTGAAAAAGGAGTCTTGGAGACTCAGGAATTCCCCAGACAATATGGATCTGACTCTGCGGATCACCATGACACGCCCACACTGTTGGCACAAATCCTACCATCACTCTGGACATCAGGACCCTATGATGTCGGTCTCATCACGACACATCCTGTTGATGTTAAGCCCCTGCCAAACCAACGCCCCGTATGGAGACCACAGATCCTACAAGCAGGTGTGTTGGTCCCCTGTCACTCAAAATGGAACACGCCCATCCTCCCTGTCAAGAAGGGTGAAGGAAAGAGTTGGAGAATGGTACAAGATTTCAGAGCTGTCAATGATGCAACTGTGCCTACTGCCCTGCCTGTCCCCGATCCCTGCCTTGCACTCCAAAACCTGAACCCCTCCCACCAGTACTTCACCGTCATCGACCTGGCCAACGCCTTCTTCTGTCTTCCCTTAACCCCCAGCTTGACCCAACCCCTGCGAGAAATGATATCTGCTGCAGGCAACAGAAACCTGACTGCGAACCTCACTTGGACTCCTGAAGCGGAGAGGTCGTTCACAGACACAAAATGTGCCCTCACAAAAGCTGCAACACTGACAAGCCCTGACTACAATGTCCCTTTTCACTTGGATGTTTCTGAAAAGAACGGCATCGTTAACGCCGTCCTTTATCAGAAAAAGGAGGGAGAAAGAAGAGTACTGATGTACCACAGTTCAAAGCTGAAAGCTGGACAACATGGAAACAGGACAAGGAGGCTGTGCACAACATCTTGCCGCCCTGACCAAAGTCATATCAAAGACAGAACACATGGTAATGTGCCACCCATTGAACATTAACACAAACCACGGAGTGGTTGCGTTTCTGAACTCAAGTGCATTCACCTTCTCACCGTCAAGAAAAATAAAGATCTCAACTGCTTTGACACAACCCCACATCACCTACTACACAGAAAGCATCAACTTGGCCATCAACATGACCACGGAAGAACATCTCTCACACAACTGTGCAGATGTGGCAGCAAGAGACGTCAGGCTCCAACCAGACTTACAAGCACAACCACTACAGACACCAGACCTCACCCCCTTCACAGACCGTTGCTGCTACAAAGGTGAACAAGGAACGTTGCTTCCTACGCTGTTGTGAAACAGGGACAGGAAATGAACATGAAGTGCTAGAACAAAGAGTCATCCCACAACCAGCATCAGCACAATTGGCCGGAGTAATAGCACTGACCAGAGCCTTGCAGCTCAGTGAAGGACAAAGAGTTAAAGGGATAGTTCACCCTAGAATGATATTTCGCGCATTATCTACTCACCCTCATGTTGACTAAGGGCTGGAAGAAGTTTCAGAGTCCTCCGTCCCTTCTCTGAGTTACAGGGGGTCTTAGCGTAGCAGTGCATTTCAAGGCAACGGTTGTAAAGGGACACCAGAGCTCTTCGTAAAAAAACACACACAAAAAAACATCCAAATACCTCCATGATGCTCGTATGTAATGTCCGTCTTGTGCTGAAGCCCCAAATTGCGTAATTGTCCCGAAAAAAATTAAATAAGTCCACATTCCAAGCATGTTTGTAGCATTAGCTCTGTGTCTGTTGTCCGGTCTTCCGCTGCCAGCGCGCATGCGCAAGGTTCGCACTGAGACCGACTCGAGTCTCATGAAGCTGCTGACGCTGCAGCCAAGAAAGCAGGAGAATATCAAGGACAAATGCTGATAGTTGTGGTTGCACCACTCCCAGAGCTGACTAATGATGACATTAAAGATATGCAAGACAAAGCTGGAGCGTACGAAAAGAATGAATGGCTAAAGAAAGGAGCTACACTAAAGGAGGGACTCTGGAGAGCCCATGATGGAAGACTTGTGGCCCCAGCTAAACTGTGCCAGCTACTGCTAAAACAAGCCCATGGATTGGCCCACGAAAGTAAGAAGACTACACTGAGAAACATTTCCATCTTGTGGTGGCACCCACACATGACAAGCCTGGTTGACAATTACATCACTGAGTGTGGAGTTTGCAACGAACACAACCCAAGACCCACATACAAGTGTCCAGTGGGAAAGTTCCCAGTACCAGATGCCCCATTCAAAGACATCACCATTGACTTCACTGACATGGGAGCAGAAAACAGAGTACAAGGGTACCGATACCTATTGGTCATGGTTGATAGATTCACCAGATGGGTGGAAGCCATTCCCTGCAGAAAAGAAGATGCAAAGTCAGTCATCAAATGGCTGAAAAATGAACTGATCCCCAGATACGGAGTCCCACACACCATCAGATCAGACAATGGAACTCACTTCAACAACAAACGGCTGGACAAAGTGGAAAAGGCTCTGGGAATCACACATAAGTTTGGATCAGTTTATCATCCAGCCTCACAAGGACTAGTCAAGAGAGCCAACCTGACCCTTAAAAAGAAAATGGCGAAAATCTGTGCAGAAACTAAACTCTCATGGGTCGACGCCTTGCCTGTGGTCCTTATGTCAATGAGAAATTCTCCTCATGGCAAAACACATTTGACACCCCATGAACTGCTGACTGGCCGCCCTATGCCAGGTCCACCAAGAGACGGAGGACACCTCCCAACTCTTGACCTCTGGCAAATTGACTGTGATGACTACATGGCCGCTTTGACTGCCCTGACACAAGTCTTGTGCAAACAGGTGCAGAATGCCGAAGAGGAGCCGGAGACGACACCAGCAAAGTCTCCTGCTTTGAAAGTGGGAGATTGGGTACAGGTGAAAGTCCACAAACGAAAGTGGTCTGAACCCAGGTGGACAGGACCATATGAGGTAATCGAACATACCTCATGTAAAAGGAAAGACAGGAGCAAATTGGCACCACCTGACACATTGTGTACCGTCCCCACCACCGACACGTTCACTACGTGAAGTTAGAGCTGATCTGTCAGCTGCAGGTACAGCTGAACTGGTAATTGAAAATACAGGCGCTGAAGAGTAGACTTGAATTATCGGCCATACGCCTGTAACAACTAACCTGCTAACTTACCATGTCGTCCAAACGTAAAAGTAAAAGCAAGTTCATTAAAAAAAAATTATGCGGTACCTCAACATGGAAGAACCTCAACAGCCTGGCTCTAACAGGGCCGGGGTGATGATGTTTCTTCTTGCCATGATAACTCAAGGCACAGTATTGGTTATCTTGTGGACTGGCCTAACGCCAAAGACAGTCCCACACAATTTCAGAGCTGAAAGATCCCTCTAATAATAATGTGGTGTAATCGCTGGCAGTTAGTCGTTGCTAACACTGGGAACAAAGATTGGGGCTACAGACCCCATAAAAGGACGATTGTCCATAATCAAAGGTACAGCCCCAAATGACTGCGCAGACGGCACTTGCAATCCACTTATACTGTCCCTGAAAAGCTCTAAGGTCACTGATAGTGATCTGTATGCTCTAGGAGTTTATATGACTGAGAATGACCCCATAGCTCAATTTAACATAACTGTATTCAGCGAAACTGACTCCTCCCGAATTGTAGAAGACGATCGCATTGAATACCTACACCTCCCATCACCAGAGAATGTGATAGCTTTTGAAACTGGTTACAAAGACAGTAACACTTGGTTAGATTGGATGTATCGTACTGCTGCTGCTCATAACCTTGCTAACTGTATTGCTTGTTCCACAGCCAGACCGACTCTGTACACAAGCCCTGCTCCGCTGTATCCAGACACCGACCCCGCAGGTGTTGAGTGTAGGTTAAAGCTGCACATGACACCTGAATTACAGAATTAACTATGTTTACTACAATGTCCAGAGACTAGCTAACCTCACTAACAGGTTTGGTAAGTGGAGAAACTTGGTCTTGTCTGCTGTGATATCTGTAGCAGTCTTTGCGGCTATCCTCATCACCTGTGGCTGTTGCTGCATCCTATGTCTTAGAACTCTGATTAACCGCCTGGTCACCACTGCCCTGTCCAAAGAGAAACCACCTCCCCCTTGCCAAATGCCTTTGCTCACTAACATTGCTGAGAGCCAGGAAGAATAGTTCTCTCTGTCTGTCATCACCGACTGTGCCCAGGAGGTGCCAGACATTGAAGAATACCTGGATTAAGTAGTTCACACCTAGTTGGTGTGAAAGGAGGGAGTTGTTAGGGTGAAAACTGTCTTAACACTGAATGTTTGCCTTTTACTAACTGAAGTTGATATTGTGCCTTACTGATTAATAAATAAAACAGAACACCAATGTTTTACTGACTGATGAGATAAAGCTGAACCTGTGTCTCTACACTGGAGACTGCAAAGCTGCACACAGTTACCTCATCACCAGAACTAACACTGAACATATATTCTCCACTTTGACAGTACTGATCAACACTGAATATATCTCACTGATGATTGTTTTATTAGATTGGGCACTTACACATTTTACCCAATTAAACAAGTTAATCCTGTGTGTGGTGTGAAACATTTGCCTTTATGTACCTGTTTATGCATTCACTTTAAGTAGTAGTAGAGTTTAGCCTTGTGTTTTAACTAACCTGTTGTGCCTTATGTTTTTGACTAACCCATTGAGTTTAAAGATAACTGAAACTTGTAAGCAAACCATATAGACTTATGTTGAGCCTGATTCATAATGCAATGAATACCAGTAACCTGCTTGATCATTCAGAGGTAAACTGAGGGCACACAGAGCCACAGTGAAAGCAAAACATCTCCAAGGCCGAAGGGAGGAGAGGATGAGAGGCCTGTGGCCCGCTGAATGAAGCATTGTGAGGAAGAGTCTGTATTATCTGCCCTGACCCCTCAGACACCTGGGATGGAGAGTTATGTCAGTGTAGGGAGGGCTTTGTTGTTTTTCAGGCCCGGAGGTTCGTGTGCTGGGAAGATGGGACCAACATGTGCCAGCCAGAGGGCACCAACGAAGGGAGGGCTAAGTTTAAACCACAGCCACTCCCCACCTGTTTTTGACCAATAAGAGTTAATTACACACACATAAGCTGTGTCCCAATTCAGGGGCTGCAGCCTTCAGAGGACCCAGCCTACGCGGTCTCCGGAGGCAACGGCTTCGGAGGCTCCTCCGGGGGCCGCATCAACCGTCGGTAAATGGGACGGTCTAGCCTTCAGAGCATTACCTGATCCGAACGTAAACAACGGCCTAACGTAAACAACGGCCGGACGTTAAACATTTAAAAGTGCCGCTTGCAACAGCTCTACCGCTCCTCCGCCCCTCACTTTTTTTTTTTTTTTTTTTAAAGAAGTAGAATCAATACAAGGGCAGTTATCATTAATATACTAATAAACAAACCATTGAACAGCAGCCAGGGGGTAGGCTATTGAATAGAGAATAAAGAGAGCACAAGTAATGTGTTTTCATAGCTTTCTTATTAAAAGTTGTCACACACAATATGCTTTGCCTCTGCTCCTCACCTGTGCAGCCAGAGCAGAGCAGAGCAGAGCTCAGCAGCGGGCAGCCACACCTCCGAGCCGGCCGCAGAGCCGGGTTACCATGGCTACAGCACAGAGCTGCTCCGTTCGATAGCTAACGGCTAGGTTGCTAATAACAACAACGGTGCAGCAAAGCATCTTGGGATACGGGAGGCCGCGAAGGATGGTAGCGATGCATCCTCCGAATGCAGGGGAAAGGAGGACGCATTTGGAGGCTGCATTTGGAGGACCCTTCGAATTTAGACGAATTGGGACAGCCTTCGCGCAGCGCTGTGACGTAATCGGCCTTCAAATCCACCCTCCGAAGGATGCAGCCCCTGAATTGGGACACAGCTATAGTGTGAATTTATTAAAATTTATGTAACGCCTTTGTTTTAGAGAGAAGACAGAGAATTCTCGCTCTCTTGGGATGGTGGTTGCAGCTAACTGCTTGCAGACTGCGATTTCCTGAACAGGAGAGTTTCTTGTATCTGATTCCTTTGATGATCCAATTTAATAAATAGTTGCCCGGAACGTCGTTGTTTGTCCTCTCTTGGAATAAACGAACACGAATGTCAGTTTTCCTGTTTTTTATCCTGACAGGACCGAGGGTTTAAATGGAGAAGTGACGTGGTGAGAGGGGAGGAGAGGCGGCATAGTGGATTATTTTTCCCGGTGGATTACCCTGTGGATCATAAAGGCCCGTTTGGACACCTCACAGCCCGTTTTCAGCCAAGCGGGACGAGGGAGAGGACTGGTGGTCACCTCGGAGGAGCCGCGGCGTCTCGCCCGTATGGACAGTAGGACAAACAAACTCTCTCTCACTCACCCTCACCACGCACCAACACACACACACATACGCACGTCACGCATGCACGCACGCACGCACGCACGCACGCACACACACACACACACACACACACACACACTTAAAATAACATGTGTGTGTGTGTAAAACCGAGTGAATACGAGTATGGGCGACTGCAGTCGATGTCTGACGGGCGACCAGTGAGACCACCCAAGCGCCCGCGGGCAGTGCATCAGCATTCATATGACAAAGGCCTATGTACAATGCATTATGCAAATCATAACAGGGTGTCATTATGAGTGCTTGTAGATAATTTCCACAAAAAAATGCAAATGCAATTTGTCAAAGAGTTTTTTTACTTGGTAGTTTGTGAAAGTGTTTACTAAACGAACAGTAACAGTAAAAAGTAAAAGTGACTGTAAAAAATACAACAGCTGAACATTAACTCCTATTTTTTTTTATTTTTATTTTTTAACAGAAAACTGCTGAAAACTGCTGAACAAAGTAAATCATTAAATCAAATCAATAAATAAATAAATCGATAAAAACATAAATAAAATCAAAACTATTCGAACTGCACAATGCAGTACTGGACAGCATCCCCGTATTCCTCCAGGGTCCTCCCTCCTCTCCTGTACTGCCGCCGCAGCCGCCGCAGCCTCGCCTCCAGCTGCCCCCATTTTCTGCGTTGCTGAGGTGCAGCATCCCCCCGCTCAGCCCTCACGCACTGGGCCTGCACACGCTGCTGCTCGTCTTTGAGTTGGCGGATAAACACCCACAGTGATGGGTGGCGCCTCCCTAACAGATGTGTTAGTGCTACATCCAGCTCATGCTTCATTCATTTCTGAGGTTTTTAATAGGCTTGAGCTAGCTTCAAGCCTCCTGAACAATAGGTGTACAAGCATGACTGAGCTCGCAAATGATACATTTCACAATATAGCCTATGATTTGAGAAGAGAAAAAACGCTTAGGTGAGGAGGTTAATTAAGAATGTGGGCTCAGTTTGGGCTTAGAACAAATAGTCACAGGGTTCGCAAAATCAGAATGGTTTTGTCTCACAAGGTTACCTGTCTCCTGACAAATTGTATTTGAATCTATAGTATTTGTCTGCAAGTTATTGACATGCTGTACCCATAGGCTATAGTTAATAAGGCCTACCTTCCACCCGGTTGTTTGTCCTATTATCGGACCCACGGCCAAAGACACTCCATGTGGCAGGGGGGAAGAGGGCGTTGCCTGCCACATAGGTGCGCTCCATGTACATAATGAAATCATTAAGTGCTGGGTGCACATGTAGGAGCCTTGTGGTCCGGCGGGAGGTGGTGAAAAGACGAAAATTTTGCCTCATCACTGGCAGTGGGAGGTAGCCCACCGCCATGGCCTTCCTCAACCATTTCTTGAGGTGCCTGTCGTGCCGGTACTGAGCTGCAAAAGTAAAAAGGAGTAAAAATGACTTCAAATTGACATAATAGTGAAAAGCTGCATGTTATAAAGAGCTTAAAATACACTTAAAATAATATGTCTTTATTTGGGGGCACAATTCAAGTAGCCTACAAGTACAGAGACATACAACTATTTAATATTTTATTATCATCATTTATTATCATTAGGCTATTATTGTTATTGTTATTATTACTATAACAGTAGTAGTAGTAGTAGTAGTATGGTAGCACTGATTATAGGCCTGACAGTGCTTTATCTGTAACATTGGCATATCTTGTTAATTAAAGGAAAAACTATTTTAATGAAAATATGAACCCCTTTTGATAAATGTATCTTTTTTAACATTCACTTTTAATGATATGCTATGCAAAAACGCTGAAGTAGCCTAATAAATACTAGCATGGTGTAAGTCGAGGTCTTCAACAGGGGGTCCGTGACCCCTAGGGGGTCTGCAGAGGTACTGCAAGGGGGTCATGACCACATTGTCCCTCAAATCTAGATGGAGAATCTATCTATCTATCTATCTATCTATCTATCTATCTATCTATCCATCTATCCATCCATCCATCCATCCATCCATCCATCCATCCATCCATCCATCCATCTGATAATTTTTCCTCTTACAGTAACAAATTACTCCTTACCTGACAGACCAAGCTCCTGGATCTTGCGCCAGAGACTCTGGCAAAAGTGAAAGTAGCACCCAGAGGTGTGGATGGTTGGCACCTCTGCCCGCAGTGCCTCCATCATCGCCATCTCAAAGTCGGTTACAACACGCTCAGGCATCCATCTAGACACACAGGCAGTCAGAAGACAAAAACACATATTGTTACAGTGATTTCCACATAAATATTAAGAAGCCATGATAGTCTACAGCAGCGGTACTCAATAGGCGGCCCGCGGGCCGCATCCGGCCCGCAGAACCTTCCAGTCAGGCCCGCGACTGAGTTCTACTAGTTTACATATTACTGTATACTGTATTTCTCGGGCTCCGTGCGCCTGTAAGTCAAAGCGCTGGGACATGGAAACACGTGCGTAGCGTTTGTGTGTGCCTGTGAGGCCCTGCACTGGGATACAGAAACGCTGACGAACTCAAATCACCATGCGCGAGTGTTTGGGGAGCGGGCTGGACTGCAGGGTTTTCCCTGCCTGTCTGCAGAGACCGTGGGTGATTTTCACCGCCGTCTTGGTTCAACTGTGTGTGCATCATGCATGGGGGGCCGTTCAGATGAAGCGTCTTTTGCGCGCGCTCAAACCCATTCAATGTAGCCGCGAGTCATGCACGCTCACAACTCAAAAGCCGTAGCTGCGCGCATTTGATGAGACGCAATTGTTTTTCCGTGCACGTCAGCGGCGCACAGCTGCACGACCTGCTTCTCCCCCGGTGTTGTGTCCCGGTGCCCTCGGCCTGTGTCTCTCCTACTGTTTCCCTCTGAGCTCTGCCTCGTTTGAAAGGTGAAGGAAGCCCATGTGTGGAAAGACGTCGCCTCCGAGATGTAGAATGTGTGTTATAGAAGAGAAACACACATTTCAGGACCAATGACTTGTATCCTCAGAACAGAGTCAGACGTCCTGTGATGGTCAGGTCATATCATATTTAAGATGAAAATCACAGGGCATGTCTGAGGATACAAGTCAGCAGTGTAAAGCTCCAGCATGATATGTAAATGATGATATGACAATGTCAAGATTTTTCATATCATACAAAACACCATGAAGTGTATAAATAAAAATGATGTGCTTACAAGTAAAATAAAAATATTTAAATTATTAGACGAAAAAGGTGAATTTAATTTCAATCTAGGCCTATTTGAATGTTCGGCCCCCAAGGTGTCGGTTAAGAAAAATTCTGGCCCTTCGACAAATGTATTTGAGTACCCCTGGTCTACAGTGTGCATGCAAACGCACACCAACAGACAGATAGACAGACTGACAGTACTCCACACACACACGCTCTCACACATGCAAGCGCACACACATACACACCCTTGTCCCGTGATGCGCTGGATTTTTCTTTTCAGATGCCTCAGCACAGCGCGGTACATGGCCTCTGTCTTTCCAGACATCAGTACCATGACAAAGGGTATGGCCCTCTCCATATAAAGGCCGTGGATCGAAACGACCTGATAAAACGGCCTAGGGCAGGGGTACTCAAATACATTTTTCGAAGGGCCAGAATTTTTCTTAACAGACACCTTGGGGGCCGCACATTCAAATAGGCCTTGATTTAAATTAAAGAGGAACTAAACCCCTAAACCACTTTTTTCTGCTGAAAACAAATGTATTTGGGTATAAGGTAGTGTTGTCAGTTGATTCTGGTCCAACCTTTGACTTTTTAGTCAAAATATTTCAATTTGGTGTATTTTGTAGTAAAAATGTAGAGTGACTGCCCTCTATGGGTTGAAACACGGCTATTACAATCGAATTTTTCTATTGGCTGAGATGGAGGCAGATGACGTTTTGGAGGCAGCTTTCGTCACCGGCCACTAGCTCCCCGACCAATCAGCACCGGCTGCTGCCTGCCGCTAACGGTTGCTAGGCACTCTAGCTGCTCTGCTGCGGCTAACGGTTGCTAGGCGCTCTAGCTGCTCTGCTGCGGCTAACGGCTGCTAACAGCTGCCTGAATGGGAATCGTTAGTGCGGCCGGCGCTAACGAGCCGTTAACGAGTTAACGAGCCGGCGGATCAGCTGTAGATGCTGTGTCACGGCTCTGGCGTCCTCTCCTAGTAGTGTCTGCGCTACTAGTGCTGTTAGAGTCGCTCGTTAGTAGCTCGTTAGCGCTAGCAGAAGTGTTGATGTGTGTTTATTACTTTTTTTTCTCTTTTGTGTGATTTCGCGGGTGTGAATGGGGCGCAGGGGGGGGGGGGGACGGGGGATCGTAGAGTGCTCCTGGAGTCCCGCCCATAATCAAGGCATTTTTTGAATTTCAAGCTTAGAGCACGTCATCCAAAACTGAGGGGTTTAGTTCCCCTTTAAATTCACCTTTTTCGTCTAATAATTTAAATATTTTTTATTTTACTTGTAAGCACATAATTTTTATTTATACACTTCATGGTGTTTTGTATGATATAAAATGAAAAATCTTGACATTGTCATATCATCATTTACATATCATGCTGGAGCTTTACACTGCTGACTTGTATCCTCAGACATGCCCTGTGATTTTCATCTTAAATATGATATGACCTGACCATCACAGGACGTCTGACTCTGTTCTGAGGATACAAGTCATTGGTCCTGAAATGTGTTTCTCTTCTATAACACACATTCTACATCTCGGAGGCGACGTCTTTCCACACACGGGCTTCCTTCACCTTTCAAACGAGGCAGAGCTCAGTGGGAAACAGTAGGAGACACAGGCCGAGGGCACCGGGACACAACAGCGGGGGAGAAGCAGGTCGTGCAGCTGTGCACCGCGGACGTGCACGAAAAAACAATTGCGTCTCATCAAATGCGCGCGGCTACGGCTTTTGAGTTGTGAGCGTGCATGACTCGCGGCTACATTGAATGGGTTTGAGCGCGCGCAAAAGACGCTTCATCTGAACGGCCCCCCATGCATGATGCAACACAGTTGAACCAAGACGGTGGTGAAAATCACCCACGGTCTCTGCAGACAGGCAGGGAAAACCCTGCAGTCCAGCCCGCTCCCCAAACACTCGCGCATGGTGATTTGGGTTCGTCAGCGTTTCTGTATCCCAGTGCAGCGCCTCACAGGCACACACAAACGCTCCGCACGTGTTTCCATGTCCCAGCGCTTTGACTTACAGGCGCACGGAGCCCGAAAATACAGTATACAGTAATATGTAAACTAGTGGAACTCAGTCGCGGGCCTGATTGGAAGGTTCGGCGGGCCGGATGCGGCCCGCGGGCCGCCTATTGAGTACCGCTGGCCTAGGGCACGTTTTAAATGTTCCGTCCATGTAGATCTAAAACATACAAAATACGAAATATTTATGTAAATGATTAGGCAATTTCATTGGACTGACAAAAGGGTCATGGGGGACTGCAGTGAAGTTAGTTTTACAGTAAGTTGGATATCTGACAGACATTCGCTCCTTCTCAATACATTAAAAGTTCATATAAAATATAAGATGTGTTTGAATGCAATAAAAACAGGTGCGTGTCATAGAGGAGGGTTAGATCTTATGTCCTGTGTTGATTTTGAGCAAATAGGTCACATAACATGGGAGTTATTGAGCTATAAGGCTCAAAATAAATTAATAATCTTATTAATAATCAATCCAAATAGGTCATGTGGCCCATTTGCTGAAAATCATCACAGGATGGTAGATCTAAGCTTGCTCTATGACACACACCTGTTTTTATTGCATTTAAACACATGTAATATTTTATATGAAATTTTTATGTATTGAGAAGGAGCAAAACTTGAAACTAACATCACTGTGGTCATGGGGGATGGCTTCTAACCTGGCGACACTGTGCTAGTTTGGAGAGGTTGTCTTCAGTGGTGAAGACAAGGAAGCCATGGACTTCGTGGTGCTTGTAGAGGAACTCCTCACCATCCCACGTCTGGGTCCATTCTCCCTCCACGGCCACCTCCTGTAGGTTGTTGGGGATGGGGGGCATGAGGCTGGCCCTCTTCCTCTCCAGCCTTGACCTCACAGCCTCGAAGGGTGGCATAGCTGCCACATCAACGGCCTGGGCCAGGACCTGATTTAATAAAGTTATGGTTTGTGTCTTGTTCATAAGCCACTTGGGGAAGTATGCAAACTAGGGTGATTTCAGGTATATTTGGACATCAGGTAATTTGGGACAGATAGGAAAAACACTGCTTCCACTTGCCTTGAATGGGCTATGGCAAAGTTAAAGGTGCTGATACATTCCTTTGGATATCTACATACAGTAAAAGTCACATTAAAACACCTTCGTACATTTCAGAATATTAAATCAGCGGTTAATGTGGAATATATGAAGCGAGGTTCAAAATTTATGTCATAAGTTATCTTTGTTTTATATTTAACAAAATATAAAAATAAATGTATTTTTAAAAACATGCTTGCTTCTCCTGAGGTCAATAGTCTGCTCACAATATGTTTCAGGCTATTAAATCTGCTGTTTGTTGTAAAATTTGGTTTAATTGTTTTTTTTTTATGAAATTGCAGCTCCATGCAATATCCCATTGCACAAGCCTGTGTCCCAAATTACCAAACAAGTTGCGAAAAAAATAGTTTTGTGTCAAAACCTTTAAAATAGAGTTCTACGTGCTCTCACAAAAGAATTTTAGCACATAATTATTTCACATAAATGCAGACACCTAAAGGAATCCAGACTTATCTCATTTGTTGGGTTATTTATTATGACAAAAAATGGCTCAGAAAATGGATTTACATAAATTGTCCCAATATACCTGAATTCACCCTACTAAATACATTTTATTAGTTACTTTATTAACCTACCTCATCATAAATCCGCTTCGATGGACGGGATGGATCAGTGGCCACCTGGGCCAGCATCTGCTCGATAAGAGCAGTGGTGGCCACCAAATCTGTCTCCGGTTCATGGCCATGTGGGCCAGGTTGGGCGATGACATGGATGTCGGGCTCGTCTCCATCGACATCAAAATGCCCCGTTTTTAAGTATACATTACACCCAGCTCGGGCGCAACGCCAGTATATAATGTCATTTCTCATTTTGTTGCGCAAGTAGCGGTATTCGCCCAAAATTAGGCATTTGCCCCCTCGACTATTGGCTATTTGTATGTATGCCATGCCGCAGAAAGTACTGTAATGGCAGTTCGGCCAACTACTGTACAGTCAAATGGTCCTTTCACTCACGGAAAGCGTGATTACCGCATGAAATTGTAGGTCACACTGTAGCCACTAGGTGGAAGCATCGTACTAAAATGCAGCTCAAAAGATTTTGGGATAATTCCACGTTTGACCACAACGTAGCTGCAATGGAGAGTGGCGCTGTGCTACTTAGTTTGCAGCTGTGGTCGAGAGAGCTAGAGAGTTAATGGAGAGAGGGACCGCTCCGCCGGTCAATCAGATCAATGTTGTTGTTTTTTATTGTATCACAGTGGTTACAGTAGCCTACGTTCAACAGGATCAGTGGTTCTCATGGGGGTCCTGGACCCCTGCATATTTTTGATCTCTCCTGTAGCCTGGCCGGGTCTGGCTCCAAGTTTAATTATAGACAATTTGATCTGCAGACGCACAGAGGCATGCGTAAAACACATATTCACTACGTCGTGCTGTTGCTATTTTTTTAAAACTTACTTTTCGTTTCCTTTGGATTTTTGTGCGTATTATGGAGCCGTCCTGGTCCATGTTTGTAAGCCTTTTTACCAGGAGTAAATTCCCAAAAGTTGCAATAACTTGTAGTGATACACTGGGTTTTGCCTGGCCATAGTCTATTGGAGCTGGGGTAGTTGATTTGCAGGTTTGCTCCCCAGGTTTTTTTCATTGTGTATTAGGCCAGGGAAATGATCAATTATCCTTGTGGTTTGCGCACTGGGACGTGCGGACCTTTAATGAATGAATGAATGTTTCTTTTTTGCTGCACAAGTTGTGTGCGTAATGCGTAAAAGTGCATTAGTGGGACCGATGGTTTAAATGGAGAAGTGACGTGGTGAGAGGGGAGGAGAGTGAGAGAGCGGCATAGTGGATTATTTTTCCCAGTGGATTACCCTGTGGATCATAAAGGCCCGTTTGGACACCTCACGGCCCGTTTTCAGCCAAGCGGGACGAGGGAGAGGACTGGTGGTCACCTCGGAGGAGCCGCGGCGTCTCTCCCGTGTGGACAGTAGGACAAACAAACTCTCTCTCACTCACCCTCACCACGCGCCAACACACACACACACACACACACACATGTCCGGCACGGACAGTGACAGTGCGCTCGCGCACCCACACACACACTCATTCCCACTCGGGCTTAATGGACAGGGGCGCATGACGTCTGTCCGACTACCCATTTCTCCGACCACCCATTTCTCCGACTCCGACCATACATTTCTTTATTTTTGCGTCATCAGTCCGACCTCCCACTTCTCCGACTTAAGTAGCCCTAACCCTTAACCTTACCCTAAACCTAACCTCAACACTGTAGAATGGGTAGTCGGAGAAATGAGCCGTCGGACTTGTGGGCAGTCGGACTGACGTATGCTCCCCAATGGACAGTGGGAGGGGGGAGGTCTTTCGGGTTCTGTTGATCTGTGTGTAATTGTTTATTATATGCCGCCTGTGATGGGCGCGTTTTGAGTTCAGTGAAATACAGAGACTCAGACTAAGTAGCGACTTTGATTATTGCTTCCCTGGACGCACCAGTAGCCGAGCCTAGATCCGCCTGCAGCAGGACTGCGTTGTGCCAGTTCCCCTTATATCCTTATTGTAAGGGAAATTGTTACAAACTGACATCGGAGTGTGTGATTGTAAATGGCGAGACTTTGTGTTTCCACTGACTGTATCACATCTGTACACATGTCTTAAAACATGGAAAAAAAAAAAAAAGCCTTGTCGGAATGGCGGGACGAAACTGTCGGAATGGCAGGACGTTTTCATGTCGGAATGGTGGTATGTCTGAATAGTAGAATGTCGGAATGGCGATATGTCGGAGTGGCAGCATGTAACCCAAGTAAAGTGTTACCCATTGTTTCTGTTGGTGTTTGACTCCCAGCTCTCATCTACACCGGACAACAACTGATTAAATAGATTCACAGCACTTTTTATTCAAGGTAAAACTGTTTTAAACCTCACTACGCTGATTAATTTTTCTTAATACAGTGTTAACTCTGACTCATGCAACAGTTGTTTCCATCACCAGTTGGTTGTGGCAGCAACTTCCCAGATCACCAAACCTTCATCTCATTAAGAAAATACACAATAACACTTTTATTTTTAATAAATTAATAAATACTACAGAGCTTTCAAAGTAACTTTAGTGCAATTAAAACTAAATGCAAAATTAAAATGATCAGTTCAGTGCCTGTGGATTCAGTTAAACTCAGTAAACTGTGATGTTTCTGCTGCTGGAGGTCGACGTCACTCTGACACTCACATCCAACTTCCATAAAGCTTCATGAAGATTCACATCATCTGTCATTTTCCATCAGAGCTCATGTTCAATCACAGCTTCATCACCAACACTCATCCAGTGTGTATCTGCTGCAGGCACGTGCACACATAGGGCCCAAGGGGTGCTTGAGCCCCTGCCCTTTTTGCCTCATATTAACTCTTTGACTGCCAGCCATTCTCACAGCAGCTTCCTCCAGCTTGCCAGGCATTTTCCAGCTTTTTGACTGATTTCCGTAGACCCACCATAATATTATGTACTGTTACTACATACACATTCAACCCATCAAAGGAAAGATGAGGGTCTCTAGTTTCCAGCAAAAAAACCTGTTTGTTTCTATCTTGTTCCAGTCTTGTGAAATTGACGGTTGAATATAGGTTACTTTAGCCCAAAATGCCATTTTGGCACCAAAATCTTGAGAAAAAGAGGTTTTTGTGTCGGCTGTCATTTTCAGGTGAACCAGTACAATTGGCTCCTTTATATTTTGCTTTAGTGACGCCTCAACATCTGTACAGTTGTTCTCTTGTAAACAACAACTAAATCAACACTGACAAATGACTTTTGATGACAAAAGACAAAATATTTAGCTACTGACACACACTACTGCAGCCTTTTTTCTTTCTTTTCTTTGAGTTACAACTTTTTCTTTCATTTTTTTTAGTGTGTGTGCGTACGTGACGTGTGCGTGTGCATACGTGTGTGCATACGTGTGTGTGTGTGTGTGTGTGTGTGTGTGTGTGTGTGTGTGTGCGTGCGTGTGTGTCTGTGTGTGTGTGCGCGCGCGCGCGCGCGGATCAGTTCGACAGGTTTTTTGTAGCCGAAACACGGCGCTTTAGATCAGATCCAGCTTCCTCTGGTCAGCAGGCAGCGGTCTCACTCACTCTCTCTGTCTCACACACATCTACACACACACACAGCCGACAGCTCTGGCTGACGCCCCCTGAACTCACAGCCACAGACATGTGCGCTCACAACAGAGTACAGACACTCCCACCACGTTTACCTCTCGTCACGTTCGCCGGCGCTGTCCGTTCCTCATCCACACTACTGTAGATCGCGGGGTTTTCAAGCTGCTATCTGAGTGATTTCTCGCAAAATCTGGCGACTTTCCAAACGCTCTTGACGACTAACGACGAGCGATCAACGGGGTTGTTGTTACTAACGTTTGTGCTTTGTATCACGGAGTTGCACGGAGCTTCAACGAGCTGCCGAGCCGCCATGAGCCCCGCCGCCGCCCCCTAAGCTCTCACCGGCGGCCAGAGTGTCACGGAGCGGCGCCGCTGCAGTCAGACACCCGCACCGCTCCGTGAGGGGGGGGGGGGGTACGCTATATTTTTTACATCTCTCAATCCAAATGTGTTTTTCTGCACTTTATTTTGATGATACAAGTCTGATCTTCACAGAGGAGTAGGGCAAGACATTCAGCATGGCGTTGCCATTAAAAAAACGCTAAGACGAGTTATCTCGTCTTTGGCAGACTACGCTTGGATTCGCTAAGACGAGATAACTCGTCTTTGGCAGTGAAAGAGTTAAA
>NC_140916.1:35746971-35761587 GCF_045865225.1 Trachurus japonicus
AATACAGTTGATCTTTCCAGCCAGTGAGAGATTAATGGACTTCCAATTCTGTAAATCGTTTCTCAATTTATCAATGAGGGGTGTGAAGTTTTCTTTATATAGTTTAGGGAAAGTCTGTGTAATATTGATTCCTAAATATCTAAAGCCAGATTTGGACAGATGGAACGGCAGGTCCTTTTGTGGAATTGCAAGAGCTAGGTTGTTCACTGGGAAGCACTGGCTTTTCGTAAGGTTGGTTTTATATCCCGAAAAGATAATAATAATAATAATAATAATAATAATAAATTTATTTGTAGAGCACTTTCAATCAAAATGCTTTACAGAGGTTAAAAACAATCAGGAGCACAATCAGTTACATTAAAAACATTAAAAACAATCGCAATAGAAATAAGAACAATTTAGACAAAACAATACATCAGTGTTTCCCACTAATTAACGAGACTGTGGTGGCCCGCCACAGTCTCGTTTGGGCCCGCCACAGTCTCGTTTGCCTCCCCCACCTTAAAAAAAAAAAAAAAATATATATATATATATATATATATATTTTTTTTAATATACCGTATTGATCCGAATATAAGACGACCCTGAATATAAGACGACCCCCCTTTTTCAAGACCTGTCTTTGGAAAAATACCTTTTTCAGACAAAATCAAAGAAAAAATTAATCTTTTTAAAATCATGTTTTCAGTATCTGTGAAATAACGTTCTGGTAGATTGTAGCGCCCACTGATCTCTCTGAATGTGTGTAGGTGTGTGTCCATCTCTCTTGCGCTCTGTTTACACAAAAAGGCACGCGCATCAATTGCGGTGTTTTATTTTGAAAATTGTTTTGATTTTGAAAGTTGAGCGGATTCTCTCGTGTTTCTTTGTTTGACCTGCCTGGCTTGACGCAATCACTCGCAGCTCGCGCACAAAATAGACCAGACACCGAAACGATTGCTGCAGGACGTCTGGTGTGAACAACACAATCGTTTAACATGAGCCCCGAAAAGAAACTGGCTCAGCTTCTCGGCGCTTCGCAGCTATTCGGCGCCTCCGCGTCCGGTGTGTCCCTGTCCCCGGCGACAACGCGACCGTAGCCGCTGTGATATGACGACCCCGCCCCCGGAGGAACTGTGAAGGAGTCAGCTGTGATTAAAATGACCTAAACCGAGCCGAGTTGAGCTGTAACTGTGTGGCAGCTCTCTGCTGTGTGGCGAAGGGGCAACACACACACACACACACACACACACACACACACTTGGTGCACACACGCGCGATCATCCTCTCAGACGCAGCTGCATCTCTGCAGGTCACTGGTGTGTGAGTGAGGAAGAAAAGCCCTGACTTGCTTGGACAGACGTTGTTTGATGTCACCCGCTGATTTGCATATAAATATCTAGACCCCGAATATAAGACGACCCGTCTTTTTCAGACTTTTTTTGACGGAAAAAATATCGTCTTATATTCGGGTCAATACGGTATATATATATATATATATATATCGATCGGTCAGTATATTTATGGGTCAGTCAGCCCAGCTGTAGGCTACTCTACTAATACTAATACTAATAGCCCGCGAGCGAGAGACAGCGCGCACACACAGCGCACACACACACACGCACGCACAGGTCGTGTTCATAGACGGTCGTACTGTCTGCTGCATTTGGCGCGATCCAATGACACTGCATCCATGACAGCGGACGGGACGGTATTTGAAGATAGTGTGTGAGGTAAGTGTAACTTCTCTTTTGGGCTGTTATCAAGTTGGATAACGGAGCAGTGGCTATGTTGCTGATCTCATTGCACCAGTCAACTTCTACTGTAACATACCAAACCGAGTCTAACTTTCCGCTCTCCGTGGTGCTGATTTCCTGCTAGCTACTTTTCCGCTATTTCTCCCTCTGCCGCTCGCGCTATTTCTCTCTCTCTCATCCCTCTGCCGTTTGTGCTCTCTCTCTCTATCCGCTTATGAAAACGAATATGAAAACAATAAATGCTCAGAATTCCAGTGTGTTTCATTAGTAAGAAGTTGTAGGCCCCACTGGGGGCAAAGAGGGCTGTGATTGTTACTGGGGCGGCCCCAGTAACAATCACAGCCCTCTTTGTTATAGGGAACATCGCGGAGAGGTTGTTTCCGTCTCCGCGTCGTCCATTAATTACCTACTGATAATCGGACACCTCGAATATACCATGGTCACTTACGAAATAAATAGATATTTAAAAATAAAAGACCAATACTTAAATGTTGTTTTTTACAGTTAAAACCATACTTTTTTCACAATGAGCCCTGAGCGGACTATTTAATATCTCTCGTCGGCGATTAAAAAAAAAAAAAAGATAAGAAAAAGAAAAGAGGGATCCGCTGTGACAGCAGCGTAGGGCCAGTGACTCTGCCACAGCCTGATAGTTGATCGGCGAAGAGAGGTGAGGTGACGGCTTAAAAGTAAAAGTATTATTCAGACGGCCAGTGCATTTTTACCGCTTGTGTGTTTACAGACTCCACTGTCATGATGCGCTGAAGAAAACTTGTTAGCTGCCTGTTACAGTAGAAGTTGGCTGTTGCTGTGATGGATGTGCTTGCCTCACATCGATAGTGTGTAAAATTAAAGCTATTTTTCAGTGAATAAATGTCTCCTCAATACCAAATCGTCTTCCTTTCCACCTGTCAATTAAAATTAAGGAGGTTTAGCACAAGAGGAGCAAGTTGGCTCTAACTTATCATTTGTCTAGGTTATTACTTTTTGATGTAACCCCAACATTTCAAGCTTAGCCTAATGTTTTGTACTCTTGATTTTTCAGACCATGAGCATTTTAAAATATTTCAGGACAGCAGGAGGGAGAGTTTCAGCTGACTCTCATTCTGTTAGAGGGACAGAAAGTGAGGAGCAGGTGAATGACATAGGGACAGCAGGGGAGGCAGCTTCCCCTGAAAGAGGGACAGCAGGTGAGTTTTGACAGCAGAGAAAGGGGAAGTTGGTCAGCAACAGCGTAGTTGAGGAGCTGTTGGTGTATATAGGAAATAATTATTTTGTTCATGCCATTAAGGTCCAGACAAACATGGGAAGTCATGGAACGCTGAATGGCTGCAAATGCCTCAGTTTAAACACTGGCTCTATAATGGCGCATTTCCACTAGCACGGCTCGGCTCGATACGGCTCGGCACGGCACGGCACGGCTCGGTTTGGTTGTGTTTCCATTACAACTGAGTATCACTAGTGCCGCCGTGACGTCATTTACACGGCGCCGAGCAACGCTCTAAACTCTGTAAATATATAACTTTAGCAACATTTGAAACATTTTCAGGCGAGAAAGTAGTCGTTTGGATCCCCAACGTGTTGAAAAACTGACAAAATACCAGCTGTTTACAATTTTGTTTCAACGAAGTCGGCGTTACTAAAGCTAGCCGTAGTGAGCAACGCACTTCCGGTTATTTTCACAAAATAAAATACCCGTTGCCTTTTATCATAAGGAAAGCCATTACGATAGAATTGGTGCTTTTACTTTGTAAACAGGAAGTGAACCTACCCTCGCTGTAGCTAGCTTTAAACCGCCGTTTTGACTGCTCTCGTCCCGTTAACGGCATTTAACCGTTCAATATGCCTTACCGGAGAGTCTTGCCAGCTCTGAGATCGGCCTGGTTCATTGTAAAACATTTATTTATTGATGTAATGTGGTGTTTTCTGTGCGTAGGCTGACCCCAAGGCAGTGCTGCTCTTCTTTCTAACCACAAACAAACTGCTGCTACAGCCACAATTGTTAGATTTCATCAATGAGACCAACATTTAAGAGTTTAACCAGCCGGTGGTAAACCTCTTAAAAGCCATCGGGGAAGTTAATTAGCGGTCTGTTCTCCTCGGGGTGACGGTGGTAGGCTGGCCGGCGGAGCACGTCAGGAGCCGGGCTGCTGCCTCTGTGGTGTCGCGGTCGCTGCTCGGACCTGGAGCTTCACTTCTCCGAAAAACATCGGGGCAAACTTCTAAACAGCCGTCGTTTGGATAAACTAACCGCACATGGGGATCTAAACAGTTACTTTCTCCCATGAAAAAATATTAAAACTTAATAAAGTCACGTAATAACAGAGCCAGTCTAAATATTAGAAATTCTCTGGTAATAACAGCTTCAGCAGGAACATTTCTGTTGTCGGTCGTCGCTTCCAGTGACGACACTCATCGGCCAATCAGTGGAAGGCAGTCGGCTGACGTCACGTTTTAGTAACGCTTCGGCTCGCTTGGAACCAGGGCTGAGGTGATGCCAAAAGTGTACCTGATTGCAGGTACTACGTGCTAGTGGAAACACGCAAATAGCGCGCCGAGCCGAGCCGTACCGAGCCGAGCCGTGCTAGTGGAAATGCGCCATAAAACTCCACATGGTAAGTTTTCATTTGGTATTAGGGGGATTCCATACTGTGAACATTTCCATATCTTTCAAACATCACTGTAGCACATGATAAATTAAGTAAAAATAAATTAAGGTTTTCTGTGATCATTTATTTAAATATGAATGAATCTATTGTAGATTATGGCTGTAAAAATATAAATTTAAAAGGTTGGGTCAGAAGAGGGGTCCACATTTACATAAAAAGTCCCATTATAAATATGCAGTTGATACTTATTGGATTGTTTTTCTGCTTTTTAGGGATGTTCTGTCGTGCTTGCAGGCAGCACAGACCTCCGTAAAAAATGGTCCTAACATGAGACCTTTCGTGGAAGTGGGGGCTGTCCATTACAGGAAGGATTACCTGGAGCGTCACATCACCACTGAGCACCACCAACAAAGCATGAAAAGCTATGAATCGCTTGCATCAGGTAATTTATAAACTTTTCACAGTCATGTCAAATCACAATCCCAAAAGTTTCAGATGGGTCCTGGTGTTCAGGGAGATTTTTTTTTTTTTGCAGGATACTCTGTCATGAACTCATTTGAGCCCGTTATTATTATGGAGCACGAGGCTGTTATTGGGGGATTCAAGTGCCTGTATTGGTTGGTCAGAAATGAAATAGCCCACCACACCAACTACAGCAAGCTGCTAAGCTTGGCCCAGCTCCTGGGATGCGACTATTTCCTTAAGCTGAAGGTAAGTACTTGTGCAAATATTACAGAATTAAATCAGTTCAGCCCTTATACTGTATTGATGTAAAACTTGAACCTGTTTTCAAGGTTGATCGCAGAAACAACTACCGCTCTCATCGCATAATCGATGAGATGCTTGAGATCCTTTCTCAGGTTCTTGAGGAGCCTCTCAGAGAGCAGATAACAGCATCCCAAGCCATCGGAATTGAGCTTGATGAAAGCACAGATGTTTCCTTGCTTCGTCAGCTTGATCTGCACATCAGGTATGACTAGATATTTGACAGACCCTGCTCATAGTGTAGTCTCCCTTAAGAGTCAATTGTCATCATGAATTATTAATATTTATGGTTTTATACCCTGTTTGAAGACTGTATTTTCATGTGTGATGTTCTACTGCAGTAATGTAAGCAAATAAAGGCTTGAAAAACATTCCAGGATGTGATTATTCCTACTTTATCAGGAATACATTTTTCATACATTTCCTTTTTTGAGGTAATAAAATGCCTTAATGCTATACTTAATGCTGTATTTGTTTCATTCAGATACATAGATAAAGAGGGACACGTTTTTAACCAGTTCCTCGACATCGTGGCGATCAGTGATGGCAAGGCTGACACCATTGTCACTGCTGTGAAAGCTGTCCTTCACAAGAAACAGGTGCCAACAGAAAACCTCTGTGGGCTTGGCACAGATGGGGCAGCAGTTATGACAGGTATGGTATTTTACTGTCCCATGAAGGTATGTCTTTAAGAACGAATTGTTAATGCTATTTGGCTTGTGTTATGTGACATGTAACCACAGGGCGCATAAATGGAGTTGCTAAGCAGCTGAGTGATAGCTTCCCCAAGATTGTTGCTGTGGCTTGTGCTGCCCACCGCCTTGCCCTAGTCTGCAAAGACGCCTCAAATGATGTCAAATACTTGGCAACCTTCCGCGACCACCTCCAGGAACTACACTTGTTCTTCCATCACAGTGCAAATCGAAGTGCAGCTCTGAAGACAGCAGCTACCACCCTAGGACTCTGTGACTTGAAGATGAAGGTATTATTACATACAGTATACTCACTCACAGTTGGTGTTCCCAATTCACACACTAATACTACTCACTTGTGATATGAGAATCTGAGAAAAAAAAGTCCCTAAAATTAGCATAATTGGTCCCCTTTAATAATATAAATCTACCGTAAGAATGTCACCAAGCAAAACTTTGAGTTTGAGTTTTCCATTTATAATTATAATATATACCATATTACTATCATACATTTAGATTCACATAAGCTTTTACTAACATAACATGAATTTATAATTTCTAGGAGGTAAAAGACACGAGGTGGCTATCTCAGCACATGGCCATTGAGATGCTCCAGAGAAATCTCTCTGCTGTGCTTGCCACATTGGCAGAGGAGGCAGAGTTGGAAAAAATGCCCGGCTGCCAAGGGCCTGTACACCTTTTGTGCAACCTATAGGTTTGTGGCGTCTGTGTACCTTCAGGCCGACATACTGCCACACATTGCACGGCTGTCAAGAGTGTTCCAGCGGGCAAATGTCAACTTCCTCCATATCAAGGAGCCGGTATGTTATGATCAGTTTATAACCTTTAAGAGTTTATGTTCTCTTTGCTCTCTTTTGTTTATCTGTGATATTGCTGGTTGCCTTTGGTGTCAATATAATGTAACATCTCTTTAACTTTAGGTTCCAATCACGATCGAGGCCCTCAGGCGCATAAAGGATGCAGGTGAGGTCCCACTGCCTGGGTCATTCCTGTCCCGTCTACACCAGGACATTGATGACCCCCTTGGACTTGGACAGTTCAACATTCAGCACGAGGAGGAGAGGCACAGGAGGGGACAGGGCACTGAGGAGCTGCCACGAGAGGAGCAGTGGAAGAGATTTGTGAGACAGGTAATTTCTTTTTTTCTAGATTAGGATTAGTGTGTTGAGTCTTAGATTGAAGCTATGTGCACTTTTGAGGGTTCCATAGTTTCAAGCAGCAAAGACAAACAGCAAATCATTGGAAGAATGCCTTATGCTGTTTGAAGAGTTGGGGGTTTTATTTTTCTATTCTGTGACTTACAGGTTGCCAGTCCTTACATCAGTGGCCTAATAGGGCACTTAGAAACCAGGTTCCAAAATCTGGATGTTATTGCAGCCTTCAGTGTTTTGGGACCACAGGGAGCTGCACTTGGTGATGAAGAAAACATCAGCCATCTTCAGATCCTGGCAAGAAAGTTCCTCCATGGTGAGGAGACCCTGGTAAATCAGGAATGGCGTTCCTTCAAGGAGCACTTGTTGGAGGAGCATTCAAGGTGGGTGAATGATACTGAGGTTTCACCTCAACCAGGACATTGCCAGCATGAGTCATTCTTCTGCAGCAGGATCAAAAGATGTGATAGCTTAAATCCCAAATGTAATGCTATCACTATGCTCAACATGCTTACTTGTTCCTATTGTAATTAAACCCTCAACCTCAATTTAAGATGAAGACACAACTTGTGTAATATAAATAATGTAAATTAACATCTCTCTAAAATATTTTTCCTAGGACAAGAACCAAGCTGAAGTAATGTCTCTCCTGGCCAGTGAATGTGATGAATGGGGACAAATCTACCCATTGCTCAGCCGCCTGGCAGCAGTTGCTCTGGTCATTCCAGTTTCCAGCGTCAACTGTGACAGAGACTTCTCCACGATGAACAGGGTAAGGGCAAAGGGCATGACTAGAGTTGCTGAGAGGTGTGCCAAATATGTAACCCATTGCAGGGAACTGCATAATTGTCTTCACCAAAAGAGAGTACAAAATGTGTGCTCCAAAGGCACCTCCTACTTTCATTCCTTTTGACTAATTGTAGTTATCTTAATTTATAGGTCAAATCAGACCTCCGGAACAGACTGCAAGGAGAACACCTTGCTGCCTGCCTGAGAGTCTCAATAAATGGGCCAAGCCCTGAAGAGTTCAACTTTGGAAGAGCTCTGGAACTGTTTTTCACAAAGCCAAGAAAAATTAAGTGTCAAAAGGCAGGGTGCAGAGTGTGTCAGTAGTGTCACAATAGTGTGACACTCAGTGTCAAGCTACCTGAGTTTTAGCTGACTATTGGTGCAGCATGCATGTGCCAAGGTTATGGACAGCAAGTGTTCTTTGTTCATCGTTTTGTTTTACAGTTTGAAGATTTTTCACATGATCAATGTTAAGTTTTGTATGCTCTAAATGAATGAACGAGTGAGTGAATGAGTGAATGAATGAATGAACAAATGAACGATTGATTGAATGAGTGAGTGAATGAATGACTTTGTGTCATGGTTTTGTTCAAGATTAAATTTGAAATATTCCTGATATGCCTTTGTATGTTCTTAAGGATGGTACCAACCTATTATGTTCATATACAGCAATTTATATTACATTCAGTGGTCTCAAAATGCACTAATTGGGCTTGAAAACGTACACACTCCCCCATACCGGAGGGTCAGAGACCCTCCCACCACAGTCTCTTAAAATCCTGTGGGAAACACTGATACATACAAATTAAGAATAGTAAACAACAGAGAAGAGATGTGTTTTCAGTTTTGATTTGAAGACATCAACAGAGCATGCCAGTCTAATGTCTTGTGGAAGACTATTCCAAAGTACTGGCGCGCGGAAAGAAAAGGCCCGCTCCCCGAAACCTTTCTTATTAACCTTCGGGACGCTAAGAAGGCCAGTCCCCTGGGAACGTAGGGAGCATGCAGGCTCATAAAGAACAACCAAATCAGTCAGGTAGGCAGGTGCAAAACCGTTCACTATTTTGTATGTGAGTAACAGTACCTTAAAGTCAGCTCTGGCTTGCACCGGGAGCCAGTGGAGGGAGGCCAGCACAGGACTAATGTGCTCGTATTTGGATGAACCAGTCAGAATACGAGCTGCTGCGTTCTGCACCATCTGCAGGCTGCGGACAGATTTCTTCGGCAACCCCGACAGAAGGACATTGCAATAATCCAACCTTGATGTAACAAATGCATGTACGAGGGCCTCAGCATCTTTAAGAGACAGAATAGAGCGAATCTTCGCGATCCTTCTTAGATGGAAAAAGGCAACGCGTGCCACTTCCTTTATGTGAAGATCAAAAGAGAGGGAACGATCAAAGAGGACACCAAGATTTTTTACTCTATCCTTGCCATGAATAGCATAATCATCAAGAGACAGAGACAGAGAGAGCTGGTCAAGCTGATAATTAGATGACGCTGGTCCAATAAAAATCATTTCAGTTTTAGTTGAATTTAGTAATAGAAAGTTAGCTGACAACCAATCCCTCACGGCAGCCAAGCAGGTATTTAGTCTATTCAAACCAGCTCCATTCCTGGTTGTAACAGTAGGAGAATTTGTAAATCATCAGCATAAAGGTGAAATGATAATCCAAAGGAGCGAATGATGTGACCCAATGGTGTCAGATACATTGAAAATAATAGTGGGCCTAAGACAGAACCCTGTGGGACGCCGTGCCTAACAGGGAATGACTCTGAGAAATTATTATTGTAAGAAACACGTTGAGATCTATCTGTCAGGTAGGAACCTAACCACTTGAGCACCTGTCCCGATAGACCGAAATGGGTTTTGAGCCTGTCCAGGAGTATGCAATGGTCCACGGTGTCAAACGCTGAACTCAAGTCCAATAGTACTAGAACAGTAGTTAGATTTGAGTCAGCAGCCAGTAAGAGGTCGTTAGCCACCTTAGTAAGTGCTGTTTCTGTGGAATGGTTTGCCCTAAAAGCAGACTGTAAAGGCTCAAATAGGTCGTTAAGTGATAGATGTCTCGTCAGTTGAAAAGAGACTATTTTCTCAAGGATTTTAGATAAAAAGGGCAGATTTGACACAGGTCTATAGTTTGCAACAGAGTTTTGATCAAGGTTTGGTTTCTTAAGTAGGGGTTTAATCAGAGCAGATTTAAAGCAAGCTGGAAAAATTCCAGTAGATAGGGAAATATTAATTATAGTTAATACGTACCAACCTAAAGTTGACCATAGCTCTTTAACCACCCACACTGGCAGAGGGTCTGAAGAGCATGTTGTGCATCTTGCTGCCATGACCACTTTAGTCAAGTCGGGTAGAGAGGTGAGTTCAAAATCAGAGAAAGCCTGTCCTGAAAAGGTGGTGACATCACGAGAGTCATTTACAAAAGACTGGGGTATCCTATTTCTGATGTCATCTACCTTCTCTATGTAATACTCCCTGAAATCACTTGCTGAAAGTTCAGTGCTGATGATTGGCTGTTGACACTGTGTGAGCCTGGCAATAGCATCAAAAAGTAATCTTGGATTGTGTTTATTATTAGTAATCAGATTTGAATAGTATAGTACAGCGGCTAAGCATGAAAATTGTGCACTTTTTGAAAGAAACATGAAACTTCTACCACAGTTAGTTTATGCCATGAGGTTTATTTTAAGATCGGGAGGGAAGTCAGATTTGACCTCTGAGGCCCGGGAGAGGTCAAATCCAAGATGGCCGCCAATAATATTCAAAAATGCCTATCGCTGGAACCAAACACGGTAGAAAAACACTTAAGGTGTCATTTCCCACTAATGTTTGGGTGCCCATTCTGTTGGTGATACCTTTGAGACCAATAGAATTCAAAAAAATGCATTTAGATCAATGTGGAGGTCAAATAATGCAGACATAGGGAGGTGAACAGTGCAAAAAGGTAGTTTATTTCCAAAATAATAGCCTAACAGTGATGATGATGTTAATAATGATGATAATAGTGCCAATAATAATAATCATTATCATAATAAGTTCTTTTTTTTAACTGATTTATTATTAACTCATTGGCTGCCAGCCATTTTCAGAGCAGAGAGCTGCATACTGCCAGCCGTTTTAGAGCATTTTTTACAGACCCTTTCAAGACCCACAGAATATTGTGTTCATGTAAACATGTAAACACCAAAACTACCAAGATTAAGAGTAGACTCTCTTCTTTCGTTAGGAAAAAAAAGTTTGTTTCTACCTTTTTCCATTCTTTAGTAAACGGCAGTAGAACGTTGGCTGGTTTCGCCAAAAACACCTGTTTTTGACCAAAACACATTCAAGAAAATGCATTTATGTAAAGGTGCAAATCTGCAATTTAATAATACTGTCGCCCTCCTCTTTCCGCGGAGAGAGGGGTGGTGTCCGACGCTGTGTGGAAGCATTGCAAAGGCCCATGGAGGGGAGTTGACACAATGTGCTTTCGCCCAGTACTCTGAATTAGAGTTCTCAATTTCAACCCAAACCCGAGTAAGGCCGATGGGTCGGGTTGGTTTGGCACGAGATGCTGTGTATATCTCCAAAAAACCACAATGTTTTTGTGGCCGAAATTGAATCAGTTTCACCCGCTGATAAGGTGCTGCTGCGTCACCAGCACCATCTGCTCTCGCTGCAAAGAAAGCATTTCACTTTTTTAGTTTAGTTTTCTTTTTTTTTGTTGGGCTGGGCTGGGTTTGGCCAGACAACTAATGCTGGTGTATCGAGCTCTGTCGGGTCCGGGCTTAAAACCCACGGGCCGAGTCAGGTCGGGTTGTAATTTTCAGGCCCGTTGAAAACTCTACTTTGAATGTCAAAGTGAAGAAATTTAATGAAGTGCAGGTAAATGGAGGGAGTAACTATTGGCACTTTTCCACTACACAGTCACGGCACGGCTCAGTAAAGGTGCTTTTCCATTACAGCTGAGTTCTCTAGTTCCTCCTCAGCAGGGGTGGGGGGATCGCAAGGCCACACTGTTTCTCTCTCTATTTTCGATCTTCTCGTCAGCTCCAAACTCACTTGTCTGTTCCTCGATTACGGACCACAGCGTGGTTTTCCACACAGCATCATTTAACTCGGGTGAAGGAATAACAACGGTCTCGGTACAGATGAATTCTCATGTCGGACATCGCGCTCACGACTCTTCCAGTGACAACGCTCTGCCCAATCAGTGGAAGGCAGTCGGCTGACGTCACGTTTTAGGTATGGCCGTTCCAGGATTGAGGACTACGGCCCTCTCCAGGAGCCAAGCTGGTCCTCAAAGGGATGAGGGACGGCCGCAAGGGTGGCTGGTGCCCTGAGGGGACCTCTACACGACGCTGGCTGGCCCTCTATAACGGGAACCCTGCCTGGCTGCATCCCACCGGCTGGCGGTCAGCTGGGGGCAGTTTGGGCTCGTAATGATTATAGAAGGTGGCGGACCAGCTGCTGATGCAGAAATGGGTCCGTATGGGCTGTATCATGTCGTAGTACTCACAATGGCGCCTGACGTGCAGGTAAACACGGAAAGCCGTATGACCCAGTAGCCAAATGCCTCGTCATCGAATTAGTGACACACATGAATGGATGAACGAGATTCCCACTGTCCCTACCTACTATCTAGCGAACCCCCTGACAACCGGGTTTTGATTACAGCGAGTAGAGCCATTGGTGACAGGGTTGGCGCGTGGCCGGATGGTTGTCCGCCGGTCCTCTCCAATCTCGCACCGCATGTTTGTGGAGAACCTGGTGCTAAATCACTTGCAGACGACCTGATTCTGGGTCAGGGTACGTAGCAGAGCAGCTCCCTCGCTGCGATTTCTTGAAAGTCAGCCCATGATCCAAGCTTTTGTCGGTCTGAGGGTGTGGGCCCCCAGTTGGCAGTCCCCTCATCCCTCACCGGTGGACCAGGGGCACGGTGGCAGCCCTCAGTCAGGCAAGGATAGAGGAGGAGGAGCACCAAGTGGACCGGAGCCTGAGAGCCAGGGAGAGAGTAACAAGCGGCTGTAGTGTACTAGTGCCACGAACAGAGCCGAGAGACAGTGTCTCTTTAACTCATTGGCTGCCATTGATGTCTATAGACATATTGTTTCTGTTGTATATTAACTTCAAAGTCACTGTTCTGCTTGACATGTTTCTTTCCACAAAAAGCTTGTTTTCTCAGTGTTCTGGTCAAAAACAGGTGTTTTTGGCGAAACCAGCCAATGTTCTACTGCCGTTTACTAAAGAATGGAAAAAGGTAGAAACAAACTTTTTTTCCTAATGAAAGAAGAGAGTCTATTCTTTCTCTTGGTAGTTTTGGTGTTTACATGTTTACATGAACACAATATTCTGTGGGTCTTGAAAGATCTGTAAAAAATGCTCTAAAACGGCTGGCAGCCAATGAGTTAACTCATTGAGTGCCGCGCTCCTTTCCAAAGTTTTAGTCAAGTGTACCGGCAAATTAGACCATATTTGACATTTTATTTTAGAGCCATAGTGTATTCTATATTATTGCCACCAACACATACTGTAGCTCATTTGAAAGGTTTAACTTTATCCTTCAAATGGCCACAAACCGTTTGTTTCTACGTGCCTCCGTTCCTGAGAAAAGTCAAGCTAAACATGGCTGGGTTTCACCAAAATCCCTCCTTTTTTTCTAGAAAAGGAGATAGAGCGTCTTTTATGAAAGGTGCGCTGTTTGTGTCTGTCGCTCTTCTCACACTCGCATTTCTGGATCAAAGGGCTCGTATAAGATAAATATACACAACAATTGTTGTTCTATTCACAAAACCACCATCGGGGGCGGGGGGGGCGCCACTAAACAACAATAACACAGACGCACCGTGCCGTGTCACAGCCTCTCGCCGCGGAACGTGAGGCTCTGCCGGCCACAGCGGCTCGCGAACACCGGTCCCGCCGGTGGTCGCGGTCCGTCTGTGGTACGGGTCGGTGGTGCCGGTCTGCTTTGACCCAGAGACCATCAGATTTTACTGCGGGAGGACTTTGGGGAGGACACGGTGTTGCTCCAGATGAAGACCGGGCGGGACAGTGGGCTGAGAGCTTCCTGGTTCAGCTCCCAGCTGCTGCAGCCTCGCGGGTGAGAGCGGAGCAGCAGCGGAGCAGCTGCTGCATCTGCATGCAGAACTCCGTTTGCAGAAGCTGAGTTATGATAAAAACTTCCAGATCATGAGCTGTCATGTGACTTTGATCGTCATCTATTTCAGTTCTCCTCGTCGTAGAGTCCCCAAATTTACATATAATGTGTATTAAAGTGTCTATTTTCATAATTTAAAAAAAAAGCAAAAAACGAAAAATTTCGTTTTTGGCACTCAACGCATGGGAACGAAAAACGAGAAATTACGTGGTTGGCACTCAATGAGTTAATAATAAATCAGTTAAAAAAAAGAACTTATTATGATAATGATTATTATTATTGGCACTATTATCATCATTATTAACATCATCATCACTGTTAGGCTATTATTTTGGAAATAAACTACCTTTTTGCACCGTTCACCTCCCTATGTCTGCATTATTTGACCTCCACATTGATCTAAATGCATTTTCTTGAATTCTATTGGTCTCAAAGGTATCACCAACAGAATGGGCACCCAAAAGGTAGTGGGAAATGACACCTTAAGTGTTTTTCTACTGTGTTTGGTTCCAGCGATAGGCATTTTTGAATATTATTGGCGGCCATCTTGGATTTGACCTCTCCCGGACCTCAGAGGTCAAATCTGACTTCCCTCCCGATCTTAAAATAAACCTCATGGTATAAACTAACTATGGTAGAAGTTTCATGTTTCTTTCAAAAAGTGCACAATTCCCCTTGATTTGAGGGCTTAACCGCTGTACTATTAT